>NC_137706.1:600000-1147000 GCF_964034855.1 Anser brachyrhynchus
ACCACAACTTAAAAAATACTGTCAAACCTCTGCAGCTTTTGTTAGAATAGGGCAACTCCTATTAGATCAGTGTATTTAGGTATCATGTTCTGTATCATAGTAATTTAATTTCACTGGCTTCAACAAATCATAATACTGAAGAATGGAAAACGTTATTTTCAACTTTTCAGTGTGTTATTTTTGTATTTGTCAAATTCTTTTCACAAACTTTACAAGGAAAAAATTGTAAAACTTGTTATTAAGCTGACTAATGGGATAAAAGGAAAATTTTAGACTTCTTGTGAAACTGATTGTTTTTCTCAGCAGATTTTAGGTGACTGTTCACATTATGAGCAGAATTCTGTCTAAAAATAAGTTGGGTCCACTTCTTTATGGGTTGATTGAGAACAGAAATTTCCACACCATTCTCCCTTTAATGTGATCACAATGGGCAGTTGTAACTTGTCCATTTATATAAAAAGAATAAATTAGCAAATTAGCCACCATAAACTGTTAGTATATCCAGTTTTGCTGACATGTTTATTGTAATTTGCAATATGCATGATGTTGATTTGCAAAAATGTTCCATTTTCTTTTTTGAAAGTATGAGTTATAAATTCATGAATCACAAGAAAGCAAAACTGTAATAAAACTTACAAGCTGGAAACACTACACAGCACATCTATGTCATCCTTAAAAAGAAAAGGGGGGGGGGGGAAATGTTGAAATTTTTTGTAGTTTGATTAAAAGCCTAAAACCCTCCATTTCACTTAGCTAAAACAGAATAAGCCAGATGGTCTTTCATGCCTTTACATAATGAGCAAAATGCATCTAATGAACATGTCATGAAATGTCTAGAAAAAAACTAGAAATGAACAAATATCTTAATGTTCTGAGCAGTACATTAAAAGTACACAGCATAGAATCTCATAAAGTAAATCCCTTATTTTGTCTAAAGACGTAAAAAGTATTTCTAATGTTTTGTTTTACTAGTATGTATTTCAAAGGAAAGGAACTTATCTCCAAAAGCACATCTAGGAATTAAAAGTGGCCCCTCATGAACAAAGGAAGCAAAAAAGAAAAAAAAGAAAAAAAAAAAGGCAGAGAGAGGCCTTTGCAACCATAAAAGTAGAGTTCCAAATATCATCCCTCTTACAAAATGTTTCCTGAAAATAGGCTGCGGAGCACAGAAGTCAATTCTGGAAACGTTGTAACTATGAAACTAAGTGCAGTAGTCGGCACTTTCAAAAATAATAATAAAAAAATCAGGCAACAACTGTATTCTAATTGCATTTAAGAAATTAAAGACCACCTACGTAGGGGGGGAAAAAATCTCATTAGTGGAGCTACAGTAGATAGTTGAGATTCAGACTCTCTTAACCCAACCCCTTAGGCTTGCTTGAAAGAGCTTACAATGCCTTAGTCATTTTCTTTGTGCCGGAACAGAAGTATAAAATGTGCACAGGCATCTCAAGTCTTCCAGCTCCAGCATGCTATGGTAAGTTCATGTGCATTTCTTGGCACATCGTGCCCTCACAACGAAACTGTGCCCTGTACCCCAGGGAGAAAGGATGCCACCAAGAAAAGGTTGTGTGAGGCTGCTAGTTTAGTGTAGTGCTAATAAATCCCATAAATCATTACATTTTTCTGTCCATAAAATTTTATTTAACCAGCTGACACGTCATAGAAATCATCTTCAGACATGAAATCTCAATTTATTATCACTAACTAAGCAGTAGCTTATTTTCAAAGTATCAAGAGTTTTATGATAGAAAAGGAATTTCCTGTAGCATCTTCAGACAGCCTATGGGTTAGAGGAACAGTGCTTCAGAACTGGTTTTCTGATATTTCTCTAGAAAGTGCTGGAGCCTGTCCATCCAGCCCCATGGAGCTCAGTGCTCAGCAGTACTCGTGCTGTGAACTGATCAGCCTTTGCGACTGAGCCTGACTGCTTAATCTGCGCCCCCTAACAAGTTCTTAACAAAAATCAGCTTTCTTGAAGATAGCACACTGAAATGTCATCATCAAGAAAGTTAAATATCTTATGAATTTCAGACAAGACAATAAATTCTGGAATTTTTCAACAACAGTGAGAGGCCTGTAAGTCCGACTTCTGAAGCTGCTTACACTAGCCATCATATTCCCTCTAGAGGAAGCATTGAAAATCAGTTCCAGCAGTGCCCCACTCTCTCCCCATTCGCCATCATCAAGTTATAGATCTTCAGAAACAAAAGCTTCACAGGCTTCCTCTCACTTTTTCAAAGGGACTTCTGAAGGGGGGGGAGAGAAAAGTCTTTTGAAAGCCTATCATCAGTTCTGTTGCTGATACTGTTGGATTTGCTCTACCAAGAGTTACACAGGAATTTAACTGAATATCTCTTTACAGAGTCCATGCCTGACTACAACTGACTTTAAAAACAGCTCAGTAGGTATTTTTCACTTGATCTTTAACCCTTTGTCTTCCAAAATTTCTTCTTATCTTTGGCTCTGATGAAGTTTGTGATTCAACTGCGGAGCTTTAACTTTATCCAGCAGAAGTTCTGTAAATCCTTGCTGGACTCTTTTGGTTCTGATTTTAGCTCCTGTTTTCTGTTCGTCTTTTAAACACAGCTATGAAAGTTAGAGCTAAATGTTTCTAATGTCATAAAATTAGGTTTAGACCTCCTTAAGAACTATGATTTCTGAAACTGCTTGAAAGTGGCTCACTAAATTCTTCCTCAGGGATAGGTTCTTGTAAAACTGTTGTCTTAATTCTTTAGACAGATACCTGGACAGGAAGGAAAAAGTTACAAGAAAGAATGGATGTTCGCTGGGAAAAAACAACAGAAAACTCTTAAACATTTAATCCGAATGATTTAATTTTATTGCTACTGATACTTGTCAGTGGAAATGCGCACACAACACTCAAAGTCAGAGCAGCTTAGCCAATATTAAATATGTGTATGTCACATAAGGGACAGGTAAGAGTACAGAAAACGTAAAACAACATGAATAAAACCCTTTGTTACATGAAATCCATCAAAAATAAGGCCTTCGGTAATAATCATCAGATACCGCAGTAAGAGTTTCACACACACCTGCTTCAGTGGTACTTGAACAATTAGTTTGGATAAAAACAAAACAAAAACAAAAAAACAACACACTTTTCTTGATCATTTGCTTATAGAACATATTTTTATTGCCTCCCTGAATCACACATAGCTTGGGTGGAAAGAAGACAGCTGCTTGGGCACTAGTGTATTTCAGTTTGAAGTATATCTAATCTTTATTGAGTTATTTGAGCCCCATGTACCAACTGCAGAAAGGCATGCTTTTGTGGGGAGATTTTTTTTCTTTTAATATTAATGACTGATTTTGCCCAACAAAGTAGAGCTTAGGAGACAACAGAAATTCTCTAAACGCATTAGACTTAGAATCCAATAAATACACCAAATACTTCAGTATAAATCCTCATCTTGTTTGTTGCTTCTGCAGGAACCACTGCTACTGGGAATCAATCTCAAACATTTTATTTGACAATTAGTTTTCAAAAGCTTCTTAGTGTCTTCTTATTTGGTTAGCTTCAAGGTTGTTTTCTTTTGTTGTTGTTTTTTTAATCCTTTGCAGTTTTTCCATTAGTAAGTCTTACACATGAATTTGGCACTAATGTCTTAATTACGTTTTTGTTTAATTAAGATTGGGGGCAAGTTAGTCTTATTTGCAAACTCACACTACGTGTTATCCTATGGAATGAACTGTTTGCTAGGGAGTATGAGCTGGGGGGAATCCAGGTTCTGCTGAACTCAGTGGCCAGATTTGCAGAGACTTGAGTGGCTCTAGGAAATGTTCATCTACAGGTTTTAGTGGTAAAACGAGAGTGGCTAGCCTGAGGGAAAAACATCTGTCCAGATTCCCAGTGTATTGATTACAACATGGTCTTACTATCTTAGAGTGAGTATTGCAGTCCCGTTGAAGTGGATGACATTACAGAGGTGGTGAGGTACTCTTGACAGGACAGGGGCAGATTCTGTCTCCTGGTAAACGCTGTGCTGTTGTTATAGGCTATGATGGGGGGTCTAGCGTTAACTTGTAGTTAATTACTTTGATCCAAGTCCCAAACAAGAGGGCAGAGCATAGGAGAGAAGATCAAGAACACAATTAGTCATCTGTGCTTATTTTGTGTTATTGAATCTTAGAAGAACATTCAGCAAAGAATAGAAAAGCTGAGGTAGCACAAATGTGATGGCAATAATGCTTGCATGGCAGTGCTTTCACTGCCCATCCTGTGTAAGCTGGGAAAACCTGTCAGACTAGGCTGCATCACAGGGAGCAATATGCATGAGTGTTTTACGTTGTCCTTGTACTGCTTTCTGTATCACAGACTCAACGTCAACTAGTCTCTTACTAATACCTAGGCTTCTATTTCAAAATTAGCATTTAAAATATAATATCATATGCTGTGAGATTCACAGGTTTAGTGATGTCAAGCCTTGCTTGTCTGGCTTTCATGCTATGTGTACAATGTAAGTCCTTTGTAGTTCATTTTTCTCACTGAAGCATAGTCACAAGGATCAGAAAGAACTACCTGAGATCTTTCCATAACAGAAGTGATTTGCATAGTATCTCTTTTTAGAACAAGATAGATCTTGTGAATGTTGTTCTGTGTTTATCTTTTGCTATATCCAGTTGGGATTTAGTACACAAATAAATTTCCTTCTTAGCTGAAAATGCAAACCTTTCACTTGACTGAAATTGTAGCACAGCAGTTGCTCTGACATATCAAGATGTTATTAAAGAGACGCATGGACTCAGAGAGGAATTTCAGAAGGATTACACTAAGTAAGTATACAGCAGTTACTAAAATAAAAGTTGACATTCAGATCATATTAATCTAGAAACTAATGATTGTGAAGGTGTTATGCAAGTCATTACTATATATTAGGTTGACGTGCGTGTGTTCGTGTATATTGAGTCCAAGAGAGCAAAAGTCAAACATAAAGTCATGATCCCCTCCCATCAAGTGAATGATAAAGTTACTCTCCTTCTATTTGGGAGCATGAACATGTTCCTACATACAAGATATTTGCTGACTGCATTATCATGATGAAGAAGTACATGTCAATGGGATTAAGATAATGCAGAGTATTAATATGGCACCAGGCAGTGTTGTTGCACTTAGATGTCTGAGTGTCTCCATTCCAAATCCTTTTTGGAAAGGTTTAGAACCCATTTACTGCACAGTAAGATTAAACCCACAATTGAATGAATTACAGGCAGATGTTATAGTAAGATGAAATCACACTCCACTGATAATCACAGCTTGTGCTTAAAGCATGCATCACCTCTGCATATAGTCTCTGACGTTTTTTGTTGTTAGTTTTCTGTGTGTGTGTGTATACTGATTCGCATTATTTTAGTTGCAGAAGATGTAGCTTATTTAGACTGAAAATACAGTTAGAGTAGTTATTAAAATGCATTACAGTTATTAATTAACGCAGCATTGATGCATTACAGTTATTAAAATGCAGATCTGGAAAGACTTAACACGTTTAGATGTTGGAGCTTTATATGTAGAAATTCTTATCCTAAACCTTCTTGCTTTGTTGTTAAGTAGCTACTAATGTCCTTGCTGCTTACTTTACACGTTGTTGGTATATCGTTCTCATGCTCTTTTATTTATTACTAATGTATAGAAATGTCTTCAAAAGCAAATAATAATAAAAAACAGACACTGATTCATTCTTTTTTAAATTTATTTAAAAAGAAACAATTATCTCCTACTGGTAATTAAAAAAACAAACAAACAAACTTTAATTTATATACTCTGAATACCATAAATCTTTCAATTAGTTATGTCACAATTTTATTTGCAGATTACAGCAAAAGTATGGCAAAAAAATGAAGCAATAAAAAAGGAAAGGAAATAAATTAATCAGAAGTTTAGAACGTTTGTTTTTATTCTTTTATTATTGTGCCAGTTTGTTTATGAGAATATCATTTATAAGATTCATTGAAAAGTGCTGCAGCCCAAAAGCTTACATGCATGTTTTTGGGAAGGTTCCATGACTGTGTGATATGTTCAACTTGAAAAAATGAATCTAAAGTATCTTTATTCTTCTCATAGACTGGTTAGAGCTTCCACGAATACAGCTGAACTAAAGTTCAACTCAAATATATGAAGGAGTACGCTGCTTTTATGACAGGATTATAAGGAGAGACTCACTCAAACTAAGGACTGTATTTATTAAGACCAGTGATAATAAAGCCATGGCATTATTTTTCTTTAAAATCTCTGGGGTTAATTTGAAAATTCTTGAAGATATTTAGCTATTGTTATTTAATTTTTGGAGTCCTGTTTACAGATTTGGTTGCACGTACAGCACATCTGCTGTACATTACAAACAGGCTACAAGATACTACATTTCCATCAATAGTATTAGTGAATGTTTTGAGATTAAACCTTTCTGTAGTTCTAGATCCCGTTCTTTACTGTTTCCCTTATCCCTTGCTTTTCTCTTGTCAAATACATCTTTTAACTGTCTTCCCTCCAAATCCTGTCTCTTCATTTCTCCCCTTTGTGTCCAGACCCTGTCCTTTTCCTCTTGACTACTTGATTTGCTTGATCTACAGCATTCTCTGTTCAATTTTTCTTGGTTGTCAAAATACAAAAAAATGTTCTCTAGCAATAATATTACCATTATATGTCCCCTCTGACGTTCCTGAAAAGACCTGGCAGTCTACACTGGCTGTGTTCAAATTTGGCAGAGTCATCTCACAGAATTAGTAGCCTCTAAGAATTCCTATTTGGCCTGAATTAGCATGGGTAATATCCAGAGTATCTCTTCTGAGAGATCTCTAATTTGATGCAGACATCTGGACATCCACATGTGCTTAGCATCATAAAAATGTGCAGAGGGACAAATCTTGTTATATCTTTTATGGCCAAAAGGGTTATGACATGAGCAAAACTTCTCCTGAGTTCTCATTGTAGATGGCAGAGAAGCGCAAATTAGTGTGGGCACAGGAAATTAATCTTGTACTTAGAAGCACGGCTAGAATATTATTGGGGTATCTTAACGTACAGTCATCTCTTTGGGTAATCATAATCTTTTCTCCTACTGAGGAGATGGGCTATGAATCGTGGATGTTACAGTTCAATGCATTGAAGTTACAATCTTGAGACTGCTAGGAACTTCCTTAGGCACTGCATAAAGTAGGGGAGAGAGTGCAGTTTGTCAGAAAGAAGTTAATGATACTAACTCTTGGTCATACCTACTTAACTTTTACTTAGTACAACTGAGTGAATTCTCTCCTTAGTTATTCCTTATAGATTTTTTTTTTTTTACCATGGTGAACGAGTTACATCTAATCCTTTGTAACAGTCTTGCATGAAAATGCAAATTCATTCACCATATAGAGATGCACGACTAGGATTTAACAATTAAAATACAGTATTTGGACAACTCAGACCCAAACTTTGTTTCACTATTTGTTCATTTATTTAGTAAGGGGAGTATGTTGTATCGTACAGCTCACAGATAGCATTGATTTTCACTAAAACTTTCATATTAAGTCACCCTTGCACCATGCTACAGAAGAATATAGCTAGGAGGAATGTTTTCCTGCTTAACATAGTGTGCTCCTGAAGATTTACTTGGCTTGCAGGTGCTCCTCCAATATTATCATTAGTTGCAACAGAAATAATCATATTTGAGACTAGCATGAAACTTGTAATGTTTAGCAAGGTCCTTCCATTGTTTGGTTTGTTCAATTCCTTAGTTTGATCTTTCATCTTTACAGGATTCTATAAACAAAACAACATCCAGTAGCTGAAGTGAGTAAGCACTGAACACTCTGCAAACACTGCAAGGTTCCTATCCTACAATAAAATGGTTCATTGCTCCACCTGGTCTTACTTTCATGACAGAAAAAGGAAAAGAAAAGAGATCTGCTATAACAAACCATCATCTTTATTTCAATTTCAGTTTTCTGTGTCAATAGGTTTTTGTAAATCGATGTTTACACTGAAATCTATTTTTAGTATTGGGAAAAAATAGATCTTAGTGTTCTTTTAATCACTTCTTCAGAAATGTATTTTGATAATAGCAACTGCTCACTATAATAAAAAACAGAGAAGGCTTTCATTTACTGTGGCATTGGAAGTCCTGCCAGTTCTAAATGCCCTACATAGTTTCTTTAAAAAAATTTATGTTCTTTAGGCCTCAACAAAAACCAAAGCTCCTCTTCCAGGTTTGGTAGCAAACAGACTATTATTCTCCAATGCTAACCTTTGGACATCATTTTGGTAATAAGCTTTTTTAACATTTTTTAGGAAAGTATTCAGCTTGTCAGTAGGCACCATTGACACAGTGCAGCCACCCCATCCAGCTCCAGTCAGACGTGACCCAACGGCCCCAAATTGCCTAAAACAAACAAACAAACAAAAAAAAAAAAAGAAAAATAAGCCAGAAGGGAGTAATCTGTCATATATTAAATACCTATAGAAAACTAGTGAATACTGAACTCAAAATACATCCGTGTTATCTGACTTGCTGAAGTTCACTTGGTTGTATATATGCCAACAATTTGTATTTACCATTTTGTACAGAAAAAAATCTGTCACTTTAAGCTGCAATGTAGTCATTTCTGTCAATTCTAAGATACTGTCTTTTACAGTGCTTCAGCATCAACTGTTTTAAGGATCACAGTACATCTGAGATGAAGAAAGCAGGAGAAGAAAAGGGATTGTGTTAGCAACGTTCATAAGACATCAAAAGTGAAAACAGAAATACATGACAAAAACAACAAGAGGGTTCATAAACTAATTGCACAGGATGTAGGCATGCAAGCCATTTTCTAATGTGGCAAAGATGAATAGCTCTATTCTTCCAGGGCAGATCTAAAACATGCTGAAGATTCACAGGCTTCTGCAGGACTACAGAGAGTGCTGGTCAATAAAAGGAGAGTTCATAAACTTTTTTTAAAGAAAAAAAGAAAGAAAAAAGTCTTTTGCACTCAAACATCTGTTTATGCTGAATGGACAGAGCTAGGTATCTATCTTTAAAGGAGCCACATGAACGTAACAGACTTACAGCAGTAGAGCTAAAATAAGAATATAGTCTCAAAAGAACAAAATGCCTTTAATAATGGGGGCAAAGAGAAAAAAACAATGATAAAGAAAAGACATGAAAAGATAAAATCATTCCCACCCTCAAGATACTGGCCTGCTAGAAGTGTCCTACAGTAAATCTCATGTCGTTACCATGCAAGATTCAGATGCCACCTCATTAGAATTTAGATGAATTACTTTCATTACTTTGTTTGCCTGTGTTCCTTATCTTTAGTTAGATTCAGAAAGAGTAGGAAAATACCATGTAATGAATTTCTTTTGGATGGTTTAGAAAACTCATTTGAAATCTTAATCCTCATGAGAGGTCTAATCAGATTTGCAACAAGTATTTTTGATGTTTTCAATATCCACGCATTTGTGACTTACTAGTCATAGAATGGGTTTTAGGAAGAGTGAGCATCATGCGAATAATATATTAGAAAATGACAGCTCATTCTGAGTGTAGGCTGTTGTGATTTTTTGCATGTACATTTTATGTTAAATGAGTCTGGTATACTGCTGGGTTAGAAGAAGTTTAGGTCGTATTTCAAGCAAGTATTTACATATGTGTTTCATTCTAAACATGCTTACATATCTTCTTGAATAGAAACACTTTCTTCAGTGTCTGTGTAGTGCCACCCTGCATATTGACTCGATTTTATGTTCCTTCTTTATTTCCTGTTGGTGTTTTATTTTACTTATGATTCCTGTAAGCCACTCATTCTCTGATGCAATTTTTGGTAGTTTCTGGCCCATGGAGCAACCTCCTAAATGAGCAAGATACAATCCAGTCTCAATTGCAATCAATAGGGAAATTCCCATTGACTTCATAAAGCCCAATCCAATTTTCAAAGTGGTAAATCAACTGTCTGTGTTCATCTGGCCTGTTACCTCAGTCAGAATTTTGTATTTCACATGGTGTCTGGCTTTTATTTTGGTGGGTAACTGAAATCCCCTTAGAATTGTTCTGAACCTTTTATTGATTTCATAATTCTCTGTGGTCATGCTCATGCCTCATTTTTACTGAGTCATTTTAAAATACTTATTTGAAATAAAGTGTAAAGTAGGCAGAAAATGTGCCTGTTTCAGAGCTGAAGTCACTGTGTTTCAAAATACTGTGGCTACCAGTTTCAAATGTGGTGATACAATTAGGTGCTCGGGGCGTAATGCTGAGGAACTTGGCATTTTGACAGGCAGTGCTGCAACACCTGAAAGTTAGGTATCTGAGATTGAAAGAATTCTTTCAGCGAGCACCTAATTCTGCTGATACTGGAGGTGTGGTTGGCGCATGGGAAGTATCTAGGTCAAACACAAGGAAGTGATTTTGGAACAGGTCTGAAACTCTTTTTCATTAAGTCTCAGTCAATTCAGTCCTAAGCTTGGACTTACTCTTCTGGTAAAGTGGGATTCATAGCCAAACACTCTCTTCTTGTGCACCAGCATCTAAATTATGCATTTATGAAGAAAAGAGCAGTAAGCAGAGAGTCACTCTTTTGACAGTCTTGCAGACAGAGCACTTACACAGTGAGTGACATGGATTTAACATGTGGGAGAGTATGTGCACTACCTGGGCTATAGTGCACCCATGAGCACAAGTAACGGGGTGAGAAGGAGCACATTTAAAAAAAAAAAAAAAGAAAAAAAAAAAGCAATATATCTCTACAGTCCAGTGTTAAGAGGCACTTGGTGCTGAGTCTTGGGGTCTGCTCGTCATTTCCTTGAAGAGCTTACATACCTTGTTCCCGTATTCACAGGATAAAGAGAGAATTGTGAGTGTGTGTGTGCGTGTGTAAATGAGAGCGAAAACACGAATGCTACAGCAAAGAAAAGATGAGTAAGAATGGAAAGATCAAGAATGAAAGTTGCACAGTTGGTATATAGAAGTGATAGGTAAGACACTGCAGTACCACATTTTGAAAATAGTTCTGTTGTGAGAGATGAAAAAATCAGCAATATTGTTAATTTGAAATACTCAAAATTATGAACCAGCTATTCAGAAAGTATGGAATTAACATGAGATTTAAATATAAATTGGGGGTGGTGGTATGGTGCATACTTCTGTTTCATAGCTTAGCATGCATTTGAGTAACATCTTTAAGTTTTTTTGGAGCTGCAAACTTTTTCATTGGTTTTTGTTTGTTGATTTTTCAAACTATACCATGAACCTGTCCAGGCCTTGCAGCTTTAGGAAAATCATCAGTGATAAGAGTCTTGATAAAACACAGAGTTGTCTCTGTACCATAATGTACCTGGATGTAATGTAAAAATTGCATTTTAAAGTGATCAGAGAGGATTCAGCCATCTTCAGCTGTAAGGGGCATGGCTGGTAACACAAAAATTGTTGGGTTTTATACCCCCAAGATACGGAGAATAAGGGAATGAAAGTTATTTGTAAAATTGGGACTCGGGGAGAAAGTACCTAAGGAATTCAGGAGCTCAGTTCCAATGTTTTGTTCCTTAACTGTTTAGTAAACCTCTTGTGTTTTAAAAGGCTAACAGGTAAAACAGCTATTAATAGCATGAGAAAGGTTAGAGAAAGAACAAGTCTTTTGTCTTTGCAAAAAATAAAATACTGACCAACCGGTGGTTACTCTTTTCAGCACTACAAACCACAGCAAGTATGGATCCCTTTCTTTCTTGGCAGATGCTGTACAGTAAAACATAAAGATCTAGGCAAAACAGAAAACATCTGGATATGCAGATTATTCTTCACAGTTTAAACCTTGTAAGGAGAGAACAGCAGTAGACTTGGGCAATTCTGTGGAATGTATTTTTGGAAGGGCTTTTTAAAGTTACAGGGCAGCTGTATATCATTGTAAGAAAAGAATGTAATTTATGTAGTTCCTGGCCATTTCTATAATCACATCAGCCAAGTTTTCCTAGAGTGACTAGTGATTTTTACGTGCCCTAGTTTTTTAATGCACAACTCGAGAAAAGTTTAAAGCTTTTTTTCCCCAATAGTTTTCAAAACTTACATGCTGGATTAAGCTGTATTCATCTTGAATAGCTATACACTTCTACAAATCTAATCATAGCATTAGAAAAATCCTTCATGAATATGAAACTTCTGAAGAAGGATATATTTCTTAAGAAATATTCTTAGTGGGACAAGACTGTAAGGAATAATGAACTAATAACTTATTTACTTTGTGCAATTAATATAATAGAACAGTTACAATCATTTAAAAATACCGATTAAAATTATTTTGCTCCACTGTGAAGCATAGTTACGTTCATCATACTAGCCATAGGTGCTTCTGTTGGCAAGTTAGAAATCTGAAGTAACATGGGCACACACGTCACTTTTTTTCTTCACTATTTATGTTTTGGTCCATGGAACTGAAACGCTCTGATTAATTTTAATTCAATTTAGTAAAATCCTGTGTGCTCCTTTCCTTTTGGTTCTGTGGCTATGTCTATGCTGCTGCCTATGAGTTAGTGTCACAATACCCAAGCTAGCTCAGAGAGCAGCAGCTGCCTAGCTGTGAAAGCACAGAGCTCAGCACAAATCAGAAACAGAGAATTTCCATCCCAGTGCTAAGCTTCATGCTGCAAGACACTGCTACTAGCATCCATGCCAGCTTATTCAGTGTAGCACAGGTAACTCTATGCTGTAGTATAAAACTTACTAGCTTATACCTATTTGTTTTCCTCTACTTGAAACAGGGTAGTTATCTCTCAGCATTTCTGAGAACCAGCCCTTCTAGTATGACTCCAGCTGCATGCCCTAAGTGCAGACACTTGAAATGGCTAGTCGCTTCTGCGGGGCGCAGTCATTGGGTACTTCCGACCGAGGCATCAATGCTGGGTAGTTACTGTAACTAAAAATAATGCAGATGTTAATTTGCAGGGTTTTTCCTCTGTCAATGGGGTCCCAGAAGAGGCTGCTGGTACCTGGCACTGGATCAAGACTTCGCAGCCCATGATTTTGCAAAACTGAGGAGAGCATAGTTTTTGTCTTCAGCTGGCTCTGGAGACAGCTCTCCCTTCTCGCACGTGGATAGACGGTTCCCCTTTGAGTAGCTGGGACAACCTTGCTGGAATGACCCCACTAACTGAGGGACTGTCGTAGCTTACTCCATTATGTGATCCAGTAAACTGAATGTGGCCTGCGAGTTACATACAGGATTGGCTTCCAAGGGAAAGAGCAAAAATTACATTGTTAAATTACTATCAGACTGTCCAATGGCTATTAGGGCTTCTCTGTGTTTTATCACAAAACAGCATGCGTATCCCATATGCAAAATAATCTGTGAATGTCCAGAAGTCTTGCATTTGGTTTTTGAGTTTGTAGTTTTCTGGCTTAGAAGCCATTCCATCTTGTCTGCAAAATTAATGAGACTAACCTAGCTTAGTAAATAATCATCTGTATCATACTGTATCTATTTACAAACTTGGTAAATGGGTATTACTGAATGCATATGACTATAAAAGTAAGAATGCATATGGCATTGCCAGTTTATAAAAATTCATATTTTTGTTATAAACCAGACTAATTTCCTAGTCAAAAAAAAAAAAAAGCTGGTAAAGTATTTTTGTAACCTTCCTTTTTTTAACTTCAAACTGAGGCAGTTTCTGTCGTCTTCAAGACTCGAAGATTTAGAGAAAAGAACTCTATACTTTTTATAGAGTCCCTACTTCTGAAAAGACAGTGAAACAACATTCCTTGACCTCAGGTTTACAAACACTTAAGGCACACTGTATTTCCCTTCTGGTAGGGCAATAACCTTTAACCTTTTAATGCTCTATCTTAGGCCAGTTTCCCAAACTATGCGCACCCTTCTCCAAGGAGAAGCAAGAACTGTTAAAGGTGAGCAGCAGTATGAAGTGGGCACCACCAGGATTTGTGATGAATCGAATGAGGGAAGCAGCCAGGAGAGGTGGCTGGGGCAGTGGCAGGGATGAAATAGTGGTGGGAAGGCTTGGGTGGGCAACTATTTATTCCCCTATGCCTGTGTTAAAATAATTACCAACCACTGAATTCTTTTTACGGGCACTGAATTTAGATCAAAGTTAGCACAAGAAGTCTGTCCCATGATTAAATGTACCAGAAAAATGGAAGTTGAGGGGCTGAAACGTGTATATCCTTTCATGCCAGTGCTGTGGTATGGATGAAATACTACGTTAAATGTGAGTAGTAAGTATTCATTTTCACTTTCTCTGTTGTTAACACATGGTTATACCAGATCTCATCATCCACTGTAAAAGAGTTAGGAAAATAATGGCCTGCTACATGCAACCACCTGTGATTTCCAGCTCACTTCATTCCACTTTTCAAACTCCATTTATTCTGGCCAGAGGATATGAAACTGGGGAGGAATAAAGGGGGAAAAGAAGGGACAAAATGACGAGGTATATGTTTTGGAGTTCATAGGTCTTGTTTTACGGCAGCCCAACTGAGTGAGGGAACCCAGCTAAAAGAACAAGGCTGGGAGAGGGACAGAGACTGAATAATGTAGAGAAGGCTCAGACACACAGTGTGGAGAGTAGAAGCAGGGTCAGACATTGTAATAGTTAATATGCTCATCATTTAAATGGTAAACTGCTTTCCAACCTATCTGGTGCTGTAGATAAAATTTCTAAGTAAAAAGAAAAAAAAATCCTTAGCATTTCCCAATATACCATTACAATTTCAAGGTAACCTAGGAATGTAGAACAGTTCACTTACTCTCTAGAATTCCCATGGTTAAAGAAATACACAAAAAGTAAGAGAGTTCAAATAAAACAACTAAAATGATGTTTTAAGAAAACCAGTTATGACTTCTACATTTTTTAAAAAAAGAATAGCCAACACAGCCTAACATAACACTTGTGATGATGAGTCAATCCAAAAGCAAAGTCAGTAATAAAGCCATAAACTGCAGCTTTCATCTGAAAGTATTACACAGATGTCAGCAGGGAAACAATTGACCATGTAATGTCCCTGCAGGAGATTAATTTTGTAATAAGAGACAAGAATACTTTCATTTTAAAATTGCAATAGCCAACGATGTCATATTTTCTCATCAATTCAAACAATATTCTCAACAGGCGATTACTCTTCCTTGTGGTCAAGACTTACAGGCAGATGTCTACCAGCCGATCCAGTTCAGGACAGCTGCATTCATACATTTCCCTGCAGCTGATATAGCTCTGGTTCATTAATTCTCCCAGCAGCTGGATTGCATTGGCAGGTGCTTCGTTGCATATCTTCTTAAATTCCAGCACTCTGGCAGCTTCACTATACACGTGCTTTGCACGCTGGTGTAACTTGAAGGTGGAAACTAAACAAAATGAAAACATTAAGTAGTACAGTTATCCATTGTTATTTAATTCAAAAGGAACATAAAAACATAGAATTGTTATTTTTACTAATTCCTATTTCATATCAGAACACTCTAAGCTAAAAGTCTTCTGCAAAAGCTCACCTACATCTTTAAAAGAGCTAATAAAGTAATATTCAGAATTCATCAAAATATGATGGGCACATTTTTATAACATTATGCACATAACAAAAAGAGTATAATTTAAAAAAATATACAAGATTAAAACTTCTCTCTATAGGAAGAGATTTTAATGCACTGAACTGATACGTGAAATATGAAACCAGACATATGTATACCCAGCTTTGCAGGTCAGCCCCAGCATTAGTTCGTTGCTGTGTCGCTGGACAGACTCATTCTTCTCTCTTACTTTGCAGATACAAGCCACACGTTCCCAAGTTAGCAGTGACGTGCTGACAGAAAGCGCTCACGTGCATTAGGGCATTAAGCAAACGCTTTCAGGTTTTCAGACAGGAGCCAAACTGAGTCATGAGAACACCAGAGAGGTGCCCAGTGCCCTGCAGGCTGATAGCTGCCAGCACCTGCTGGCCCAGGACATTGTGTGCAACTGCTCCAGGCCTAATTTGCATCCATTGTGTCACAGATAGATCTTTAAAAAAAATAAAAATAAAAATTTAATGTTTATTTTGAAACTGAGGTTAATAAAAACGCCGTTGGCCATACTTCCTGGTGCATAGGTAAGGAAGCCCTCTCAGGTATTTCCTCAATGCTGGCTCAACGTGACTGCAAATACCACTAGGTTAAAGGTATGCTGAAGAACACAGGTGCTTTCAGTTTGGTTTTCAGGGTTTGTTTACCAAGCCTGGACAGTGGGGCAAAACCAGGAAGGGCATGTCTGTGGTTAAAGGCTCCTTGAGCTACTCCAAGGTTAGGCTGTTAAGTCCATTGTTTTCCTCAGCCACCAGAGTTCTGTTCGTTTCAATACTACGGACTTGTTGCTGTTATTGAGGAAGTGTTACAGAAGTATGCATGACAATTTAGTTTATGATAAAACTGGATTGTTTGAGCTTTTTTATATTAGCAAGTGAACCTTATTCTTTATTGGGAGCACCTACTGCAGTATGTTTCATCATTACAACTCAAGCACCTCAGAATATCCCTCATTTTCTTTCTACACATGAATTCTCCTTTGTAACAAGGACTCTTTCCTCCTGTCAGCTTCTGGTCTCTCTCACTTTTTAAAATTGCTGATGAAATAGTCAAACACAGGCAAAAGGATGAGAAGATGGGCAAGCCCCTGTATTCCTAACAGAACTTGCTGTCTGACCCAGACACATGCACTTCCTACTGGGCCGTTCTGTGGAGACCGAGTTCTGGAACCACTTCTGATAATTTTGGCAGTCTACATTTGCAATTGTACGTAGAAGTCTTCCTTGAAAGACTGGAAATGAAACTCTGTCCAGTATGAAGTAGTCTCTCATATATATATATATATATGTATGTATACATACACACACTCCAGATTGCACCCCCTACTAAAACTTCAACAGTGTCTATACAATCTCTGTATCTTTCCAGAATAAGTGTAAATCACACCTATAAATGCTGAAAACACAGAGCTGATAGACAAAAACAGTCTAAAATGACAGAGCAACATGGAACACAGAAGTTTTCTGCTATTGATGATATTGCTTCTAGTGATATTTATTTTGTAACTCAATACAGCCTGCTACTGAGAAACACTGTGTTGCTGTCTTGTGAGGAGGCCTTCTAAATGTATTTAAAATTAGGATAGAAATGACAAAATTGAGAGCCCCCCAGAAACACCACACAGGAAGAGCATGTTCTGCTTTCCCACTTAGAGGTGTGTTCTGCACCACTGTATTTTGTTGCTGCTGAAGTTACTTGCACTGTGTTTTGCAGAGCAACGCCTCGGTATTTCTGAATGTTGGAGAATGGCTGCATGGCATTTTTTAAGGATGGTTTCTCTTTAAATATTCTTTTCTTATAAGCCATTGTTTTACAGCAAGGAGATTTATAAATGTGCATTTGTTTAGGGAATATCTAAAGTTGCGTGAGAGATTGCCATAGCTCACACTCTCTTGTAAATCACCATTGAACAGTAGTAACCCAAAGAATGAACGGAAAACATGTCTGTTTTCAATTGTAAGGCAACAGACTTGCCAAAGGCTGTGATTGATTCAGAGACCACCCTTTGGTAGAGCAATGCTCTACTGGCCAGATTACCTTTAAAATCTCTGGGGTTGTGTTATGCTCGTCATGTTATGAATTGGAATGGAAATGGGCACTCCAGCCCCTGGCTGTCAGCCAGCAACTCTGGGCTAAGCCCTTGACAGTGTCTGCTTGGTGGAGAGCCCCGCGGCGCGGGGGAGAATTCACTACCTTGACGCTGGCTTTCTCTCTGTGAAAGCAACCCTGACAAGCAGTTCTCAAATGAGAGCGTGGCTGTATGTTATTTTCAGAGTCCTTTGTGGCTGTTTACAGAACTGGTATCAGGTAAAGCCTGGCATCATTACATTAGCTGTTAGTTGTTTATGGGCAGCGTTTTATTTCGGAAAATTATGTTTGTGTTTAGAAAAGGTTCCACTTAATTTGCTTTTCCTCTCTGGCAGCATGTTTACTGTTCAGGTAGAGTTATCTTCAGGATGGCAAACACCTCTGTACTCTCTGAGTGCTATTCTATAACAATCAAATGATTCTCATATTTTCAGCTATCAACACCAAATGCTTCTGGTAATAGAGAAACCCTGTTGGATCTCTTCTGTTTGGATGGGTGGTCCAACAAACCATCTCCATATAATAAAAGATAGCAGAGCACACATGATATTCCCCAAGACTACATCTATATTTGAACCTTCCTACTCTATCACAGCCTGTATACTGAATCTATGCAAGCAGATCTGAATTAACAGGCCAGGCCATGCCAAAGAGCTACAGAGCCCATGATTTTAGAAGAGTGCAGGAACTGATCAAAATCTGTGTGTTTCATGGGAAAGCAACCACATTTCTTACAATTAAAAAAGAATGATTTCATATGCCACACTTTGTCATGGTTAAAAGAAAACTTAAGTGTGCACAACTGCTTAGTTTATATCTGAGCTAGGGCTGGAGGGGCTCTGAAAGAAGAGAAACTGAAGCCCTCAAAGTAAAGTGGGTGGTGTTGCACAGTACTTGGGCTGTAAGGTCTTGCCCTCTGCGGGGCTCAAAGGAGAGCAAAAAGGTAGGATTTAGGGAAATAATGCCCCATTCTTAAAAGTATTTGGGTCCTTAAATCTATTATTGTATATGGAAATTAGGTACTCAAGCAGACTAAAAATGTAAATATATTTTCCTAAACCTTTAAACTATTAAGCCCTGGTTTCACCCACTTATATTTATTTCCAGCTGAGGGGTACGGACGTACTCAGCTCACTCTGCTGTCAGTGGAAGGGGCAGTTCAGGTAACTGTTCATCTCACCTGAGATGTGAATTGCCCTACAGCACCCATTTCTGTGACTAGAGAGGAAGTTAAAATCTTTGCTGCAATGATGCTTGCTGACTGCCATGCTGACATAAGAGCAGTTGTCCAGCACGTGTCTTAAGTAAAGTTTCTCCCATAAAGGGATCTGTGCAATATCCAGTCCTGTTGTTCAGCTTGTTTAAAATGCCGGAGCACCGTTTGCATCAATGGGGATTCATATCAACTAAGGATCACGTCTCTGATCAGAAACATGCTGTCAAAAGCTGTTTGTTCACACTGCTGTGTGTTTCCTCTCTGCTGCTTTCTGTGTAGCTCACTGCCATGCAAGAAAAAGTTGTTTGATTTTAGACCTAGACATGCTGGCACAATCAGAATCTTGGGGGCTTTGTTGTCCCTTTCTGAAGAGTCAATGTGGAGATTGTGATTTATGTTGTATGGTATCAGCTGCACACACAAAAAGTTTCTTGTAGACTGAAGTAAGAGTGAGCTATACCTTCTATAGGCTGAAAGAAATACAGATCAGAAGTTGTTACAATGAACATGAAAAGTCAAAATGAGACCAAAGAAAACTTTGGGGAGGACAAGGAATCTTACACACAAGTCCACTCTTAGTGATGCTTTGTCACTAAGTTTTTAACACGTTCACCTGCAGTCAGCCTATAACTGGCAGAGCTAATCCACCTTTCAAGTCATGGCCTCAGTAATTATTTCTGAAGCTTCAAAGAGGACACAGTCCTCAAGGAATCTCATCCACTGTTAACTGCTTTGTGTTTCCAGTCAACATCCATTTTTCAGGGAATGTCAGTGACTCTTGCTGACCCTTTGTGCATTCTCTGTACCCAGGCTTTGCTCTTCTGCACAGGATCTCTGTAATACCATCTGTGAGCAGCTAGACTTAACTCACTTAGCAACCACCAAAGGCCCTTGAAAGAAGCAGTGACATTTTCCAGTGCACTAATAGTTCACACTGCAGCAAGAACCTTGCAATTTGTTAAGACACAACTAACATTAATGAAAGCTCATTCAAAATCCGTACAGAATCTCTTAAACAAAAATCCCGGGCTATTTGTTCCAAACAAAAACATCAGTTAGTTATATGTAACAGAGAAGTTTACTGTGGGTTTGCAACTGTATGGTCATATTTTTTGTTTTAACTTTATTAAAAATTGTGTAAACCTGTCCACTCCACTTACATGGATTTTTTTCTCTATAATTAAACGTTGTGGCTTCCCAGCAACTCATATGATTTGTTGTAACTTCAGTTTCAGCAGATTCCTTTCTTTAGGGACTTCCTGTACAATTCTATCTGATCTTTAGCTAAAGACCAGCCTCTTCAGGCTGTATATTTTTTTCTGGCTGCTTTGGCAGCTTCTTACGATGTGTTTCACTGTAGATTAATGAGCTACACATGGCTGATGGAACTGTTAAAAATTTACAACAGGAAAAACTCACCAATGCAAAATCATGGAGGGGACAGTTTCTACCACCATTACTCATGTGAAATAGTACCTTTCTCTGTTAGGCATCCTGCTGATTGAACATGAAGAGGGTGAAGGTTTCTGGTTCATAATGTATATAAGAAAATGCTGCCAGATGGCTTTAATTTGAGCCAGATTGTGAACCCCCCTACTCAAAGTGGGGAACTGTTACTCTACTGGGACTGCTCAAGTGACTGTTTGTAATCCAGCTTTCTGAAAATAAACGAGGGACCAGCTGTTGCTGGATTCAGTGACCCTTTTAGTAGACACCTGCTTTGAGAGTATGGTAACTACCAATTTTGAGCTGTTTTTTCTCGAGAGACATGCGAGCTTTAGCAAGGCTGTTGTGACTGACCTAGAACATTCACTGCCCGTGCCTGACCTGTGGCAGTCCCGAAAGGCCTGCTTCGGCTGAGTACCTGTATGGGGTCTGCCTGGAGCGGACATGTCCTGGGGTTCATCCCAAGGAAGCTGTAGTTTTATGGAAGGAGATGAAGTGTGCCCCAATTTGGCCATGACAGGGATCAGGCTGAGGCTGTGATAGGCACCCAGACCCCAAAGCTGGGAAGTGCTCTTAGGTTCACCAATTTGGAGGTAGCTTCTGTTCTTGTAAGACAGGAGCACTCTATGGCCACACACAACAAAACTCTTAGGTGTGGCCGAGGAGCACATCTGAGAGTCCACCTTCACGTACAGCCATGCCTTAGTTTCTGTGCAAATAAAGTAAAAATTGTTCTTGTGTTGATCACCATTAATACAGATAACTTGGCAATGCGAATGAAAGGCTATTCAAACACCACTCCTTCAAGCTACAGGACGGTTTTAGAATTATCGTTCCAGGAGACAAATAGGAGGGCAGTTCAACAGCCAAATCCCAACAACAACTGGATACCTGTTATTCCCATGACAACTCACTTCCCAGGTTTAAATGCCACAATTAGATTAACAATTTTATATGTGAAAAGGAAAAATCAGTTTAAAAATAACTCACTTAAGAACAAAAAAAACTTTTTATAGTTAAAGGAATACACTTTTACAGGAGAGTATCCTTTTGTGGTGAGGCTTATAAATACTTAATGTCCCACAATAACCACACACTAAATGTTCTGTGAAGTGCTCAAGTCCAAGACAAAATTATGGCATAGTGCACCTTAGAATGTAAGAAATATTATTTGCTCTAGAGATGTTCAGAAGCCACAAGGACAATCCATGTGTAAACATCTGGAAGGGGGATTTAAACTCAGGATTTTGAGTTGGCCAAGGAACAACTGCAATAAGTTTACAAAGGCTTTATGCATCGTCTGTGCTTCTCCAAACCTGGGGAACAAGTGGGGCTGTACAGTGAGACACTGCAGGAATCCCTGAGTACCTGCCTATAAAAGGGATACAAAGTTGCTGTGCATCAGCCACAGCCTGGGACTTGCCCAAAGCCTGTCCAACGTGATTTTTCTTTGGGATCTGGATATTTTCTTTGGTCAGCCTTACATACACACAGAACTTTGTGCAAGTATACAGTACCATCACTGGAGCAGTAGAGGAAGGAAAGCTGGACTGAAGGCTAAAATAATATACATAGTACTGTCAGATCCTTAAACAGGAGATACAGCATCAGTAATAACGTTAACTATCACTGGGCTTTGAGTAATACAAAAGAATTAAAACTACTGACAATTTATATTCAGCCACAGAGAAAATTCAGATTCTGGTAAATGATCTAAGTAGTACTTCTCATGCACATATTTTACACTTAACGTTGTAATATTTTATCAGAAAAGTTGATAAAACCTATACAAAGGAATAAAAGGTACCCTAAATGTTAGAGCTCTCTTTGTTCTTGTTGAACATGAGTTCAACATTCTGAAATCCTCTGCAGAGATCATTTATTTCTTGGTGGGTTTTCTCACATAAAGAAGCCAGGCTTTGTCATTAAAGTATAGTGGGAAAGTAGAGGGGAGATAAGGAAAATATTTTTGTCAAACACCCTCTGGTTTTCCAAAGCCAACATAAAATGAAATTTGTCGAGTGTGTTAATAAAAAAGAAAAAAACACTGTGCATTTAGATTTTCTTTCTGTGTCTGTCTTGTTTCTTCTTTGAATATAGTTTTACAGAAATCTGTTATTTGATTTTATATTGTACATGCAAAGAGACTTCCAGCATAACCCATTGTAATTGGCCTTATCAAATGAAATCATGGTCACGCAAGTTTAAGAGATTCCGTTCAGCAAACATCTGCAAACACTATTCAGAGCCACAGTATAGCATTTCCTTTGAGTTTCTTCTATAGCTTTTGAGTTTAAATTTTTTATCCAGGTTTTGGGGGAGGGAGGGATGGACAACAAAACATAACCTGGATAAACAATTCAGTTCTACAGAGCTGTAGAATTTTATTTTATAAACCAGGTCTATAAATTATAAACATCTGTAAGTCTTGTACTGCTTCATAAAGGGGAGTTAGGGGACAGCATAAAAGAGTTAGAACTTTGTAGTTCCCCATGAAAATGCTGCAGAGTGCATCTACAGAGTTCAGTCTTGTACATACAGCACAGAATGATCATAGCTCTTTCTGTGAAGATCAAGAGCTGGAGTAAGATACCATATTCCATGCTGGTACCCCTCTGGCAGTGTAATTAGACAGTAAGATAATTTTATGCTCTCTGATATCACTGTCTTGCAAAACAGGTTATAGATTCAGGCCTGATCTCAGCTCAATATATAACATTTACAATTGTTCCAGATATACATATTATTTAAATATGTGCACCAGTATGCATATATATATGTTACTAATTTATATGCATAAAATATATACCTTCCTGAAAGCAGTCTTGGCAAGGATATAATTTCACTGTGGAGAACAGCAGAGGTATTAAAGCCACAGAATAGAAACAAGGAAGTATGGATTATTTTAAATGCATAAAGAAAGATTCTAATCTCAATTGGAAATGACTATGTAGGCAAATTAACAATTTCATAAATGCTCTATTAAGTACTATTAGCAACCCTACTGTATACATCCAAGACAATTCTTTCAGACGCCAGTCAGTCTTTCAAAAGTCATATACACCAATACTCAAGACTACATGGTATAATTATATGCGAGAATATGTGGGAAATACATTTAGTAGTAAATTGTTTACCTGCACCAACATTTTTGTAAAATAAAAAATATATATATATTGGCAGTAACAGAAACTTCTTTCTCAGGAAAGAGTGGCCCAGAAGATTTGCTTCATGTTTTATGAAGTGACCATGTGTTTATCAATTCGAAAACAGAAGCACAAGCTCCTCCACTTGTGCTAGCCCTGAACACCAGTTAAAGGACTGCAAACAGGACTCATTTGATCGATGCTGTAACCATCCAAAATGTTTGGTTTTGTTGCAGCTATGGCTTAAAAAGGAAGCCTAGCTTAGTCTTTTCTCTAGAATAAAGCCTGGGTTATTTAGAGATGACTCTAAAATATTACAGACTAATCTAAAATAGTAAGTGATCTGCTACTTCTACCATTTAAGAAACCATTCTGCCATTTAGCATCTTGCCATCTAAGATTCTGGAGAAGTATTCTGGCAAGACTTGTGCACTACTTACTAATATTAACGCAGAACTATTTTATATAACACAAACATCGTGCAGTAAAAAACGCCATTTCATATATGCTTACCGTCTTGAGTGTTTTGACTAAGGATCTGAGAGCGGAGGTCCTCCAGGCTAATTCCCAGGCATTTACAAATTTCCTCTGTGCTGTAAGGCTCAGGATGTAATACCTCCTCGACAATGGTCAGCATTTCCTCTAGGCTAACTCCTAGCTTGGCTTGCACATCTTGGAGTCTCAACATTTTTTTCCAGTCCAGGCCTTTTGACTTCGAGAGAAGCTAAGAATTAAAAAATAAAACATATTGTGTTTTCCAGTTTAAAACTAACATTAAATTGTCCATTAGCATCTTTAAGACCCATTTGTTCTTTTTCACTTCTTAATTGGGAATCATCAATAGCCACTTTCAATCCATACAGAGCAGATAATTACTATATTTTTATATAAAAGCTCTATGAATGACAGATACGCTCCCCTACATGAGGCATTGTCCATGAAAGCCCTACTGACATTGTGTGATATCAAATCAGTGATTCATCCCTTTCCATGGACGTTATTACTTCAAACAATTGTTAATATTTCAAAACCACATTCAGACTATTGTTTATACAAATGCTACAATGTTGTAACACTGCAAGTCCCCAAGAAGTCTCTTTCTGCACTAATTTGCTCTAACATTGAAAACACAGCTTGATCTTTCTAAGATGCTCCTGCAGTCTCCTAATGACCGTTGTCACTACAAACCTTTCTCATAATATTCCTAAAAATACGAAAGTAGGTAGGCATAAGATTTGTGCTGGAGAATTAACTGTATTCTTTCTTAGTGTCTAGTGTTTAGGGTAAATTATAAATAAGCACATTCTTTTAACATAAAATTTAAGATTTTGAGCCCTACAAGGTTACGATGTGTTAGTCAGAATCTGTTCCGTTCCTAAAGGATTGCCATTATGCTAATTAGTTCTAGATAAATGTGTTTCTCCTGCTCCAGATGATGATGTCATGTGTTATGTATCTTTGTGATGTTTTGGCAATTGACAAACACACCAGAATCCTAAAAGGAAATACGTCAAAGAGGCTCTTCTCCAGAAGGCTGCTGCGTGTGATGATGCTCCCCTGTGCCTAATGAAAACACCTGAGCAAAGCAGCTTTCCTTATGCTTCCATGAGGTGGAATATTTTTAATGTTATTAATGATGGAATGATATTAAGTGGTTGTTGTGGGAGCCTACTGATACAACACCTTAATTGCAACAGATCACTACCAAGAGACAGATTAGCAGGGACGTGCCAACGTCACTTTACTGGATTGATAAGTACACGACATGCCTCTAATTCTGCACCATTTAGATTGAGATTAAGATTTCCATATATGCCAGATTAGGCTTTACGTTTGCAGAGAGTTTAAAGTAGTGCAGCAAAATCTGGGAATGAATTCCTTTTCCCATTCAAATCCATGCTAAAACCCCTATCAACCAGGCCAAAACTTCGCCCAGTGTGTCTTGCTATTCTTTTCAATAAACACTGGTTTTGAGTGAGATTGTTTTGAAGTCATTTAGGTCTCAATCCAGCAAAGCAATTTAGTACGTGTGTAACTTCCTGCATTAAGAAAGTCAGGGGTTTTACATACATACATGCCTGAAAAGTATTTGCGTTGCTTTGTGTAAAGTTAGAGCATGAACTGGATGTTTAAGCAGATCTACTGTCCAGCTATCTGCTATAGATTCTCACCCTCCTGCTCTCCTCCAACAACGCTTCTGCAGGGGCTTTTCTAATTTTACTTTATTACGGCACATAAAAGTTAACTACTTTTGGTGCCATCTAGTGAATTGCTAAAATTTATATGAAGCTTAGCAGAGCAGAACAAACAAAATCCAATCAAAATCCCAATCATATGACACTGCTGTCATTTAAAACAGTGTTGTATGTGGTGGTGGAGAAAGAAACAGCTGTGTCTAGTGGCTAATGCAGAAATCAAGGTGAGAAAATTTTCTGGTGAAAGACTTCTTAAGCCTCTTCTGGACTGCTTTTCAAAGGCACTGAGCATGTAGACCTCCATTGCTTTAATGTACTTGTATTTTGGCTTACTTATTGATCAGGTACAGTAGTAATTATTGCTTCAGTTATTTCATTTAAATATTCAATAACTCCTGTGTTGGTGCATGTTTATGACACGAACTTAGATCTGTTTCAAGATGCTAAATTAATGGAAATTTTCCCCCTCATAATTTAATCCTAATGTTCAGCATCCCCTAAACTTTATTACCAGAATTTAAATAGAACTAAGAATTTAGAAAAAAAAATATAATGCTCTCTAAGGCAACAAAAGTCCTTCTACTTACTTGTAAAATAAATAATCCAGCTAGAAGTATTTGTCACACGCACTGTGTCATCTATTCTAATTTCTATTCTTGAGTGGAGATGCTGTATTTTAGATGAGCTAACTACATTGAGTTTTACAGGTCAGATCTTCCAAATGGAAACTGACCCCTTCGGGCCTGTGGGCAGGGCTTTTTTGTAAAATTTCATATTGCTTATAGCGAAGTTTCAATTGTAACAGCACTGGGAAAAATGTTATGGGCAGAAAGATTTTTTTAATATATATTTTTTTATTATCTAGCTGCAGCAGCTCAAATTGTAATGGACACGGAACAGAAATGGGAAAAATCCTATCTATTAAACGTACAAATGTAATCCCAGCACTGATCCCCACAGTTGGATATTTTCTTCATGATCTCTGACTAGATGGATTAAAGATGTGGACATTATCCAGCTGGCTCTTAACTGTCAGGATATAGGATCTGTAGCCTTTACTGTCTTACTGTTCAACACTGGCACGCTGGAGCACGGTATGCAACTAACAGTAAAACATACTCAGTGAATGATGGGACAAATCTAAATAAAAGAAAGCCTGACTAAGGAGTATTGGGATACTTAGCCCTTATATAACAACATCATTTTCTTACACTTTACATTTCTATATACCATCTGAGTGTCTTCCCACACTTAACGCACATTGGCTGATTAACTACATGGCATCCCATTTGCAGACATTCTTGGCACCACTACAGCTGAAACTGAACTGAAGCACACGCTACGAAACATGGGGATAGCAGAATGTTCACTGATGTTCATACTCATCCTGCAACACCTACTGCGCAAGTGTTCTAAGGTATAAAGTACATGTTAATTTCCTGTGGAACTGAGAATGTTCCGAGGAATGTAACTGACTTTAAACATGCTGTTTAATGGTGTACAGGAAAGCACTCAGAAACTAAAGCAAAAATTGAAAAAGAAGAAAAAACAGAACAACAAGAACAGCAAAAATTCAATCAAATAAATGGCTTTCTAGAAGGGAAAGGCATGGAACCAGAGACAGGCAATTTTGTGAGGATGCTCAAGATTTCATTTGCTGTAAGACAGACTGATATCAAAACGTTCTGTACTAATGCCAGCAGAGACATGTTGTACTGGTATCTTTACTTACACAGATTTCCGCAAGGAGTAAGAAATATGAGAATGGCCTAAGGTGGAAGAGGGGGGAAAAAGCCCATCCTAAGGCACTTATGGGCACAATGGGCATTTCTTGTAAAATATTATTGTGAAGCTCTGCATGTTATTTCATAATTCCATTAGCTTAATGGTGCATAAAAGACTTCCCTGCTTCCACTTACATACCTGCCCTCCTTCACCCCACTGTGACCTGTTCCTAAAGACAATCTTTCCTGGCTAAACGTATTTTTATAGTGTGTGCAGCTTTCCATCTGGGTAGCATATGTTTAAAAATAGACAGGTGTATGTTGTTAGTCTACTTAAAATCATGGATCTGCTAAAGGCACCTATTTAGGGATTGCATCATAGCTAACAGGAGTGTAAAAAATCATTCTTCCTTGCCACCTTTTGCAGTTTACTACACAGGTTCAGTAATTTAAAGCAATTTAGAAAACTATGATTCAATTTGCAAAAGCTGGCATATGGAACAATACTTTAAAAGGTCTTACATCGTAAAGCACTTATTATTACAGTTTGCTTTTCAAAATAGATCATTTTGGACCCTAAAAGACCTGGTTAGTTGATCAGCTATCCTAAATTAGAGGTTTATCAGTTATGCCAGAACCATCACACTTATCTTGATTTGCTTAAAGGCATAGGAGTCTTCATTAACTTCAATAACAACAGCTTTAATATCTAACATACCACCTAAAATGCAGCTGTTTTTTATACTCCGGTTGAAAGCCCATTTTAAAAGTCACCTGAAGTTTAGCTTCCCTCCTGGAAAAATATCCCAGCTAGCATATTTTATATTATTTTTGTCTGATAATTTCTTCAACTCTCACTTTTTTTTTAGCATTAACTATGGTATTTTTTCATAGAATTATTATGCCAACAGGTGCTCAAAGTACCTGTTTGTTTAGATTGGGTATTAGAGTGTTGCTTAGACTTAGGCCAAATGTTTTGTGGCAAGGAGTTGCACGCAGCACTTTTTAAAACTTTCATCTACACTTTGTGACCCAATTTTTCTTCTTTCACACAGCACTCTATGTTGGGTATAATTTTGAATCTTTATACTTTAATTTAATCCTAAGTCCTTTAATTTAATCAAAGAAAAATTCACTGTATTTTTATAACAGACTTAAATCAAACCCTACATCTACATATTCCTAAACGTATGGTCGGCAAAATCTATAATTAAAGTGGAACTTAGATTTGTCATGTTCAGATTCCATGTATTTTAGAGATAATTGCAAACTACAAACTGGCAGCGCAACCTAAATGCTGGGGTTTGATTCAAGCCTGTTTTTAAACTTCGCACTAACATGCATGCTGCTATTCAGCGTTTCCAATATTACTTCCAGGCCTCCAACTAGTAGCTTTGATGTCCTCTAAATCCTTGAAAGTACACATCTACTGCCATACATACATATAAACATGTGACCACACTGGTTGCTTTCCATTATTTATCATTATTCAGCTTTAATTAGAAACAGACTATCTCATTAACTGAGAATATTTATTTGCTGAAAAATAGACATATTTCCTCCATTCAAATATAATACAAAATAAATAGAATTAAATCACATAATCTTCTATATAAGGGCACTGTCCCTGCACTTCCATTAAATTCGGCTGGAGTCCTGTTTCTGCAGAGATGGAAGTGTCTGGTTCTGGAAAGAAAAACGCTACTTAAAGTAGCACCTAGCCAGGTGTTAAAGATACTATTGGTCAGAAGTGGAGAAAAGCACATATTTAGATGAAGGTTTCATTAGACTTTGACATAAGCCATACGTTACCTTTGTAGCCAGACGACACTCCATTACCCTAATATTGTAATGAGAAGTTGCTGCTTTATTCATTTCAACACAACTGTTAGCAATAACAAACGCTGCTCCACTTGGAAGTCTAACATCAGTTGCCCTCAGAGGACTGAACTCTATCAACTTGGCCTATCAGAAGAAAAATGAATGGTTAGTTTTAATTTACTGCTAGCTAGCAGTGCACTTAGTTCTATAAATCATATGCAAATTTGCATGTTTTTTCTCTTGGAAATCCAGGGACAGTTAATGAAGGAAACTGACATGAAACAGCAAGAAAAGAGATTTAACCTCATTGGCCAAGCTGCACATAGATTTCAAACCCTTCCCTTGTAAGCTGGATTTTAAAATGTTTCCATTAAGTCTTTGTTTTTTTTCAGGGTTTCACAGAATCCCACCTAACCTATTTTTCTTGCCTGTTTAAGACAACAGTTTTTCTTTGATCTACAGAAAAGCACCAGGCCTGGCTGAAGCTAATGCATGTGCTACTAGAAACAAGCAGTTTCACATTCCCTTCCCCTCCACCAGTGTCCATCTCCCCCTTATTTTTCTAATTTTCCACTAAATCAAGATTTAGTTCACTGAGGTACTAAGTATTACCAAAATTTTAGGGTTGACTGGAGACAGTGATCATGTTACATACCAACAATCAGAGAAATGAAATAAAATGATATATAAAAAGTAGTTACTGTCTCCTTTCTTCTAAGATAAGAGACTGTCTTGCCTCACAGATGCCTTACACAGGCTGTGTAAGACGTTCCCAACATTTTGTGACCTTTTTGTGGAATAAGCTAGGCATGCATTAATTAAATAATTCAGGATGTAATGTAATCAAGAGATTAAACTCACATCTGGCTTTTCAGTGGGATAAGTCGTAAATCATGTGCCCTGCTTTCGCTCCTTAGAATAGATTGTTATTCTGCAAGCAGGGACGTCTTACTGGTTTTGGCATTGTTCACCCCCAGAGAGTTCCTTGAGCAGCTAGAGTGCTAAATAAACAATGACAAATCTGCTTGTACATTATGTACAGCATGTGTATTACACCCTACCATTGAGATTCTGGACCAAGTCACAAAACTACTATCAAGACAGAAAGGCTTGCTTACATTTCAATATACTCTTTAGGAACTGCTACATTAGATCAGAATGTACCACTGACCTGGTCCGGTGTCCTGTGTCTGACAGTAGCCTTAAATGGATATTTAGAGGAAATATATAAATAAGACATATACAAAGCAATCTTTTCTTCTGGTATACTTTTCCAGCTTCTCATAATGGAAGATTATGGCAGTTATACTGACACTGTAATATACATCATACTATTATGTTTAATAGCCACAAATAGACTAATAATCTATCAGCATATCCAAGAAAATCCTTTTTGAACCCTTTTTAAACTTTTGCCTTCCACTTTGTACAGTATTTCTCAATTTAACAATGAATGTTTTGAAAAACAACTTGTTTGTTTTTAAATAAGCTGCTTGCTAATGTTATTGTGTTTCTATTAGCTCTTCAGTTATGAAAAACACTGAATTCTCAATTTACCTTCTCTAACCCTTTCAGTATTTTACAAAGCTTCAAAATTTCACCCTCAAAGATACTGTTTTTCCAAGCTGAAGTTTTAAATTATTCAGTCAGTGCTCAAATTGTTCTAATTATTTTATTTTTATTTTTTTTGACACGGGTGCCAGAACTGCATTCAGCTGCAAGTATACTGAAGCAAGGATGTTTTGTGTTCGGTTTATGATTTCTTTTTTAATCTTTCCTAGAATTTTCTTTGCTTTTCTGACCACCACCTATACGTATCTGAAAAGTCTCCACTTACAAGATCCTCTGTGTGTATGCCAGGAAAATATGCAACTTTCTTCAGCGTTAGTTTAGCTGTATGTTTACTACTAACAGTATAAAGCGTGAAGGAAAGGTGTAGAGTAGGCACAGGTGATGTGAAATTGAAAATAAATGTGTCATGCAGGCACTAAACATTTGGTGTAATTCTAGGAAATAGCTTATTTTCTGTATAAGCTCATCCAAGATAGGGCAATAAAGCACAAAATCGGTAGAGTTATAAAATCACTTCAAACAGTTTATAAGCAGAGTAAAGGTCTCCCATGAAAAGCTGCATTAATTTCAGTAAATGTATTTTGACACCTTTTAGGTTTGAACGCTCACAGTCCTGTGCACCTTCTGAGACAGTGGATGAACTCCATTGTAAATTCCACTGTGAGCACTCATGCATAACTTGGCAGGTCCTGTATATCATTGCTAGTCCACCTTCTGTCACCATGTTTAAGACAGCTAAATACCTTCTACATCAGAATTCAGCCACAGAATTGTCTGGAATTACCAAAACTGGGGAAAAAAAATATCTCTATTGTCTTTCTAACTTGACCTGGCAAAACTTCCTAGAACTCTTTGGTTATAAGAAGTTTCAAGAAAGCATTTTTGTAATAATTATCCCATTTGCACTGAATACAAGGCATACCAGCCATTCAGATTTCATTATATGGGAAATCTTCTAAGTTCAGTGATCAATTAGCCAAATAGTGTGAAACCTGGAGCTCTTCTAGGGTGCATCTTTCCCCACATCTTTTCTTTTCTCCTTCCTTCCATTTCTACTTTTCACCATCTTATTCTTTCAAACCTGTTGTACCCAATTGTGCACAAGTTTATACATATAACTCCTGTTTTGTTTGCAATGGCACTTGCCTGCTTGCCGAGTTATTCTAGTTTTTTGCCTTTCTGCTAGATATGAAGACATCGTTTACATTAATGAATATCACATTGTTGGTTTAGATTAGAAAGATCCACATACAGTTCCTTCTTCTGCCAGAAAAGAGATTGACTGGTCCATTCCTCCACCTTCTGTGCCAATGTAACGTTCACTCTTTGTGCAAATTTCTGCAAGTTCCACCTGAAAAAACAATAAATGTGAACCTTCAGCCAAGATTAATTATGATACTTTTACACTGCTTACATAGGAACTAGTGAGAAAATGAAGGAGATAAATGACAGAGCTGTGAGACCATTCTCTCTCACACACCAAGCACTATAAGTTGGTATCAGCCAGGATGCCACATGTCCCCTTTTTCCTTTTGTTCTGAAGCAGAAGAGAATCAACTATGCAGCCTCCACTAGACCCACTGCAGCCAGATGTTTTTCAGAGTAACTTTGTTTAAATGATTAACATTGGTAGCTGTCACTCTGCCCACCTTCCTTATTTGCCTCACACTCCCCCACCCCAATAGCCAATATTTTGATGATTTATTAGTTGAATCCATATATGCACTTATCTTGTTAGCTTACAGAATTATGGTAAATTGTTACTTTATACTATTTTAATGCACTGACTCAATAATTAGAAATTATGGATTGAAGCTAACTCAAAAACCCTTTCTCACTGTAAATGCTCTAATCAGTGGTGCTTGTCAGTTCTCTTTGAGATACTGTACTCCACTTACATTGTTTATCTGACATCATTTGTAATTATATGTGATTCACATTCTTTTGTGACATTTTAGGCATATCTTTGTGCATTCTGATACTTGCAGGTCAGAGGATACTATGGGAGTGTGGAATATCACTATCATAACTGTCAAAAGTAATAATTTACAGGAAAGCTTTCAGCCATCAGGCCAAGTCAAAACAGAACACAGAGAAGCCATGGAGAATGGCTGAAGAACATAAACTTCTCAAAAGGAAGTAGGTCAAAAGCATATGTCCTCGCACTATAACCCCTACCAGTTCGTTTTTCTAAGCACAAGGTAACCACAGGAAGATGAGAAAAGAACTTTAGAAAAGCTGCATCCTGCTTCTCAGTCTGGTAGCAAAGTCAGACTCAGATTCCACACTGAGGATGTAGCACCACATGACTTAAGCTAAGCAGCAGGGCAGGGACATTAGCCAGTACACAACTGTAAAAGGCAGCAGATAGATGCAGTAAATCACCATACTAAGAACAAGGTATGTGCAGTGTGCCTGCCTGCTTGCTTGCTTAATTTCTGTAATGGCACCGTAGACAACGTTGTAAAAATGGTGCTTACATCAGTATAATCAGGCTGAACTGCTTGCAAACACAATAACAACCAATTTACTCAGTTCCCAATACAGTTATGGTCAATAAGCCTCAGACTGATAAGCAAAAGCTATCAAAAGAACATTAACAAATTACTCTAAAACTATGCAAACTACCTCTCTTTGAATAATACATCAAGGGAGTTCAGGTTGTCATCAGAGACCCATGTTGGTGTTTCTGTTTAAGTGGATCCTGTTATACAGGTGAAAAGACCAAAGGATTTGTTCAGCTTATATGGGTGCTGTATAGGGTAAACGGCCACTTGTAACACCATTAATGAGAGAAAATGGAAAGAACAAACAGCAAAAACACTCTCCTTTTCTACTCTGCCTTTCCTTTGTGTATTTTAAAAATGAGCTGAAAAGGAGATAATACTTCTTTTATATATATAAATATATATAACATATAGCAACATTGCTCATTTTGATTTTTTTTAAACAAAAACCATCTGCCAGTGCCTTTTACTGAAGAACAGGTTCCTCAAAATTGTTCTTTCTCTTGTCCCACATCCACTGCAGTAAGTCCCATTTCCAGTTTGAACCTGGAAGTCTACCATGTGTCCCTGCTTCACTACAAATTGGGAATAATTCTGAATGAAATGCTAATGAATGTAATGCTGCTTTTTTCCCCACTTAATGCTAAAACTCTCAGCAACGGTTCCACAGAAAGAAAGAACAAATTTTCACATGTGGCAGTCTCTAGATGAACTCCATTCTACATGTGAAGGAGTGCCTATTTACAAACATCTGTTGCCAAACTGTGGAAATGCAGGCGTGTTCCAGCCAGTTCTGCTGAACCTGCCTTTCAGCCTTCTGAGAACTGAGCGATACCACATCCCTGACTTTTGCAGCCACTGGCAGGAGACATCACACTGGAGTTCATGAATATTACTCACTGGCAGCAGCAGGAACTTCTCCACAGTGGCTGGAAAAACCATGCCAGCACACTGGTCATGCACACTCAAATAGGAGCTGTGGCTTTGCAAACCTGGCCTGAAATACAGCTCCTAGGTACTCTCACTGTATGTTCCACTCTCGGGCACAGCTGCCTGAGGTATTATTTCATTTGCAATTGCCAGCTAAAGCTTTGCAGAAGTCAGAAATTGAGCATGTCACCCTCCACTTAGTCTGACTGCATGTCATCTCCATATACAAATCAGCTACCACTTGATTGCTCAAATCGTTTAGACTTTATGAGCCTGGGCTTATTAAATACATATCAGGAGAAGTCTTGCAGAGGAGAAATGTTAGCAATTAGGACAGTGCCACTCCCCTGTCCCTTTACATGGTCTGGTGAATTGTGCCTGGTTAAGCGCTGGGCCTTGCTCTGTCCCAGCTCACCAGCTGTCCAGCTGCGTACGCTGGGTAACAGCGCTGCCTGAGCTTGAGCAACTTCTGTTTTGAAACTCAGCAGTGATTGGCAGGACCACCAAGTTGTAACTGGCAAGGGTTGAGAAGAACCCTCTCCACAAGACAGCCCAAGGCATCCCTGAAACACGATTTGGTTTCTAATTTAAAAAGGCCCTCACTGACACAGGCTGCCTTCTAATACTAGGATGAGAAGCATGTGAGTGGAGGGGAAAGCGTCATCTGTATATAAAACAGTTTCTACTTACTATTGAAACAAATGGGCAAATGTTCGCCTTTTTGCTAAAACAAATGAGAGGGCAAAGTTCAGAGAAACTGAATTGTAGCATTGGAAGTTAATGTGAAGACTAAATTGGAGAGCCTTGTGTACATATTTGATACTTCGAAAAGGATGGTCATATGGCTGAAGCAGTGAGCTGAATGTCAGAAGGTCTGGGCTCAGTTTCTAGCTCCGCATTAAGTTTCTTGTGATTCAGGGAAAGTCCCTTTAACTCATCATCGCTCTATTTCCTCAATAAAATGAGAAGTATCTTCCCCTTCTTGGTAATTAGTAATTACTACTTGGGATTCTTAGATGGTAATGATGTAAATATGTGTGACTTCATTACTAGAAACTGAAAGAACATTTTGCTACACGAGTTCTCTGACTTAAGGCTTTGACATAAAACTGCGCAAAGGAAAAAATTGCTAGAACTGTGTAATAAAAGGAAATAACGAGTGCCTGTCCCAGAGCAATGCCTTGTTTCCATTTAACATGCAGCACGTACAAGCTCCTTAAGGCAGGGCCTGTATGAATTGTCTGTTATTTGCATCTCACTACAGGGTTTGTCTCACCTGTGAAAATACTGAGCTTCTCAGATCCCAGATTTCACTGCACAGTTTGGCAACATCTCAAGTGTATGTCTGAACAGTACCTCGGCATACAGCATTTACTTCCCCCTGGCTACACCATGGTTCCTGCAGAGTTAACTTGGAGCATTCTCATAGCCAGGTTTAGGGGAACCGCACCCCAGGCTCCACTGTGGCATCACCTGCCAGGCAGTTACGTTCAGAGGCTGCCAGCCACTCCTCAGTAGGGCTAAAAGTACAACTATCAGGCATATAAAATAAACAACATAATTCCTATTGAGTTTTACAGTAGCAGAAAGAAGCCCTAAACAGGTGTTCTTGTAGAGCTACATGAAAGGAGACATTTGTTCTTCATGACTCACTATGGGAAATAGCATTGAAAGACTAAACCCCATCTGCACATAGACTACACTTTCATCCCTTAAATTATGATCCATATGTAAGATCACCTTCTGCTAATCACAAAATATAAATAGTTCTATGCACCTGAGACTCATGAGTGTGTCTCATGCCATCCCTAAAGCACTGTTTCAAAAACATTAATAAATCATCATTTAAGTCTTTATAGATTTTTACATACTTTACTTTAAAAGCATTCCTATAAGGCTGCTGTTATCTTCAATTTAGATACAGTACAGATATTTACATGATTTGTTCAAAGTCATACAAAGCCCAAGTAAGAATTCAAAAAACTCCTTTTTTCCAGTATTGCAGTTTATTTCTCCAAAGAATATGGTCTCAGGGAAACCACTGCAGAATGGGTTTAAAATCATTTTAAGATGATGGTAATGAAAAGTGGTACAAAAAGATACCAAAATCAAAGTACAAATGGGTCTGAACAGCAGCATTACAACTAGAAAACAAATGATATCATTAATCAGATGTCCCAGCTGTCTGTGATCTACATATGCTACTGCCCTCCATATTTCTTTATTATTGTTCCAGGAAAGTTGTTCCAACAGGGCAGGCTAGACTAGGACATCATTTGTGAATAACATCTATGGTGAAGACAGTAAGTCCTAAACTGTCACCTACATTTTTGAACAAGCAAAGTGATACATTTAACATACTTCAAAAAGTAAAGCTCAAACACCAGGAGATGTTTTCTTTGATTTCATCCCACCCTCAAATTTCCTCCCCACTAAATCCTAACCCTAGCCAAGAATGGAGGTATATATAATGCTCCTGAGTAAGTAATGGGTTGTCAGTTACATAAAATCCACTAAAAGCCTTGGGTCAGAATAAAAATGTAGAAAAATGTAGACTATATTAACAAAAAAGAGACACAGTGGGTCAGACCAAAGCCACATCTTGTACTGTATCTCATATCAGAAAGTAGCCTCTTAGTATGGAGCAAAGGCCAAGTATAGAAGACATTTCCCCAAAACATTTTTTTTGATGCACGGCTTCCTGAGCTGAACATGAATTCTATATGCTTAGTAACCAATAATGGATTTCTTATATATGAACTTGTCCAAACTCCCCTTTAACCCATTCACAGTTTTAGCATGTGGAACATCCAGTAACAGGGACTTCCACAACTTCTCAGGTAAATAAGCATCTCCTGTGTCTGTTTTGAACATACACCTGACTAGCTTCATTTGATACCCTCTGGCATTGTCAGGGGTAATGAACAATTGATTCCTATTCACTATATCAATTGTATTAATCATTTCACCTTATCATTTATCTCTCACCTCTTCCTCAAGCGCCTTCTTCCTAGTCCTAGCTTACTTTTATGGAGTTCATTCTGTACCTTTAATCGTCCCTGTGGCTTTTTCCTGAACCTTTTCCAGTCTAATTATCTTGATTTATAAGAAAGGACAGAGGCAGACTTCCAGCTTTTCTAAGACTATCTGGGAGAAAAATTCACTGTATTTTTTGGTATTTTTATGTGGCAAACGAGCCACAAAATGGTGGCTCATATGGTACGTATGGTAATGCAACCTCTACCAGTTAGCAACCTCAACTCTTCCACCCCTTTCACTGAAGTTACTGTCCTGACACCCCAGTCAACAGGACAGGTTATGCAACCATGTCAGCCATGGCAAAATCCCTTTGCCTAAACGTGTTTTGCAGTGGGATGGGTGAAGCACACTGCTACTTTCTGCAGACCACAGTGAAGTCTGTAAACATGAGCCATAATAAGCAGGGAAGCTGGAATGGAAACTTAAACATCGAAAGTTAGTCTAGCAAGACCCAGAGCTATTTTGTACAGTTGGTTTGTTTAGGCTCTGAGCACGTGAGAGGGTCAAGCAAAACATGACAGTAATAGTAGCTGGTAGTGAATTAAACCTTGAAATCTCCCTGCTGATCTGTCAGGAAACACTAAATATTGTAGCTCTTGAATGCCAGACCCGCTGTGATACACACAAACAAGCAGTACTTTTATATCTGTTGGCAAGTACACATGCCAGATTGGCTGTGTGCGCGTGGAGGATGTTTAGTATCAGGGAGTTACATAAGATGCCAAGTTTAACATTTTTGTTGTTTATCCAATATAAAAGATACAGCACAATAAATGAGAATATCCCTAATTAAAACAATACAAAGCAACATCATTAGGAGTCAGATCTCTGTGCATACATTTCACTCACTTGCCTGATAAGCAATTAGGCATTTAGAAATATAAACGAAGCAATAACCTACCAAGGAAGCTCCTGTCTCTTAAGGGTTTCAAAACTCAGTTCAGGTTTTAGACACCTTTAGTTGGAGCATTTGGACAAAGCGAAAACTAAAAATATACAAAACCTTTTTCAGGCTGTTCCTTACTTCTGCACTCTTTTCAGAAGCTTAATTCTAAATTATGCTCAGAACATATCCTATTGCAGGAGGCAGCACTTACCACTTTGTGTATCAAACAGCTGGCCCCCATGTGCAGGCGTAGGCTAGCCTTTGATCTAAGAGCTCTACTACCTAACTCTGCTTTTTGTTTGAAACAGTTTAAGGTTCTCCCTGATAAGGAGCAAGTCAATCTTGGGTTACAAGGAAAGAAATTACTAACACTTAAACCTTTTTTTTTTATCTTTGAGCCACGAGGCTTCCTATCCAGCATGCAGAAAGTCTAATCTGGGAAATCATATTAGTGGAGATATAATTTAGTCTGACAAAGAAGGGTTGTGATTTTTTATTATTAGTTGCCTTACGTGTAGTTACTCTAGATAGAGAGATTACTTGTAATAAGCCCTCATCAATAGCGCTGCATCATGTTACCTTATTTTGTTGTTTTTTAATGGAAAAAGTGGATTGTCAGTAAAATGATACTTTTCACTAGTGTGTATTTTTCTCTGTATGTTTACTTTTCAGTATGAAACACCTAAAATTCAGGTTTTCATTTTCAAATGAATATTTCAGAAATGCTGAAGAACTGATAGAAGAGTATTTCTCTATTTCCAGGCATAATCCACCACTGTATTACATTTGACCTTTTATACCCTGATACTTCAGCAGCATGACAACTCATGAACCACCCAGTACAGCTCATTTGATTCTCTATTGTCTTATCATTTATTTTAGTTTCTTTCAGTTTGATGCTATTGGTATGACTATGAAGATGTGGACAGACAAAGGTATTTAGGTATAAAATGTGTAATAAAAATGAACAAAAAATCACTTACAGAAGTTTTCCTAAAAATAGCAACCTCCTAAGGAATTATCTGAGTAAGAACAGATAAGGGAGTTTCAACTTCAATAGTCCCCTTGCTCACAAAGAGGCCAAGGGCCAACTGCTCTGATTTTCACTCAGTGCAATGGGTCTGGACAGTATGTGAACTGTGACAGAATTTGTCCCTATATAACTGTCATTGTCAATATGTTCCATACCACTGATCAATCCCTTTCAATCTCACACAGACCTTTAAAGAAGTAAACTTGTGTAAGCTTAAACCCCTTAAAAGAGTAAGACAATTAGTGAGTAGGAGACAGGCAAATATTTGTTAGTAAAACAGAATTAGTGTTGCTTAGTACTTTTTTGGAACAGCTTACTCTACATTACCCAGAAACCTGATATATACAAATCCAGAATGACAGCAACCAAAATAAAGCAGCCTTCTCTATAAAATGATAGTATTAAATTACATCTACCTCAGTGGTTTTATGTAAGTTCATTCCAGCCGAAGTTAAACATGCTAGATTTTCTATGTATAACAAGGTAGGAATAGTGACAGCTAATGTTCAAAATGGAAAAAAAAAAAAAAAACACATTTTTTTCCTGTTTTAAAGTTTACCGTTCACGAAAGGAAGCTCTACGAAGAGAAGAATTCATTAATGAGAGTTATTTTTAGACTGTCATTTTCAGTGCTCCAAAAATCTATTCAGCATGCAAATTTAACTAACTGGAGTATTTAAATATCTATTGAGCCCAAAGTCCTGCATGTACATTTAGTCTCTCTACAGCAATACAATAATGGCTCTGCAATGCACTTTCATTAATGCCTTGTCTGGTTTAATCTGAAAAGTCAGACTCTGTTACTTCTCTTTACAGAATGTTGGTCATTTTATGGCAAATTTAGGACCCGGGAGATTTTCTGTGAAATCCTTTGGGGCTCACAGCGTACAGGACTGAAAAGTGAGAAGACACATCTAAGAGTAAGAAAACATTTTCCATCACTTAAGTCATATTTAAAGTTAAGTTAGATGTTGATCTTTTATTTCTATCTTTGCATGTTTTATATGTAAATATATATATATATATGCATGAAAATAACTTCTGAAATATACAGCATCATGTTTCATTTATTAGGGCATAAAATTATGCCCAAATTTTGAGGTTATTTCTGTGACCAGGAATGTCCTTATTTTTAATATCTGGTCTTGACTAGGGATAGATTGTTGAAAGTTACCATCTGCTTCCAGTTTGCATACAAAATCCCAATTAGCTAAACTTCATATATGTTTTGCAAGGTAATTATCCTTACTTTTTTCAGAAATAGGAAAGTATTTGTCAGATAGGATCTGAATGTCCTCATAACCACAGCAATCTTAGCTTGACTTCGTCTGCCCTCTAACATGCTCAAATAGAAGGTTATCAATTTGGTTGATGAGAGATTATGGCCTTTGATTACCGCTGCTCTGAAGTACTCCGTTTCCCCTTGATTACAAACACACAGTCAAATTTAGCAACTTAAAAAACCACAAGTTCTAATTCCATAGGGAAAGAAAAGATCTTTAACATTCCTCAATATTAAGAGTACTTTAAAATACAGCATCTAGGTACCATTTTCTGTGTAAGCAACCTGAGGTTCTTACATAAATCATCTGAGCATGAATCTATCAAACGTTTCTGATGCAGCAATATTATAAAATGATCCTGATCAGAATTATCAGCACACATTAATAATTTCAAAGTCACACTATCAGTATGACTACTCACAGATTTTCTTCTCAAATATTAAAGCCCTACTGCATATCAGGAAAATTATCAGGAAGGGGTAAAGTAACCAATTCATGTCCTTTTCTTACCCTACACAGGCTTCAGAAATAAAGTAGCGATGATTCATGTTGGTCCCTCTCCCACTAAAATCACAGAATCACAGAATCGTCTAGGTTGGAAGAGACCTCCAAGATCACCTAGTCCAACCTCTGACCTAACACTAACAAGTCCTTCACTAAACCATATCACTAAGCTCTACATCTAAACGTCTTTTAAAGACCTCCAGGGATGGTGACTCAACCACCTCCCTGGGCAGCCCATTCCAGTGCCTAACAACCCTTTCGGTAAAGAAGTTCTTCCTAATATCCAACCTAAACCTCCCCTGGCGCAACTTTAGCCCATTCCCCCTCATCCTGTCACCAGGCACATGGGAGAACAGACCAACCCCCGCCTCTCTACAGCCTCCTTTAAGGTACCTATAGAGAACGATAAGGTCACCCCTGAGCCTCCTCTTCTCCAGGCTAAACAACCCCAGCTCCCTCAGCCGCTCCTCGTAAGACTTGTTCTCCAGACCCGTCACCAGCTTCGCTGCCCTTCTCTGGACTCTCTCGAGCACCTCCATGTCCTTCTTGTAGTGAGGGGCCCAAAACTGAACACAGTACTGGTCCTTCTCTGCCAGGCAGCTTTCCAACCACTCATCTCCCAGCCTGTAGTGCTACTTGGGGTTGTTGTGTCCCAGGTGCAGGACCCGGCACTTGGCCTTGTTGAACTTCATACAGTTGGCCTCATCCTATCCAGATCCTCCTGCAGAGCCTTCCTTCCCTTGAGCAGATCGACACACGCACCTAACTTGGTGTCGTCTGCAAACTTACTGAGGGTGCACTCGATCCCCTCATCCAGATCATCGATAAATATATTAAAGAGGACTGGCCCCAGTACTGAGCCCTGGGGGACTCCACTAGTGACCGGCCTCCAACTGGATTTAACTCCATTCACCACAACTCTGTGGGCCCAACTACCCAGCCAGTTTCTAACCCAACGAAGCATACGCCAGTCCAAGCCATGGGCAGCCAGTTTCTTGAGGAGAATGTTGTGGGAAACGGTGTCAAAGGCCTTACTGAAGTCAAGGTAGACCACATCCACAGCCTTTCCCTCATCCACTAAGCGTGTCACTTTGTCATAAAAGGAGATCAGGTTCGTCAAGCAGGACCTGCCTTTCATAAACCCATGCTGACTGGGCCTGATCGCCTGGTTGCCCTGTAAGTGCCGCGTGATGACACTCAAGATAATCTGCTCCATGAGCTTCCCTGGCACTGAGGTCAAACTAACAGGCCTATAGTTCCCCGGGTCTACCCTCCGGCCCTTCTTGTAGATGGGCGTCACATTTGCTAGCCGCCAGTCCACTGGGACCTCCCCTGATAGCCAGGACTGCCGATAAATGATGGAAAGCGGCTTGGCCAGCTCTTCCGCCAGTTCTCTCAGTACCCTCGGGTGGATCCCATCCGGCCCCATCAACTTGCGTACATCCAAGTGCTGTAGCAGGTTGCCTACCATTTTCTCGTGGATTATGAGGGCCACATTCTGCTCCCCATCCCCTTCCACCAGCTCAGGGTACTGGGTATCCAGAGAACAACTGGATGTTGACCTCAGCCTTTTCCTCATCTCTCATCACTAAGTTTCCCCCCGCATCCAGTAAAGGCTGGAGATTCTCCTTAGTCCTCCTTTTTGCGTTGATGTATTTATAAAAACATTTTTTGTTATCTTTAACGGCAGTAGCCAGATTGAGCTCCGGATGAGCTTTGGCCTTTCTAATTTTGTCCCTCCACAGCCTCGCAACATCCTTATAGTCCTCCTGAGTGGCCCGCCCTCTTTTCCAAAGATTATAAACCCTCTTTTTTCTCCTAAGCTCAAGCCACAACTCTCTGTTCAACCAGGCCAGTCTTCTTCCACGCCGGCTTGTCTTTGGGCACGTGGGTACAGATCGCTCCTGAGCCATTAAAATGTCCTTCTTGAAGAGTGCCCAGCCTTCCTGGACTCCTCTGCCCTTCAGAACTGCCTCCCAAGGGACTCTGCCAACCAGTGTCCTGAACAGCTCAAAGTATGCCCTCTGGAAGTCCAAGACAGCGGTTTTACTGGTCCCCCTCCTGACTTCACCAAGAATAGAGAACTCTACCATTTCATGGTCACTCTGCCCAAGACAGCTTCTAACCACCACATCTCCCACCAGTCCTTCTCTGTTTGTGAACAGAAGGTCTAGCGGGGCACCTCCCCTGGTAGGCTCTCTAACCAGCTGCATCAGGAAGCTATCTTCCACGCTCTCCAGAAACCTCCTAGACTGCTTTCTCTGGGCTGTGTTGTGCTTCCAGGATATGTCTGGGAAGTTGAAGTCCCCCACGAGAACAAGCGCTGATGATTTCGCAACTTCTGCCAGCTGCCTGTAGAACTCCTCATCCATCTCCTCATCCTGGTTCGGTGGTCTATAACAGACCCCCACCAGGATGCTTGCCTTGTTGGCCTTCCCACTGATCCTAACCCATAGGGACTCAACCTTATCATTCCCAGTCTCAGTCTCAAGTTCCACAGCATCAAAACACTCTCTAATATAGAGAGCCACACCACCACCCCTTCTGTGCTGCCTGTCCCTTCTGAAGAGCCTATAGCCAGACATTGCAGCACTCCAGTCATGAGAGTGGTCCCACCACGTTTCCGTGATGGCAACCAAGTCATAGCCTGCCTGCTGCACGATGGCTTCCAGTTCCTCTTGTTTGTTACCCATGCTGCGTGCATTAGTGTAGATGCACTTCAGTTGGGCCATTGCCTTCTCCCCTGGCCTTGCCATTGTTCCTCCTGGCACACCTCTAACAAGCCTTATTTCAGCCCCGTCCCCCTTCTTACCTAGTTTAAAGCCCTCTCAATGAGCCCTGCCAGCTCCTGGGCTAGGATCCGTTTTCCCCTTAGAGATAGGTGGGACCCGTCTGTGGCCATCAGGCCGGGTGCCGAGTAAAGTGCCCCATGGTCAAAAAAAACAAAATTTCTGTGTTGGCACCAGCCTCTGAGCCACGTGTTTATCAGGTGGGCTTTCCATGTCCTCTCTGTACCCCTCCCTGCCACTGTAGGGATAGACGAAAACACCACCTGTACTCCCGCTCCATCCACTAACTGTCCCAGTCCCCTAAAGTCCCATTTGATAGCCTTCAGGCTTCTCTCTTCAATATTATCACTGCCAGCTTGGACTATCAAAAGAGGATAGAATCAATGACATTACCACGTAATGTAGTTGCTTAAATACAGGACAACATTGAATGTTTTGACAATCCCACATTCTAATTCAACTGAGCTGTAGTGTGATAATATTGAAGCCAACAGACACTGTGCCACTACAGACTAGATTTAGGTCCTTTACTCAAATTTCTGTCTGACTTAGATTTTTCTCAGACTAGACAGAGCCAAATATAATTTAACTTCCTATGCTCAACATTTCACATTAAATTAAATAAACCCTAATGGCTTTATATCTATTTTTGCCAATAGGTATGTGCACAGCCGCCCAGTCTTGAGCAACAGAAAAAAATATTAGGGTGGCTGAAGAGAACTTAGTACCACAAGATTTAACATTTGGACAGCAACACTATCATCACATCTTTCAAGTAAATATAGTTATTCAAACGTACTAAATGAATATCTGTACTTATTAATTCCTACCATGAAACACAAAGCTGGGACAATTTAGAGCATTATTCCATTTCCTTTACAAAAAGTATCTTTTCCTGATGAAAACTTGTGCAAAAGATTGATTTTGTAACAGTAAAATAAAAATCACTTTAAAATCAAAAGCTAATACTGAGCATTGCTGTTCTTTGAGAGATGCCAGCAGAGTCTTAGACTGGTATCCTGTTTGGAGAAGAAAAATGGATTCTTTTTAAGGATCGCATTCTAAATTTTCCATCTTGCTATTTCAATACTGTTGCACTGCTGCAACTGGTTAGCACTGCACATCTGGCTGAATTGTCTTGGACTAGTATTCTCCCTAAACTATTGTGTATGTGTGTGATGGGTTTTTAAAAAAATACTGTATGCAAACTGAAACAATGCCCTATTGCAGACTGCTACACACAATAATTAGAGAGCATATTTTTTTCCTGATTTTGTTTTCAACGTCAGGAAAAAAAAAAAAAAGCTATTTTTAAATCAAGCCACCATGAGATTCTAACTATGTTTGTACAGTATTTTTCTTTTAGGGGTTTGCTTTTTTTTTGGTGTCTTAATCTCACAGGCCCAAACATCACACTGGAAGTGTTGTCTCACAAAAGCTCTAAATTTCAGCAATTTTTAGTCTACAGCTACTATTTTAAACATCGATTTATCAGGAAAGAGAGAGCATGTAACTCAAATATTCTAATAAAAATAGTTGCACAGAAGCAAAACAGATAAATGTTCCATTCAGTAAAAGGTCAATTTTTCATACCTTTGGCTACAGAAGCCCTACCATTCAGCCAAATTTGATTCCAAAGCCAAAAGTTTCTATGTCCTGCTGCTACAGACCATAGTATTAAGATTTTGCAAAGTCCATCGGACTAATGAGGGGCAAAAAGTCAATCTTTTCTCATAAAATTACTAAGACAGCCTACTCTAATGACCAAATGTTGTTACTTATAAATGCTACCATTTACAACTTTTGCAAATCTAAGCATTTGAAAAAAAAAAAAAAAAAAAAGACGGGGGGACAAGATAAAGTGATTATTTCTTACTTAAAACTAAACAAAAACAAATATCCAGAGCCCTAAAAATGCACGATCCTGGTTTGCTTTCTAGCAGAAAGGATCTGGAATACCCCTATTTCTGTTCAGCTAAAAATTCCCCTGCCATGAGGGAGCTCCCAGCTGATACAAGCCAGTATTACTGGATCCTGCACAGATACCATTTGACACCAGCAAAGGATGTATTAGGAGCTGTAAAGAAGTCACAAGAGCACATTTTATACTTCTGAGGGCTAACATGCCTAGATTGCTCTAATTTATACTCAGACCAACACTGCCTTATACGAGGCAGTTCCGCGAGGCTAAGCAGAAGTTCAGTGCAACAGCAAACCTGGATCTGGCTAGACATAAGAGGTCTCTTAACGTTAAATCATAAATTATCCAAGAACACAGGACAGATTTGGGGAAAGTTTGAGCCTAAACAAAAGTAATCAGTTTGCAGAGCTGCCATCCTCTGTCTTACCCAGCACAACCAGGTGTCTCTGTCTATACAAGCACACAAAATCTTGGACATGTTCTTAACTGCTCCTGTGTTAGCTATTGGGAATTCTCATCTGTACATTAATTGCTCATTTTTCATCACAAGTGCAAAATACTTGGCTGCAGACAGCCGGAGTTCCTGGCAAAAATGTGAAATTGTGTCTCTTGTGTTTGTGCAACTGTATTTGAGACGCAACATTAACTTTCAGCACCTTTTCCAACCAGCAAGCAGAAGGAATTTTGGTTTGATTGAACAGGACACATGAAGAGAAGGAAAGACATTCAGTAGAGTCTCTGTCTTCCTTTTGTCCCTCCACAAGTTTCTATAAAAATGCCAAAAGAGTTTTGCACCTTTCTTTAGAAAAAGGTCTGGCATAATGCCAACCAGTACTCCCAGGCCATGTGTAAATTTACCTCAAGATACACACTGTATCATTTATTCTCTGGAGAAAGCAGTATTTCTTGGAATAATGAAAACCTGGCTTCTGGTTTTCCAGTTACAGATTTCTACTACCTAGCAAAACTTGGGCTTTCTGACTTCTGTCTGTTTTATGGGTTTTGCAGATACCCAGTTCCTCTCTGAACACACGCACTCCAGTGACTTTGATCAGGAGTTCCCCAGCTTAGCTCCTTTGGTTACCACCATCAGAGATGGTGCTGACCTGTGTGATAAGACCATCTATGCAAAACCAAAAGCTTCTTGGCAGGCCAGGTACACATCTATACTATAAAGAAGCACAACTGTCACCTCCAACCCTCTTCCTGCAAAGCTGCGCTCATCAAACTGGGGTCCCCAGTTCCATGTCTTCCTCTACCATTGCACTACATCTCACCCCACAAACTACAGCCTCTGTTAAACGCCCAGTCCCTTACTTACCCTTTGACCACATGCTGCACCAACACAAAGCAGGGTGACAATGACTGTAGCCACATCCTCCTACATGGAAAGCCAGCACACCTTACCAACCCTGCTTCTTGCTGCCTTAGCCCTGCTTGATACCTTCCTGAAGCACTTTGAGTTGTGCAACGTGGCTTGGAGAACTTACTGTTGAGCAGATTGCTGCAGCTGCAGCAATATCGAGGAGCAAGCCACAATGGATCAGAAAAAGCTTTCTGTGTGGAGCTGTTTACCTTATGGCTCAGATAAGTGCTTGTATACAAGCACTGTTAACAGCAGCCATCACCATGTACCACTTTAAGTTGGCTTTGTACCACAACGTGGGAATGTCTGACTTAATTAGACAATAGGCACAAATATGTGTAACAGTCACATTTAGATCTGTTTTTTTCTCTTCCTGACAATGTTCTAATTTAAGATCCTAGTTTCACTTAACCAGACATTTTTACTGGAGAGAACTTCATTCCCATACAGCACTTTCAAGGACCATGACTCCTCCAGAAAATTTTATTACACGAGCCAAATTCTGCTAACACTTGTATTGGTAACAGGTCACATACTTGGGGTTTGGTTTTAGACTAATGTTTGTTTAAAAAAGTGAGGAATACATTTTGGATTATAAGTATGTTCATTCCAAAAAAACTGTGAAAAGAATAAGGAGGGTCAGATGGAAGAATTTTACCTCTACTTTGTACTGATTATATAATTTATCAAGAAATTGTTCCACAGGCCTCCAACAGATGCTGTGCTGTTGCAGCCATGAAAAGTCATTCAGGGAGAGGGTAAAGGCCTCGGGGGTGTGGTCCACATGCTTTAGCACATATATCCTCAGTCCTGGCCTGCAGATAGTACATCTGGTCCAGGCATGGACCTGATGGTTGGCCAAAACACAGGCTTACAATAATGCTCCTTTTTTCAGCTTTAATGTAAGCCTGTTTTCTTGCCAAAATCAAATCCTGCCAAAATTTGGCCAAAGATATTTGCTCAATTGTGCAATATCTTAAGTTTATATCCAACAACTCTTTGCAAAAACAATTGTATCGTGTTTTTAATGTTTACAGGCATTAACAATATTTAATTTTAAGTAGAATTTTACTGCTGACACTCTTGTGTTTTACAGTAAATTACCTTAGAGAGGGTTTTTCCATTAGCTCTTAGTGTCACGAGTCCTGCACAGCACACCAAAGCACTGGAGCTAGAAAGACCAGAACTTGGAGGGATGGTTCCATCTAGCAGACAATTCATTCCAGTTGGGTTATTAAGACCAAAATGTTCCTAACAATGAAAAAATAAACAATCTCAGTTTCAAGTACTGACAGGCTCAGGCTTGCAATTATCTGATACTTAGAAAGAGAATCTTTCTGCTGAGTTGTTGGAACCAAAGACCTGCTTCTGGTATCTCCAAAATAAAGCAAAATTTTCATGCTATTCTTTAAGAACAAAGCCAACGGTAAGGCTTCAGCCAAAGGTATGTCTGCAGTTCCTGTATAAAAACATACATGGGCTGACAGAACTGTACCCCAAGCAGAATTCAGTGTGGGCTAAGTGTCCAAGAATTTACCAAGCTTCGTGGGTGGGTTTTACAGCACTGGCTCAGCTCTGAGCTGTCATGGTGACAGTACCGGAGGTTACCAATCATTTTACACCCTCCTTTCATCTTTTTTTCCTCAGCTCCTCACTAAATGCATCCCAAAGAGCTTGCAGTCCACTTCATGCCTCACTTTTAATGCTGGCATGTGGTATTAGGGAGCCACATCATGTTGATCAGGAACTAGTGGCCATGCAGCTGTGTTCAAAGCCAGATACTTGCATCTCCTGAAGCACCCACAGGACTGGCACTGAAAAAACCATACCGGTATTTGAAGGACACTACGCTTTAGGAGGCACCAGCAATGATAGATCTGTCATGCTACTTTTAGAATAAAATTTGAGACATTTTTACATACATGACAAATATCACAGATAATATATTTAATAGAGAAGTCATAAATCATCGTGCACATATTCTTTTAATTACTCTTTAGTTGTTGTGTCTTTTTATCTAGCATAACTTTAATATAAATTTCTCTCTTTTGTTAATTAGAAGTAAACATGCAGTACATACTAAAAAAGCTTTGCACGTATATGGGGGGTATATGAACAACTATATTCTGATATGGACTTATATGTCAATGAACTACATCAAAATAATCAGAAAAATAGTCAATAATGAGAAAAATGACAGTGTTTCCATACAGAAGCGCCCACCTTCAAAAGATTTCTACTACTTTTCCTGAAATAACTTCAACCATAAATACCACTGGTAGAGATCAGCAAACACAAAGCACCTCCTTTAATGTTTTCTAGCATCACTCCAAATTTTAAATTTCCCTTTCTACAAACAGAAGGGAATTCATACCTGAAATACTACTGCTGCCCTTCATGAAGAACACTAGACAGGCTTGTTCAAAAACAGAAAATGCTTGAGTAACCAGAAACTGATCCACAGTTTCTGGACTGTCTTGAATGTGAATCAGGCTTGCAAACTTATCACGCAATGTTTAAATAGAAAACGTATTTTGGTTTCAAAAATGAAAATGGACTTTGCCAAGTTCTGCAATAGTTCTGTCCCAAAAGGATAGCATGTTCAACTTAATATAAACAGATTATCCCGCTGGACCCTCTAAATACTTGTATTTCAGTGTTTAAGTCTGTAACATTCATGCTTATTTTCTGCCAGTGCTTGAGTCTGAAAACCTGCTTTGTAAATTAACCTTCTAGTATAAAAGCTTGTCCTTAGGAAACAAATCTCAGTAGCAGACTGCAAAATAAGGAAACTCAATTGGTCATGCCAGCCTTAACATAAGAAAAGATATATTGCAAAGAAACTTAATCTATATATCTACGGTCAATGCAATTTAAATGCATGTGTTACTGAGCTATATAGAATTGAAAATACGTTACTGCAAATGTAAGTAATTTATTGGGATCTAAACATAGCAGGGGGTCTGTTTAGGAACTATGGATCATAATGAAGTGATTCGTGGCACTGATTGTTCCAAATATCGTATTTTGAAGACATCAGTGCCAGGTCTAAAGCATGCTTTCTTGGCTGCCCGCAGTGCTTATCTACTAGATCACCCTGTGGGGTGACCCAGATGGCCTAACTAGAGACAAGCTTCATGTGCTTTCAGAAGCACATTTACCCATAATTTGGGCTGGCTGTGGTGACCTTACCTTGCCGTCGCTGTTTATCCCATCTACCCTTCAAGAAATGTCACTGGACTGACACTAGGCTGAGAAGTCACTGTGTGTTTTTTTTACTCAAAGGACCATGAATCACCTGGAAAGGACAGGTGAGATTTATAGGATGCCTCAATTCTGAGTTCAGGCTGCCTCCCAGGACAATACTGATGATCAGCAGTTGGTTTCACAAGCAGTTCAGTCTTCAAGTCAGTCCGGAGACAGGCTAGCTCACAGAGGAGAAGATAAAGCTCAAATGATCAGACAGGAAAACGTCTGTCTGTTCACTGTTCCAGCCTTTACCGTAAGCGCGCTGTTTCCTGCATAGCTCTACTCTTAACTCACTTAGGAAATTTTGAAATTCCCATTCAGATTCCACACACTGAAAGTCTGTATAAGTAATGGTTCTTACTGGATAATTCCTTCTGTATGTGGTTTATATACTTTCTGAGATTTCTTTTGCCTACTGCATGAGTCAGTTTTGCTCAGTTGCTGTGCGTGACTTGTATGTTTCCAACATTAATGGAAACTATGTTTTTTAAAAATGTTTCCATAGGAAGAAAAGGACTAAAATATGACCTTTGTATCCTGACAGACATGACTCCAGACCTTTTTAAAAAACAAATTTTAATTGCATGAGTCCAGTGGGAAGCATTCTTTTTAACTTTAAAATACAAAAATGTCATCTTGACACGAGTTTGATCATGACTTTACTAAATAAGTGATTATTTGGTATCATAATTTATGTAATAAATATGAATATAGTGCTGTGCAAATATTTTAAAACAAAACCACTCATATCTCATCGTTAAATAACTGTATATCAAGAAACGACAGAGAATGCAGGAAAGTAGTTTCAGGGTGAACGGATATGCATGTCATATTTTACTTCCACATTAATTTCATAAGTTAAATAGTTTTGGCTTACCTGAATACCCTTCAGTCCACATAGGAAGTAGTTATGCCACTGAGGTTTGGTTTTGTTAATCTGAATGTCATTAACACTAGTACTGAAATCCCTGCAAAAACAGAAAAACCTTGAGGCTTTAACTTGTCAGTAAATCTAGTCTGAAAAAACATGGCTTATTACTGCCACCTGCTGATGAACAAAAACATTTCTGTTAACCATTTTTTTCAGTACAATGTTCTATTGTACAGATCTTCTTTATTAATCAATTCTATATTTTAGATAGAAGCATAATAGTATTTCCTAAAGTAACAGAATTTATTACACAAATTCAGAGATTAAACTGCCCTTAGCACCCGTAATCAAGGCAGCATGGCTTCCATCACATGTACACACTCTCTTAAATCTCTTAGAAAAGTATAAATCTAACTAATCATACATGTCAAGCCTAGAGTAGAGATAAATACACTTTGGGCTTTCTTGTAATCCCTGCTGAGGAATTCATCTTCATTACCTTCACTGTGAATGGCAGCTCATTAAAACAGGCCTAATGCTGTAAAATTGTATTATGTATGTTACAAGATATAATTAAAATAACACTTTATCTATTTCCTCCAGGATAATGCTGATACTGCATTTCAAAATAATAAAAATGGTAAACCTGAATGTTCCTAAAGAAACTAATGCTACAGATAGGTGCTTTAAAAATATACATGGAGTGATGTGCAGACGCCTTGGAGGGGCATGCATTAATCATCAGGAAGGGTAGATTGTTTAGAAGTCTATACTGTCAAACACCCAATAACTGTATCTACCTGATGCCAGTACAGCAGATGTCCAACAAAGAAAGAGTAAAGGCACTGAGAATGTCAAGCAAAGCTAACAAAAATTATTCAAACCTTGTAGGCTAAGTTGTGCTTTACAAGGCAAGGTCTGCCAAACAATATGAAAAGAGGCAGCTGGATTCCCTGGAAATATTGGGAAATATCCTGGAATATTGGGATATTGGAAATATCCTTCTTAATGGAAGGAAAAAAAGAAAAAAAAAACTTTCAAGAAATTACATGCAAGGAGACACTTCGCAGCTTTTAAGAGAACAAATTTTCTTTCTTATGCTAGTCCCAGTCTGTATCTGTAAGCTATATAGGTTGGTGACGTGCTGTTTTTATTTTTGTCCAAAATAATACTGCTAGTTACTACCTGTAAAAAAATACCAGTGTGAAGGTGTCTTTATCAGTATTCTGTTCCCTATAGAGAACCTGTTAGTCATACTAATATAAAGCATCTTACAATGATATAATTGTCTTCAAATAATGGCTGAAAACTTCACTTTATTGTGATGCAGTTAAAGGCTGCAATTTTTGTGTTTATGCAAACATAGGTTCTAATGCTAGCTGTGTTGTAGTAAGATACTCCACTTGTATTGCCAATCTACAGCCTATTCCCAGGTAAATGCTACAAGACAGATATCACATTTCAAATATCAACTTAGAATTAATATTTTCTCAGTTATACATTCACTTTCAATATTCAGTACAGTGCAGAAACATCAGAGATTGCTATACAGTTTAACATATAAGTTGCTATCTTCCCATCCAAATTGTTCAAAATAGTGCCACTTACAGGACTTCATCAGCAATGCAGCACTGAAGAATTGTAGCAAGTTAACTGCAAAATACTGGGGATTGTAGAGTAACAAAAAGATCTGAAAGGGAGTGTGGAGATTACAATACAAGTAAAGTTCAAGGATAGCAGTAAATTCTTCCAATTTGAGATTCACGTGTCTTCGGAACAATCTTCCAGAGAATAAAACAAATTGTTTTTGTTACGGCTTTTGAATATAATCAAAAAGCAGAAGTACAGTAGAAAATGACTGTCAAAAGTAATGAAGAATAAAATAATCCTCTGTTTACTTATGTTTGTTTTCTACAATAACCTTAAATTATTATTTTAAAAAAGTAAGATGCTGGAAATCAATGTGTAAAAGTGATTATCATACAGTGAATTTAAAGTCCTCTTTTCCTCAAAAAAGGGTCCTAAAATATTTTATCTGCATAATTCTTTGCATGCAATCAGACAAAGTTAGAATGTAATGAACAAAAAGACATATACTATGGTATATATTTGCTGGTTCTGTGGATAAATGAAAATAACTACTTCTTAAAGTGCATTTTGTAGATTTCTGTAATCTCACATAGAAAAAGAAAGAAAAGTTGGCTGTGAACTTGGCAAGTTTCACATGCACATAATTCATACAAACACAGGATGTGGAATTGGCAAGGTCCCCAGAAACCTTAAGTCTTTTTGCTGTTGTTATCACATTCAATTTGTTACAAAAACTCATTCCTAAATGCCCGAGCTATCTTAAATCAGAAAATTTTCAATCTTGCCTTCAGCCCTCCTACTGGAAGGTAGGAAGTTTGATATAAGTACTTTGTGAAAACAAGTAGAATAAAAAATAGGGGAAAACATCCCCTTGAGATAAAAATACCTTGATATTGTCTGTCCCAACCTTTCCATTTTAAAGGACTTGTGGTAAGGCTTTCCCTCCTCCAGGGCTAGATATAAGCATTTTAATTGGTCTGTATAATTAGAAGAGGTGAGTTTCTTGAATAATGTGGAAAAAAAAATGTGGTTGAGATGTTTTTCCTTGCTTGAGTAGTAATTAATCCTTACTTCTGGGAGACCAATTTGGCTTTTTCACACAGAGCCTCATTGTCTCAGCAGTTTCTTAGTTTTTCTGTTTGAACTCTCTGTAAAAAATCTAATTTTTTTTTTAAAGATTTTCAGGTCATTCTGTGAGATGGAATGATAATTGATAATTATCGTGCTTTGACATTTCTGAAAGCATTTTGAGATGTGTGATGTCAGATACTCTCTGTACAAGTCTTTCTCAATTAAAAAGGTGCTGTGTGAAGAGGAGTTATCTGGATCTTCAAGAGACTTTAACTTTTGAATACCATTTTAGCCCAAATAATATTTAAAAGCATCTGATCAGTTGAGATGCTTTATGATGAAAAACAAAGTTTTTGTTTGTTTGTTTTGTTTTTGCCACCTATTCTCTGTTCTGTTTTTCCTAAAGTTAATATGAATAATCAGGGTGGATGAGGGCTACAGAACTGTTACATGTTACATGAACTGGTAAACAGTTCACAAAACAAGAATGAAATAGGTAACAGTGATTCTACAGAGGCTTATGGTTAGCCCTTGCTAGCCAAAGGCCTATATATATGCATGCATTCACTACAGGCATAAACATCTAGCAGTGGAACAGGCTGGGGGAAAAAAAGATATATTGTCAACAATTTTGTTATGTGGTATAACATTCAAAGTATTGAAAAATATTTCTTTGTTATGAAATTATGGGCATGTTTTAGCTTTGTTTTTAAGCAACAGTGTCTCAACAAAACAGAGAATGCTTAATGCCATAATCTGAAACCTTTTCTTGGTTTATGGTTTAAAACATATGATTTTAAACTGAAAACAAGGCATACATAAAAATACAGTGACTGTGCACACAATTTGAATTCAAAGGCTGTAATTCTAGATCTGGTAAGAACTGTATGTGCCTCAGAAGGCTATTTTAATTGCCATGTAATGAGCCAAAGCTCAAAAACCACATAAATATATTTACCTTTTGGTTACTGCTTCATTTAGCAGCCTTTGTAATAACTTTCCCTAATCAAAGCTGTTACAATTCTGAAACTCTTGTCTCTTGCAAAATGGTTTTGCAACAAAGTTGAAGCCCCATTGCAGGTTTCTATCACAGAAAAGTAAAGTCTTCCACTTCCTTCCCCCCACTCATCACTGTATGTTCCCACTGTTTACCCTGAGTCAGCTTTTGTGCTGAATCCATCACAATTCAATTCACTAAAATGACCGAAAATTAATCAGGGCACACTTTACCTTAAGATTGTTACTACACCAGGGAAAAGGCAGAGGATGAAACGATGTTGGAAGCGGGAATAGGGAGACCAGGGGTAAAAGAAGGAAGTCACCCCCCCTTCGGGAGTGGTGAGCTCTTAATTCAGCCCAGCCATATTGTGAGAACATACTCCGCAGACTGTAAAGTATTTGCGTATTTATACTTTGCATGGAAGTGAAAATTCCTCTTAACTGCCTAACTTGCAGGTAGCAGCTCAGAACGTGTTTCACAAGATCTGAGCTTTAACCAGGAATATGTGCTTAACTAGTTCCCACTCTTGGCAGTATGTTCCTTGGGGAAAATTTCTTCACTCAAAGCGTTGTGTAGTATTGGAACAGGCTGCCCAGGGAAGTCACTGAGTCACCATCCCTGGAGGTCTTCAAAAAATGTGTAGATGTAGTGCTTAGTGACATGGTTTAATGGCAGACTTGGCAGTGCTAGCTTAAAGGTTGGACCAGATGATCTTAGAGGTCTTTTCCAACCTATATGTCCCTGTGCTGCCTGCCATATGTTGCACCTTCAGGGAGTAATTTATCATTGGCTTAAGCCAACTAAGTTGGTGCTGATTTGATTTTTGCAAAATGCCCAATAAAGTTCATGTCAATGAGTGACCTGCTCTGAACTATCAGGCTATCACACAAATATCAGTCAGTTGCAAGGAGAAGGCAGAAAAATGTGGCTGGAGTTGAAAGGAATGGCAGGAATATTTCCATACATTCAGCACTTGTGAGACCATATCTGGAATACTGTCTCCAGTTTTGGGCTTCCCAGTAGAGAAAGACATTGACAAAGTGTCAAACAGTCCAGCAGAAGGCCACCAAGATGGCTACAAGGCTACTACAGCACATCATGTGTAAGGACAGACTAGGAGAGCTGGTTTTATTCAGCCTGCAGAAGAAAATTGAATGGGAGAATCTCATTTGAGTCTTTGACCACTCATCACATGGCTCCACAGAAGATGAAGCCAGACTCTTCTTAGAGGTATATGAAGGAAGCATAAGAGGAAACAGGCAATCTGCAGCAAGAAAAAAACAATTAGACATGAAGAAAATATTCTTCACAGCAAAGGTGTCCAAACTAGAGAACTGGTTGCTCAAAGAGGTTATAGAGTTTCTGTCTTTAGAGATACTCAAAATTTGAATGAAAAAGGCCCTGTAAAACCTGCTGTAACTTTGAAGTTAGTCCTAGATTGGACCAGATAATCTCCAAAGGTCCCTTACAACCTAAATTATTCTATGATTCTGTGAACAAGCAGCTGTGGAGGAAGTAGAAGAGGGAATACAGGCTCTTTGAGACAGGATTGTTGCTAAAGCCCTTGTGTTGTGAAAATACAGCCCCAGGTTCTCCAGAGTGTAGTCCCAAAGACAAGAGCAGGGGAGTGTTAGCTTACATATGCAGCAATTGATTACAAAACATTTCACTCCCTTCCCCAGGAGAAACTGAATTGCTGCCAGCTGAGAGGGTTACAAGAAAGATGGGCTAAAAGAGGTGAGTGGGTTGCACTTTTAGAAAGATTGAAAAATCAGAGGCTTCACAAGAGAAATCCAAACAGGTGGCAGACAGGAGCAGTGAACCTACTGCTCTAAACTAATATGCACAGAGTTGGTCAAATGGGATTCCATTTGCTTGTATCATTCAATGTACACAATTAAAATCCATACTGCAATGTAAGTTTGTCAAACCTCACAAAAGTTAATCTGTATTGCGACTGCATAAAGAGGTTCATAAATAAACAATTACTTACAAGTACAAAGAATTTGTATTGGCCAGTTGCACAACATCATTATTTACAGGTTCTACTGCAATCAGTATATCTTGTTCTATAGCCATGGGGAGCACAGCATAACCACAGTAGTCTATATGTTCTCCTACCGAAGAAACAGATGATTAAAAATATTTTTGAGTAAGTCTTTCTTGAGTAACAGAAACAGGGCTCCTACGGGAGTTCAGTGTTGTTTACCATACTAGACAGCTTCTGAGTATAGTCTCAATTCTTACTATTTAAAGTACACTTGAAAGTTTAGGGTGCGTTTCCTCCATTTTGTATTACTACACAAATATTTTATTCTTTAATGATTTTATCTATTGCACCTGTTTATAAATCTTCATGTTTTAACATTGGCTTATAAAAATTTAAAAAACACTATGTATATTATTGTCCAGAATGAGAACAACTACCTACATTAACTGTAAACTTTTGTGTCGGTATGGAAAAATAATTCTAATCAATTACATTTAACTGATGACTGGAAGAGATAGTCAGTACATGACTTCCCATTATGTGATTTCCTCTGCTCATGTGGCAGATTCATTGACCACTGGATAAGGCTTGTGGTGGATTTATTTTCATAAAATTTCTGGGCTTTTTTCCAAGAAGGTTATAATTATATGTAAATAACAACTAATACATATAGGTGCAACAGTAAGAACACCAAGTTGAAAATCATCATTAACTGCACAATGGACTAATTAATTTTAAAGCTCTGTTTTCCAGGTTCCTTTTACTTACGAAGTCTTCAAATGTGTATGGTTCCTCTATGCATATACAAGAAATTGAGCTCTAGGGAGAGCACAATCCTAACATGGACAGACAAATCTAAAAAATAAGGCAGCCACAGAAACACAGGTAAGTCCTAGATAAACAGTATTTGTGTCTCTCCAGGCAGCATGTGAATCACAACCAACTGTTCTGTGGATGCATCTCTATGGCTGAGATCCTGGTAGAATCATTTCATACCTTCATATGTATTCCTGTTTGGCTAGCTATATCTGGTAACTTAAATTATAATGAATGAGAAAAAAATATAATGATTTCATTTATGGATGCACTGTTCAGCAACTACTTTGATTAGATTTGCAAAGCTTTTCAAAAGAATTGTAACCAACCATAAATTGGAATGTTACTCCAGTTTTCAAAATTATTGCTGCTCTCTATGATTTTTTCCAAAACTGATATTTGAGTGTGAAATTCTTTATAATAAGGTGTTGTAAAAGCTAGGAAAGTATTATATTCTACTTTCCTTTTATCACATGCAACTTTTCTAATAAAAAATAAAAATAAAATAAAATAATATAAAATAAAATAAGAAATAAAATAAAATCCAACATTATTTTAGATTCTGTGTTTTAAATTAGTAGGCTTCTGTGACGTCAGATAAAATAAAATAATAAAATATTAATATTTCTCTTACCTATTAAGTTGACTCGCCCTGGTGCACGAACATAAAACTTGGGAGCTGATCCAAATTTTGCTATAAAGCTCTCCTTCAGCTTCAGCAATCTGAAAGGCAGGTTGGAAACCTTTAGAAGGACTATATTTGCATAAAAGATGGGAAGCCTCTTGTCTAAAATGTGTTCTAAAGTAATTTTGGTTTAACTTTTTGAAGTACAACGGGTTTTCTCTCCTATATCAGGAGCTACATTAAGCTGCTTCTTCCTGCTCTTCACCTAACACATGACAGATAAGATTAAGATATCCTAATTGATAAGAATTTTGTTTTAAATACAAGTAGTCATAAACTAATTCAGGAGTCAGATGTCCAATGGTAAAGTATTGTTTGTACGTTCCCTTGAAAAGGATGAAAGGGACCCGCTTTTACTTAAGTCCTCCACCTTGGCTGGCTCTAGCCAGAAGCAGAGAAGGCAGTTGCCTTGTGTAACAAAACTCCATGGCCTCCACCCACCTTTCCTATGCCACAGCTCTGTAAAACTGTTTGCAGGTAAGGAAGACGTGCAGCAGTGCAGATCAATGGCTTGTTTGTGGCACTGGGGTTTGTCACATAAACACACATGAAGGCACCCTCTTCAAAGTCAGATTTGATTACACCAGACCTGAACAAATTGATTTTCTTCTAAATTTTGACTTTTTCAAACTTCGTATGAGCCTTTGTATGAGCACCGTTCCTGTACGGTGAAGAGAACTAAAATTCCAAACCTTCGATTATCCCTGTGACTTATTTAGACAGTATTTACAGTTTTACTGCAACAGTTCCAAGAAAGTTCTTCAGATTTTCCATTTGGAGGTTCTAGACGTGTCACTGAAAATTCCAAAACAGAGGAAGATTTGGCATATTCTTTTGTTTCATAAGGCCGTAAAGATATTTAGCTTCCACACAGTGCTTGCAAACTTGGGATGCTTCAGCATGTCATGCTGGAACAGTGGGTAAACAGAGACTGAGAAGAAATTAAGCTGTTATCTTAGTGAAACATAAGTGATTTGATAGTGATTCACTTCAAAACTACCTTAAAGCGATTTAGCGTACACACTAACCCATTAACTTTCTTTAACGTAAGCAAGACACTAAAATGATAAACAAGAAGTAAGAAGAAAAGAAAAATTAAAACAAGTCTTATAATATCTCACCAGCATACCCTGGTGATTTTAAAACATGTACCAAATTATTAGTGTTGTTATTGTTGTTATTATTATTTGGTTTTTAGTCCACTAAGAAAAATCCAGGCTGCTAAGCCTTTTACATTCAGTCTAAAACTAAAACTGGAAGCCTAGTTAATGCAAAACTTAAGTAAGAAGACAGCAATGAGGAACAGATGTTACAAAATTTCACAGTCAATTATTTAGTTTGTACTTCTCTGTAAAAGCTGTGTTATTGTCCAACTATATATATTCAAATGTTTTGTAAGATTTCTCTAAATGGAAAGCTACAAAACATTATTTGTTGTGAATTTTTGTAACACATCTTTCTGTACATTTCTGCCTTGGAGCCCACTAACAAAGCTGTGTTGGGGCCCTCTTTAACTTGCTTACAATCTTCCCTAGTATTGACTAGTTTATCACTCTTCCAATTAGCAGAAGCAATTTCTGCCATTTCATTGTACAATCCCTTTCCTAGATCCCATTAATGATAATATTGTAGTCCATGGTGAAATAAATCTGTTAGCAGAGTTTTAGATGTTAACTTTAGCCCTTTTTCTGTCAGTATTTAGAATGCTTCTTTGTTTCACAGATAATTTCATAGTGGTGCTAGTACCAAGAGACTAAGTACAAACAGAGCAGTCATAGGGGCATGTTTATCGAAGTGCTGATTGATCTCTTAATGTGGGTTTTACAAACAAGACTGATGAAAGGCTATTTACACGCTTTGGCCTTTTTGTTTCAACACGCATGCTGCAATGTAAGCACCTACATCAGAGCTGATTGTCAGAAGTGTTAAGCAAACGCATCCCTCGCAACTTCTCACCTCCAAATCTAGAAAAGCTGAGCTTGTCCTTTCCACGTGACTTACACTGAAACAGTGCACTCTGCTGCGGGGATCACAAATTTAGAAAACGCCCCTTGCCAGTGCTAACACGGGTAAAAGGGCTCATTCAACTGTCCGCGTGTTCTACTGCCACACACCAGGTGCAGCACCGCGGGCAAGAGCACACGTCGTCCCAGCGAATCGCACAGGCCATTCATTACAGCCCACAAGACGAGAGGATAACCGAATATCCCCAAAACTCTGCGAAGAGAAAACGTCGGGGGGAGAACTGAAGGCGCCATTCCTCCTCCCGCCGCACTGGGCGAGGGGCAGCAGGGCTGCGAGGGCTGCCTCGGGAGGGGACCGGGGGGCCGCGCCCTGCTTGCCGGCGGGGGACCGGGGCACACTGGGGCCACGGGGCCCCTGCTGTCGGAGCCGAGCCGAGCCGAGCCGGGTCAGGCCACGACGCCCACAGGCTACCCGTCCCTCACACGGCCGGCCCGCCCCCACCCCGGCCCCCCTGCTCACCACCCCCCCCCGCTGCCACGGCGGCTGCAGGGCGGTGGCTGGGTGCTGCCACCCTGGCACGTCCCCACTCACCCAGCCAGGCAGGCACCCACCTGGGCTGCTCCACCAACTGCACCGGGAGGCTGCTGGGGGCGTCCCCCGCCATGGCGGCTCCCCCCCGCCGGCCCCTGCTGGAGGCGGGCGGTGGCTTTGGCGGGCTCGCGGTCACGGGACGGGCAGGCACCAGCCTTCCGGGTGGCGGGGCTGCCGGCACGGCCTCCTCCTCCTCCTCCTCTTCCTCCCTGGCACGGCTCCGGCTCCGGTCCTGGTCCCGGTCCCGGCCCCTCCGTGCAGCCCCCAGGCCGGTGCCGCGGGGGGTCGGCGCCCCGCAGCCCTCCCGGCGGCGGGGCCGCTCAGCTCCTGGCCCAAGGCGGTCCGCAGGTGGCTGAAAAGCTGTTGCAACGCGTGCAGAAGGCGATCTTTTACTTCGTTCCTGTCGGAATTTAGCTGGCAACAAAGATTAAAAACAGCCCCTAGCGCGGTGCGGGGTGTTGAGGCCAGAGCTGCCCTCGGCACGGTGCACTGAGGCAGCGCGGTCATGCAATGGCAGGGCAATCAGCAGTGCTTCCCCGCGGCATTATTTTTCTCCTTTGGGTTTTCTGGCATGTGGGTTTGCTGCTTTCCCTCAAACAAGTAGCTTCACAGATCCCATTATCCCTCACGATTAATGGCAGCAGTGACTTTGAGGAGCTGGAGCTTTTCCAATGTGTTTACAAGCCCAGCTCATTGTTGTCCATTTTGCTGTTCAAGGCTGCTAATAATCACCTCAGGAAGTTTTAAATGCCTGGACTAAGAAAAATATAGTAATATTCCATTCTATGATTAATGCCTTTCTGAAGCAATTTCCCAGGGGCAGAATTGAAATAGAAGTAGCCACAGGAGAGGAAAAAAATGATCAAAAACTGTAACATAAAACGACCCGCAGAAAAGAATGGAGACAATAAATATTGCAAACTTGTCTAGGAGCTTGCAGGATCCACCAGCCTCGCAGTGTGGGAGGGCAACGCTTGCATGTCCAGCCTTTTTCCCCTCATTCACCTGAAGGCAGCAGCAATTACTTTGTTAAAGTCTTTAGAAAGCCAGCGACTCTGCACCTTGCGGGGCCCCTGCTTTTCACAGGTAAAAACCCTGTTAGGGCGGGTGGTTGGGTGGTATTTGGATATGGTAATGGTAGCTCAAGGAAAGTGCTCAGAGGCACTGAACACGGCAGGACGACGTGCTAAGGCCTGTAGGGCTGCGGCAGCACAGCGGCCGGACTTTTCAAATTCCCCGTCAGGGACACAAAGCGGCATGGCTCCCAGACCCGCTGTGCGGTACGGGTAGGAGGCGGCGCCGCAGGGCCGGGGCCGCGTTTGCTAAGGGCCGATCGCTGGGGGGGGGGGGGGGCGGACGGGGACAGGAACCCGGCGGCGGTGCAGCGCCGATCGGGCTCCGGGCTCCCCGCGCGCGGGCGGCGGCGGGTTCCGGGGCCGCGCGCTTCCGTGCCGCGCGGTGTTGTGGGAGAAGGGGCCGGCCCCGGCGTCTCCTCCCTGAGCCGGCCCCCGCCGCCCATCCTGCGGCCAAGATGTCTGACATGGAGGATGATTTCATGTGCGACGACGAGGAGGACTACGACCTGGTAGGGCGCGGGGCTCCGCGGCGGCCTGCGGGGGGCGCGGCGCCGGCCACGTGGTGCCGCAGCCCTGGGCCGGGCCCCCCCGGGCCGCCGGGCGCCCTCCTCCGCCCCACGGCTGCCGGGGGCGGGCGCTGCGCTCGGAGCAGGCCCCGCCGGGCTCCCGCCGCCCCTCCCCAGACGAACGGGCCGGTTTCGGGCCCGGCCAGCTGCGGCCCCTGCTCGCTGCCCGCGGGGCACGGAGCTGCCAGCCCCCTGCGGGCCGCGGCGGCGAACGGAGGGAAAGTGCGGGGAGGGGAGCGGGGAGTGAGGGGACACGGCCCAGCAGCCCGGTCCTCGTGCTCAACTGCTGGGGCTTCGGGTGTTAGCGAGGTTTTTGCTCTTGTGGTACCTGCGTTGCAGGGTTCGGGGTTCCTGTGGCGTGTCTAGGTGTGTTTTCACATCAGGTTTTGCTCTGAGCTCTTGCAGGTAAAAATAAAGTGTAAGTGCTGCTTGCAATTAGCAGCAGACAGAGCAATTTGTCCAGGAAAATTGGAGAACATAATGAGATTGGATGTAACAAGTCTCTTTTTAATTATTAAAGCTAATTACGTTTTACAATTAGCAAAGCGATTTCAAGATGGGTTAATAAACGAAATAGTTGTCATCTGAAACAAAAAATCTTTGCTGTGCTCTCTGATCAGTTATAATCCCGTTGCCATAATCATATATTGGGGCTTGAGATTCTGTTGTTTTTGTTTTTCCGAACTTTGCATAAGTTCTTAGAACTGACACATTTCTTAAAACACTCCATATAGTTGAGGATTAAGAGTCTATTTCATCTTTTTCAGTTGAGCTTGTACTCACAGTGCTGCACTCTCACTGAAAACCCCAGCTGCTTGCTTATGGAAGGCTTGTCTTGTGATGAATTATTTGATGACCATTGTTACTTACAAGTTAACTTAAAAGACTTATTTGCTTTCATTTGAAATAGATTCTGGTCAGTTTTTTATTATGAACTGCCCAGAACGACTGGATGACACTGAACACAGAAAGAAAAGGAAAAAGTGGTTTTGTTTTTGAGTTTCAAGTTCAGATGAGAGTGCTTGGCTGAGAGGCGTTGTCATGTACCTGTGTCAGTATTCCAAAATCAGTCTTCACTTAACGCTCCCAATGATCTTCCACTTAACTCCCTGAATGAATCCACAGATTTTTATAAACGAGCTCCCTGAAGGAAATACCCTGAGACCATTAAACATATTTTGTGTCAGTTTATTCCAACGTCAATTTCCATCCATTTTTATTAACACTTAAATCCATATACTGGTATAAAATACCATGGTTATTTTTCCATGTGATACAATCAAAGTAATACTAAACAGCAGAATTCATGTTGAATGCGCATAATGTGAGAACTGGATGTGTAGAGAAATCATTGGAATTACATTTTTCAATATTTAAATGCATCTGTCACAAATAAATTTGAATAAGTCAGTGCAACTCTGTGCTCAAAATACATTCAGTCAGCTTTCACCAAGAATAATTGCTGGTGTGATGCTTTTTCTTCTTCCTGTGTTAAGTGTTTACTCCATTATTGGAAAAACCTTCCTGAAACTTCTTGCTTAGGGCACTTTTCTGCCCATGACTGCAGCTAGCTCTCATGGAACATTTTTATTGTCATTTATTGCCCCTAGGCCAGACCTTCCCAAATTTAAAAATACTTCTTGTTAGGAGCATGTTCATTTCTTTTCAGTATGTAACTTCCAGGTAAAACATTAAAGAATACTTACACTGCATCATTAAATAAAACAGGTTTTTTTTTGTTTAGTTTGATTTATAACAAATGAAGGAAAAAAACAATTTAAGAATAAAGATAGCTGAACTAGTTTCTACATTCTTGCAATGACAAACCATGATTGTATGATGTTTTCAGATGTTCTTGAGACTGTAATTGCAGTGTTCAACAAAATTGTTTTGGAAAATAGTTAAATAAACCTCTTCCTAAGACAGGGCCCGATTTCTTCCTTTCATGTAGATATAAATCTAATTAAATTAACAGAAGACTATAAGGGGGTGGTTGGTTCTCAAGTTCAGCGTAAAAGCAGCTGCAGAAGGATGTGGAACGAAAAACTGAGTACAAGACAATACTCAGACAAGTACAGAACTGAAAACAAAGAGCATACCTGAGCTTTGGTGAATGTTTTGTAACAAATAGGAAGAGTGGCAGAAATTGCAGAACGCACTAATGGATTCAGAAATAGATAGCTATTTTGTCAAAATACAGTACATTCAGGTGTCCTAGGGTAACTGCTAGCGTAAAAATAGTGGGGAAAAAAAAGTTTTTGTCAGTTTTTACTTAAGGTGGTTATGGCTGTGCCTCTTTAAATGTGCTTTTGACCTTCCCATTGAGTACACCCAGTCAGTTATGTTTCCTTTAGTATGCAAATGTTTTGCATTTGAACTGAAACTCAGCTGATGTTCTGAAGGCCCAGCTCTTTCCCAGCTTCATCATCTTGGATTTTTGTATAACTGGAGGAGTTACTACACTGCCAGACAACTGAAGACTGCCTGTTACACAGACCATAGTTTACTGCTTCAGCCTAGTTGTTCACTGGGATAAAAGGCAAGGTTTTTCATGTAAATGGATGACCTTAGCCACTCATACAGAAGTTAACTTTATCTGTTGGAGATCTTTCTATCAACAACAAAAAATCATTTATTTTTATGGGTGGATGAGCCTACCTCAGAAGTTGCTAATAATATATACTGACAGCTTTGATTATAACACGGATTATTGCACTTTATGCCTTAGTAAACAGAATAATGTTTACTGGTCATTATGAAAGCCGCTGAATTTTAATTTCCAGTTTGATGCTGTTAGGTACCTCCTGATTTCAGCCCAGGTTCTTTTTATTGTTTCAGCTTGAGGGTGGAGAGGGAAAGACCATTGTAACTACCATTTTTGTTTTCAGCCTCAGACAGAGAACTGTGTTTAGAATTGTCTTTGAGACTAAACTCAGCCTTTCTCGAGAAATTGATTCTTGCAGTCAAAATGTTAGCACATTGGCAGTTATTGTAATCCCTTGACTTAATTTTTTTGTTTTAGATACATAAGGAATTTGTCTGTGGCGTTCTTAATGAGACATCTTATTATGCTCATTATTATTATGCTTATTATTCAACTTCAAAATTAATCTGGGGGAAGGTAGCCAAATCTGTTTGCTGAACAACTTGTCTGTTATGTAGTTGTATTATTTCATTGACTTCAGGAGAAGAGCTTTGTACAATTCGTGTGAAGAGCCATCAGTTTTCACTCCGGTGAGATCGCCACAGGTTCATGAGGATCAGCATGGCTCAAATACGGGCAACATGCTTTCAGATTACTGAGGGATTCCCTTTTCATGCTGTATCTATATTAAGAAGTATGTGGTCATGCTTTTTATTTCAGGCTATCAGAAAGGCAGAATTGGTTCACTGTTTCTTTCCAACCCTGAGAAACATACTCCATTTCAGAAAGAATTTCTGTATGCTCTCAGACTTGATAAGCAGTCTCATCAGTAAAGAAGGAAATTTTCCTACTTTACATTGATGCATTTATAGTAGATACAGTTGAAATTTCATGCAGATAGTTACCTCTTCCAGGTCTTTACGTTTCAGTATTGCTGTTATTTTTGTTACGTATGTGTAAATATATATTGCAAGCAAGATAGTGATAAGGTGGCAAAACCAAGCATTCATAACTAGGGAAATACCAAATCAGGCAGCTCCAGTTTATGCTCTTCTATTTCTTTGTTATATTTAATTACATTAGTATGTGACTGAAAAAACATTCAGTGTGCTTTACAAAGGACATGGGATACACTGTTCTCTGAATTCATTACCATTTCATATTTAATATGGATTCAATGTGTGTGTCCTGGTACTTTCTTTTATGCAGTTCTCTTTGGACTCGTCCACAAACACAGAATTAATAAAGTCAGGGCTTATTTTCCTCATTACCATAATGTCTCAAAAGGAAGTATCGAGGCAAAAAGCATGAGAATAATTAGTACATTCTTTCCAACTGAACATTGATAGGTTTGATGTAAGTTTTGATTATTATTACTGTAATTATTTTAGAGAAAGTATTTATCACTCTGTTCAGAACAGAGCTCCCTAGGATCTGATATGCAGTTCGGTGTTAAAATGAAGTAAATTAGATGTCAGTTACCCCGACATGGACTCTTAGGATGCCCAGAACTATAGGAGAGCTGTAAGATAGCGGTGGGAAGAAAAGGCACTTTTTTCTGATACAGTTTACATGTCGTAATACCATTTTTTTTTCTTTCTGCAGTCTTCTGTCTCATTTCTCTGCATCTTCCAACTTCTGCTTGAGACAACACAAAGGCAGAATACTGCCTTTCTGTGGAACTGCAGTGGCCCCACTGCGAATCTCTGGCTTCACAGCCTAATTATTCCTGGTGTCAGTAACGGGCTGTTACGAGCCCTGATGTGAGCCAGCAGGCACTAGATGGCTTGCAGAGGTAGCAAGTAGGAGCAGAAGAATACTGAGGTTCGGAACGTGGAAACGAAAACCAGGACTACCAACATGTGGCTGAGTAGTTGCAGGCTTGTTACACAAATCACTGTTGTTTTTACCCTCATGGTTTGTCTCGGAGTTTTGTCCTCCTTACTTTTTTTGCACTGCGGTGTGGTTGCTTTCTTTTTATTCATCTGCCTGGATGCCAGTGGTAAATGCACACAGAAACTGTTCTTTGCTTTCTGGCCTGGGGCTTGGGGCTCGTGTGTTTGGTTGGTCACCATTGGGGACAGTGCCCATGATCTGTGTGAAAATAGTGCATGTTCATTTTAGATGAAATGTTCACAAAATTTAGCTGGCAAGCTAATAGATTAATGTATTGAGCAGTTGTTTTCAGAGTTTTTTCAGTTGGCCTCATTTTGGCATTTTTGTGTTTGGGGGAAAAAAAAAAAACAACAACAAACCAAACCCACATCACTAGTGCTCTTGCAAAATATCAGGTCCTTGCTCCAAATCCTAGAGTTAGACCTCCTAAATGCAATGGTTATGAAACAAAGTTAGTTGAAGTAAAATCAAATTTTTACCAGACTTGTTCTCAGAAACAATTGAACTTCACAAAAAAGAATGCTTTGAGTCATCCCAATGGTTGAAATTTGGTAAAATTACCAGCAATTGAAAATGACGATAATAAGGGCTTTGTTGTTAACAATACTTAGAGGATTAATTTCTACAGAAATAGAGCTCTTTGTATTGTGTCTTTTGTGAGGAGCATATCCTCTGCATAGCTACTTTCCCTTTTTATTGAAAAAAGGTTTGCAAAGTAGTTCGCTTGCTGAACAATATATAGAAAGCAAAAGTTCAGGTTATCGCTCCACATGTAATATAGAATTCAGGGAAGTACTGTAGGCAGGAGAGGAGGATTAACAGCTAGTCAAAGGTGGTTTTCACAACATACTGCTTTCTTTGCTTTTAACTTTATCAGGTTAGTGTGCCACTCTGTTCTGCTGGAATGCCACAATCTGCTGTTAAATGTGGCTGATGGAGTGTTAAGAGTTGCCGAGTTGACGTTCCTCTGCCTGTGAGGAGAGGTGCCGTGTGCTTCAAGAGCTTTATGCAATTTCTCAAGCCATTGGCGAAGGCTCCTGCTATGGTTTGCTGAAGCCATGGCTGGTTTTCTAACCTCCCTGGCCGCTTGCTCCTCTGCCAGCACTCGCCAGCCTCAGCGTTGTGTCCCTGTGTTGGTGGGCCTGTTCTCTTAACCCAGCAGGGCGAGCCATCGCCCAAGACTCGTACAGCTAAGATGCTGTGCAGGTGCTTTTCTGTCTGTAAGTTATAATTAAGAGTATTCTTGGCTGTGCAGAATGTTAGATCTAGATGATATAGTTGAGATTTTTAGAATTATGTCTAGCTACTCAACATAGAGTCTTGTGCACTTCTGTTTTGGTACTGCATTTGCTGGGGAAACAAACTTTCTAGGTGCAAGATGTTGAGTTGGGAAAGTTGTTCGGGCAGGAGGCAGGGAAGTCAACAGTAATGAAGAGGAAAGGTTAGGTGTACAGGATCTGAATTTATTGTTTAAAAAACTTTTCTGTTTTCAGTACTTTCAAAAGTGGAACTTTTCACTGTTTTCAGTTTTCAGTAGTTGAAGGAAATGCATCTTTTTCTTAGTTCGAACTTTGAGGAGACAGCTTCACACTTTTCTTTCTTCTTTCCCCTTGTTCTTGGCAAAAGCTGAATGCCCCTACATTCATTCCATACTGCACTAAGCCATCTCTGCATCAAAAGAAGACAGAGTAGAGTGCTGGTCCTTCTGAACTGTTCAGCACTGGCATAATTCATATGGTTACCTCTGAGCCCTCCCCAAGGGTACAGTGAAGTTAATTGTAAAATACCTGGTGAGTCTCTGGATGTAGCATTATTTTTTCACTCAGTTGAATGAATGTTTTTTGTTGAAGAAAAAGAAAATCCCTCAATCTTGGCATTTGGCTTTTTTTTTTTTCCAGCAGTAATAAAAAAACTAGTATTGCAAAATTGGAAAAGATAGATAGGGTTGCCACTACGGAGTTGTAGGTGCCCCAGACAGACATTAAAATGGTGATTTAATCAGCAGCCTAGTACCTATAAAAGCTAAACCTTCCCAAATACATCACCTGTCTAGGCATACATAACTCATGCCATGGGTTGCCTTCCCAGATAGATGCATCCTGCTTCTAGGTAAACCACATTCAGGAGCAAGCATTGCTTCCAGCAGGAACTCCAGTATGAATTCTCTTTTAAATTGCAAATGATTCCAGTCCAGGGTCTCTGACCTCTGTTTTTAGGAACGTGTCATTAAGAAAAGCATGTTTCCAAAGATAGGAAAGGCCTATCTCCCTTACAGCTTTGAGTCACTATCAACATCCTAAATTGATGTGAGGCAAATAGGCATCAACTGAAGGAAAAACGGAGCTATGAGGGTATAAAACGCTTCCTTTGATGCATTTCAAAGTGATTCCATTAGGAAAAAATAATCTATAAACTTACACTTATTCTTTATTATGTATTAATATTAGTATGAAAATAGCTTTATGGAATATTTAAGTAGCATTAAGAAAAATGATCTGAAAAAGGGCTTCCTGCAGGAGTCCACATCCAGAATCACTGCCAGAGCCAAGATGAAAATTAGATGTTTCTGGCTTCAGCCTCACAGAACCCATTGCTTCCTAAAAGGAATTAATTTAGTTTGCCTACCTTTTATCTTTAAAAATAGATACTTCTGCCAAAAATACTCTAAACTTGAACAATGCAGAATAAACAAGGCATCGACTGACCTCACGTACCTTAAATGCGAGGTTGCTTAAGCTTTGGCAGCAGCTGCCTTCCTGAGGTGCCCTGTACACTTCCAGCTGTCGACAGGCTGTACGTGTTGCATTGCTCCATCAGTGCTGGATCAATAGGGAAAATAAGCAAACTACAAGGAAAGTCTCCCCGGTGAAATAAGATAGTTGCTTGCTGTTTTCTTTGGAGTTTTCCATATTAAGTATGGGAATGCAGAAAACAGGCTTGTGGCCCTCCCTATGCTTTCCAGACTGTTGATGTTTGCGAGTACAAATAAACGCGTACCTGAGCACCTTGTCCGCATGTAACGAGTGGAAACGTGAGCAATGTGTTCTGAAGGTTGGATCAATAGCTCAAGGACCATGTTTATTAAAATTTGGGCCAACCGTGAGTTTCCAGAATTAATTTTTCCATTAGAATTTCAGAAGACTAAAGAGTTAATTTAAAACTTCTCTTCGGCCATGGCTTTGAAGAAGGAGTTGGCAATATATGGGTGAATGAAAGAACAGGTGTGTGTAGATGAAGAAGTACAGGAAAAGAAGAAATGGCAACTTAAAGAAGGGCACCTGAATATTGTTTCTGTTGTTAGAAGGGAAAGGTACTCTGACAGTAACTTTGGAGGTTTAAGCAGATTCTGTTAAACAGATCATCTCCTAATAGCTGAGCACTCTGTTGACAGAAGTTGGCTTGAAAATGCAGCGTTTTGAAATATTTTCGATTCATCTAAGCCTCAGAATTATTACTTGAGATTTGACTTTGTTAGCGGTCCGTAATTTACACACAGCAATAGTCCTTCAGCATAAAAAGATAAAATAATTGCTTGTTGGCTTGGGTTTTTTCATCAGAAAAGCCCCAGGGTGCTAAAAAAAAAAAAAAAAAAAAAAAAAAGGAACGGTAGAAATAAGTTCTTCAATTTATTCAGTGGTGGTGTACATGAGGGGCAATTGATTAAACTGTTGCTTAATGCCTACTGGCCCCGCTGGAAGTATCATTAGCATTTTTCCCAGTCAGTTTCTGCTGCTCAGCAAAGAAACAGCTGGTGTTACTGTTCCTATTTTCTCAGATGAGTATGGATCTTTAGGATGTAAAAAGGCAGATGAGAGATTCGTGGAGGCCTGTTATACCCTCTGTTGCTGAATCATTACTTGTTTGGCAGCTCAGCCAGCATCTTCACTGTGGGTAGCAAAGGTCACGTAACAGAGCACCTTTTAGGAGACTAGTGGCCTTCGTGTTTGCTTCCTCCGTACAGAAATGGCATATACTATTAGGCATCTGGCCTTAAACAGCAAAATTGGCTGAATTTTAATAATACAGACTGTACTTGTCAGAAAGGCAAAGTCAGTTCATTAGTTCAGAAACAAATATGTTGACAGGCAAGTGGTGGTGGATGGCGAGGCAGACCTGGTGACGGAGGAGAGAGAATCATCTCAGGAGTATGTACCTGATACCTGCTTTGAAACCCAAGATTTTAGTATACAGGCCTTCCGTATCATACATCCTACTACAGTTTACCTATTTTCAGTGAAATATTAGATGTTCCAAACCTTATTTTTTTCCTGTTTTATAATGTTTGTTTTTTTCCCATTTTTTTATGTAGGAATATTCTGAAGACAGTAATTCTGAACCAAATGTGGATCTGGAAAATCAATACTACAATTCCAAAGCTTTGAAGGAAGATGATCCAAAAGCGGCACTAAGCAGTTTTCAGAAGGTTTTTTTCTTTATATTATCTCTTATTTTTATATTGATTCTGTAGACTGCAAGTATATTCCATACATATTTTAAAATATTTGCTTATGATTTGAGATATTTTCTCTAATTGTAAGAGTAATGTTTATATTTTAACTTGCTAATGTGCTAAGTTTATCACTGGACTACTTGGATTCCTAGCTGACTGCCTTTCAGGATCATGCTTAGGGAGTATAAATAGGACAATAGGCTAGTCCTATTTTTTACAGAACTGAGTTTTTAATCTTCAGAATTTACTAAGTTAATTAGTCCTAAGTGTGTTTTCATGTGTCAACTATAGAAACTAGATCAATTTGTGTTTTAAAATGAAGTGGCATTTTCCTCAGTGTTTTACACAGTGTTTGGGTTGCTATCTGAATTCAAAACTTTAAATGTGTAAATACTGAATGACTGTTTCTTTCCTTCACGTCAGTATTAAATTTTTAACGTGCAAACACCGTCACCAGAAAGCAATACGTTAGCTTGGAAAAAGGGAAAAGTAGAATTTTTCCTTGGAAAAGTAGAATTTTTCCTTGGAAAGGAAAAAGTAGAATTCTGCATCTTTTGGCTTATTTATAGTGTGTAACAGTATTTATATACATGATTTCAAAACCAAAAAAACTTACAGAACTTGACTTGTCTATGGTATTATTAAAGACTGCAGCCTAGGAGTCTTCCTGATGTGTAAAGAAAGTATAGCAATTCAGAAGCGTGCATTCTTTGAATAGTTTAGTTGGGGAGTTGTTTGAGTCAATTTTGGGGAGTGTTAAAACTTTTTTGTCCATATATTTTCATGGAATGGTGCTAAAGTTTATTGTTTGATGTTAGATAACAAAAAAAAAAATCTATTAATAACAATTCACCATCCCTACATCACCTAAGGTATGAAAAATAATAAGATACCTACCTCTCTCTAACTTCCTCAGTAATATCAGTGGAGAGTGGAACTGAAGAACATGGCAGAGTAAAACATTTCTTTTTATGAAAGATTTATAAAGATTGTTTAAAAAATTCTTCTATTTCAGGTTTTGGAGCTCGAAGGTGAAAAAGGAGAATGGGGATTCAAAGCTCTGAAACAGATGATCAAAATAAACTTTAAATTGGTAAGAATTTCAGCTGTCACTTGAGAAGAAATGGTTTAAATACAGATTTGATCCAGAGGTCTTAAATTATTGTTCAAATTTATGGCTATGACAACTAAATCTGCCAGAACTTGTCATTCACATACTTTAATAGCTACTACAGGCATGGCAGAGAGATTATGTGGTGGTTGCAAGTCCGATGCAAAATAGCTGCTGTAGTCAGCTGAGACTCTTGAGTATCTGACACTCAGCCCTTGCTATCCTCAGGTATCACACCATTGCAAACTCGAACATTTCTATATGTGTGTACTTCACCAGAACAAATAAGTGCAAAGTATTTTTATGCTACGTATGTGACCATTCCAAAAGGTTGTGTAGCCATTTCTATTTTCCTAATCATGATAAATATTTTAAATATCTATTCTATGGAGTCTTGCTTAAGTTATTCCTGATTCTGCTGCTTATGGATGAAGTGCTGTTGTAAAAGTTCCTCGCAGCAACCATTACTGCCTAGCCTTTCTGTTATGCTTTGATTTCTGTGTGTGTTGCAAGATGTAACTCAGTTTTTAATCATTAAGACAAAAATATAACAATTTTGGTTTTCTTTATAGACTAACTTTCCTGAAATGATGAACAGATATAAACAGCTATTGACCTACATACGGAGTGCAGTTACAAGGAATTACTCTGAAAAATCCATCAATTCTATTCTTGATTATATCTCTACTTCCAAGCAGGTTAGATCATCAGTTCTTCCATTTGGTGGTTTTCCTTTTTACGTTCTTAATTGTGGACTTATTTGTATATACGGTAGTCATGTTTGTTTGTTTTTTGACCTTATTAGAGAGTGTTCACAATATTAATTTTTCATCGTATTTTAGACTGTATTTCCCACATCTAATGGTTTCTATGAATATACATAACTTTTCAAAAATTCATATTTTTGTTCAAGCAGGTTGAATTATTTTTTGGCAGTTTTTATCTGGAATTTTGATGCTAATAAGTAAAGTAAATAACTTTTCAGCATAGTAGCTACACACTAAGTGTCTTTTCAAATATAACTTGCAATTAAACGATGCTTTATTTTGGGGGGAAAAAACCTGAAAAATTTTGCAGTAAGGTGTTGGTGTTAAATATCATTTCCCTTTGAGTGTGCTGTTCAAGCTAGGTACATGTTTATAGAAAGACAGTCCAGCTCCTTTAATGGTGTGTACAGATTTACAGAAAACTCACCTAAATTACTACTTTGAAGTAGTACCTGCATATAGAAGATCACTGGTCTTCAGGGATGAATCCTCTGTCATTATCCCAGTCCTTCCCGTCCTGCCACTTACAAGAAAGGGAAGTTTAATAGATGAAGGATGGTTTACTTTTAAGGTCTAAAGGATTGACTTGGGCTGTACGTTGTTGGTGGAGTTTTTGGTCGGAATGCTCTTGGAGCCAGACCTGGAGGGACAATCGGGAAGTGTGAACTTCAATTCAAATTCATTCATAGCTGCAGATGTGCTATTCCAAAAAAGAATAATGGCCAGAAACAATACTACTGAATTCTCTGTAGAACCTTTGTTAAAGGTCGCATTCAGCAGTTAGATTTCCGTTTTGGATACTGTATTTTTGTATTTTTAAGCAAAGAAATAGTTTGATGTGCTGGAGAGCTTTCTTTCACATGGTGTTGGTAGCATAGAAAGGAGAAAGCATCTTTGTCTATTTCTCTTTATAAATTTATTTTCTATATGATATGTAAATTACTATTTATTTTTTTTTAAGTAGCAGCAATGCCCATTAATGTTTGTCTTTTGTTACACAATGTAAGACTTTATTATGTAAGACTGGCTTCTGTAAGGTAGCTTTCATTTTGAACTAGCATGAAGGATGATTGCAGATCTTAAAATGTGAATGCTTTTTAATATCTTATTTTATATAAGAAAAGGAAATTTTCTTAGTGTTGTTACTTGTGCTCTTTTTACAATTCAGTAAAATGCAGATACCTTTCTTGTTTTGAAGTTCAAGCATGCACATTTAGTTTGTTCAGATTGACATTATTAACAGGTACAAATTTGCTGTTTACAATTATAGAATTCTGATTTTTTATGTCAGATGGATTTGCTTCAGGAATTTTATGAAACAACACTTGAAGCTCTGAAAGATGCTAAGAACGATAGATTGTGGTTTAAGACAAATACAAAGGTAAAACATAACTCATTTTTTGCTTTGCTTTGTGACACTTTCAGCTAAATTTAATAAATGATAATTATGAAATCTTAGTAGATCTTAGTACTTGATTTTTTTTTTTTTATTACAGCTTGGCAAATTATATTTAGAACGAGAAGAATATGGAAAGTTACAAAAGATTTTGCGCCAGCTGCATCAGTCATGCCAGGTACCTTTATAGTCTAATCACTGTAGCTTTGTAAACAGCATTGATTTTGTTACATCAGTTGTTGGCCTTTGAGGCATGTTGTTAAGCTTTTTTAGTACAGAGGAAAAAAATGTTATATTTGCTTTATTTTTCTGTTTGATAACATGAATGAAAAGTGATTTGAAAAATGCATTATTCCTTACTTAAGGATGATTTTAAAAAATAATTCGCAACTATTGATTAAGTTTCATCTTGGCCATGTACAGGAAGGAGAAGCACATACAAATAATCTAAAATTATAGATGTTTAGTTGAAAATATAGCAAAGATTCCAAACGAGCATTACTGCAAACTGAAGCTACAGTTATTATTTTCCATGTTGGAAGGGAAAAAAATAGTTGTGCAGCCTGCTGTGCCTGTTTGTGTCCCCTTTTCTTCCTCCAGCATGGAAAATGGGTTACAAATATCTGGGAATTGTTTCTGTCATAGGCAGTAGAAGAGTTGTATGTATCTCATATATATACTATATATAATATATATATATATATGTTTGTCTGTATCAGTCATCATGTTTGTATACTGAGAGAGTGTGGGTTTTTTTGTGTTTTGTTTGTTTTAAGGAGAGTGGAAAAGAATAAAGAACAAAGTTCTCAAAGTTGTTTTAAGGCAAACAATTAAACAAAAATACTGACTTTATTAAAGAAAGGGCTTGAGAATTTGGCATACTGCAAGTGGCTTGAGTATTATGTTTTGTGTTTTATATTTATATCAAAATTTCAAGTTTTTAGGCAAATCCTTATTTTTGACAGGAAATTAGTGAGAGTATTTGGTAATGAGTTTTCTGTCAGTGTAAAACTGAAATCACTGTTCTCTTAAAATTTCACAGTATTTATTACTTAATCTATCCTAGACTGATGATGGGGAAGATGATCTAAAAAAAGGTACTCAACTATTGGAAATCTATGCTTTGGAAATTCAAATGTATACAGCACAGAAGAATAACAAAAAACTTAAAGCACTATATGAACAGTCATTGCACATCAAGTCAGCCATTCCTCATCCGCTGATCATGGGAGTTATCAGAGGCAAGTTAATCTTGAATCTTTCATTTAATTTGTTGTAGATAAGCTTAATGAAAATCTGATAATTAATGTTTTTTCAGTTTCAACTACAAAGACAAAGGATCTTGTAGGTTCATAGGCAGACAAACCCTATGGGAATAAGGGACTACAAATGCTGAGACTATGGGCTCATTGTTTAATGCTTACCTTCTGTAGGACTTCCAGCTTTGCTGCTCTGGTGCCTAAGTACCAGATGCACTGCTCAGCCAGACAGAACAGTTGACTACATATAGTGCAGGAGAGAAGCAACAGAGAACATGGGGAAGAGCTGAGCTGTTTGACTCCGTGGCAGGCACCAAAGGATAAATGCACAAGGCTTGACAGGGCTGTTAAGTGGAAGGGACTGCTATTTCTGTAGTTCCCTTTTGTAAATTTGTGTGCCATCATCTTACTCTGGTATAGGTACTTGCATAAACAATCTAGCAGTAGTGGGTGCTTCAAAAATAAAAGGAAATGAAGAGCGTTTCTCAATTTTTATGTATAGTTTTGTTTAATATGTTGGGAAAATTCCATAAATATAGGAAGTACGTTGCCTTTAAAATCAAGATAGATTCCATTACTTATTTTTTTACAGTATTTTAACATAAGGTTAAAATAATTATTGGCTGTGAGGATTAGTGTTCTTTTACATTTATGGTGTGGGTTGGGCTTTATTTTTTTTCTTCTTTGGAAAAGGTTTGTTGAAATGGCAATGCTGTATGTGAAGGCCCTAGTGCTTTTTTTTTCTAGAAATTTTAGAGAATGAAAAGACTCCCCAAAATATTTCAGTAATCTATTTAGAAATAGCGTGGAACTTTTTAGTACAATTATTGTAGTCTGCAACAAGCACGCAGTGTTCTTTTTCTCTTCATCTGTGTTTTCTTTTCAGAATGTGGAGGCAAAATGCACTTAAGAGAAGGAGAGTTTGAAAAGGCACATACTGATTTTTTTGAAGCATTCAAGAATTATGATGAATCAGGGAGCCCCAGAAGAACCACTTGCTTAAAATATTTGGTCTTAGCAAACATGCTGATGAAATCTGGAATAAATCCGTTTGATTCTCAGGAGGTACTTTTAGAGATATGATTAAGTCAATTAGACATATTGTCTTATTTTTGCCTTTTTTTTTTGTCTTTGTTGAATTGATAGGGATGTTACCCTAAAGATGACAGCAGAAAAAATATTTTAAATCTGAACATTGTATCTTGCTTTCTGTTCTTTGTAGGCTAAACCATACAAAAATGATCCAGAGATTCTAGCAATGACGAATTTAGTAAGGTAAGATTTTTAGGGGGGGGGAGGGGGGGGCGAGGCTGAGGATGGGGATGGGGGAACCGTAGTGTCCAAAGCAGGAATGGAATATTTTTAGAGGTGGTTTTCTCTGCACAATAAACACTTTTTTCTTTTTTTATATATAAATATGGGGCAAATATTTGTGGATTGGTTGTTTTTCTTGAGAAACTTTTATTTACCATGACATATCCAAGTATCTATACTGTACCAGAAACGTGCTGTTATCCTCTACTATGATGAGTTTCTTGTGCAATCACAAAACTCATTTTTTTCCTTCAAGATAGTTGTGTTATGTAGTACTGCAACTGCACTTTCAGGTTTGGCTGATTAGACATGAGAAACTGAAGTGATTGATAGCTCATACTAAAGACAATAGAATAATTGAATGCACGGATATTTCGCGATTACTAAAGGGGGTTCATAATTGAGGAATACGAAGTGAATTTCTCAGGTGTTCTCCAGCATCCTTCAAATACACATAAATATCAAAAGAATGTTTCATTACCTCTTTGAGGCAACTGTGAAGTGAGGACTTTTAGGGTATTAAGATCATCAGACGAAATAAAATGAACTGAGACAGTCTTTCTATATCGTGCTACGAAGCTAACCTGTTCCATCCACTTTACCCTGCCTTTGCTTTATCAAGTAAAAAAGAAAAAAAAAAGCATAGGAAAACTTCCTACCTTTTTATTGTGTAAGAAGTAACATGTGCTTGCATTTTGAAATACATGGTCAATCTCATGTTGGAACGAACCTTGCTGTGATACTGCTATGGTGCTGCACCATTGTATGTGTACAAATGGTTTCTGAAAGTTCATTCATTATTGACATAATAAACTGCCAAATCGTTTACTCATCATTAAGGGAATATTTCCAGTAATTCCACTTCAGACTTGTCTATTTCACTTTCATAGTTTCCTGTGAATTTGAGGCATAAGGAACTCCAGATGGCCTTACCCAATCTGATTTTATTCATATTCCTAATTTATAACTTTTATCTTGACATTTGAGTATAACTGCTTCTTTAAAGTTAATAATGCAATTAAAGTGGTGTGGAGAAGAAATATGCAGAAGATAAAATAAATTCCAAATATTACAATTATGTTTTTCATTCTTCTTATATTCTACATTGGGAACTTGAATGTGTTACGTATGCTATAAAAGAGACTTCTGGAATAAACAATAATATATACTTAACTGAGATTCTATTTAATTGTGAAGTACAGTTAATGGTTTCATGTGATAGAATCCCGTACACTCATATGACTACGTTTATAAATTCCTCAAGTTCTGCCTTAAATTTAACTGGTCTTTTTCTTTCCCCTTTTACTGATAATCAGGGATTACTTTTATTTTTTGGCAAATTTGTACAATTGAAAATATACAGGGACCATAAAAGCAAAATAGACGTTGTTCTTAAAGTGTTTTATCTTAGTATTAAGCAGAAACTGAAAACATGTATTGACCAGTATGTCTTTGAGGTTAAATACTGTTAGCCAGTAGCTTAGTATAACTAAGCCTGGAAGTTTGATTGGTGAATAGATAGTCCCTGTTACAGCTGACAGTTCCTCTAAGAAAAGTTAATAGATGGGAATTTTAAGACCATTATATTTCAAGAAAAAGGCCTTGTTTCAGTGGTTACAGCTCTTACCATTAAATGATGTCATGGTACCACTATTGAACAGTTATGATGTCTAAATCTACCTTTGTTTACTCACCTTTTCTCAGATAACAACTGAGCAATTAAACTAAAAATACACTATAAATAAAAATAGTAATAGGCCAAAATTACCGATGGTTAATCCTGGAAGTCAGGCATTTCTTCCATCTTCCAGTATTTTCAGAATTCAGATTAAGACATTCTAGAAAGAACAACACCTCCCCTGAAATTTTTTTACCTCTTATTTTTTACATAAAATAGGGCTTCATGAAGCCAAAATACAAGGAATTATACTGTCCAAAACTGGCTGGGCTTAGGATTTTTATAAGATTATATTTTTTAGTACAAAGATTTGGAAAACAGAGCACACTTGCAGAAGAACTAAATATTCTTACTATAGTTTTGTAAATGTTACCAAAAATTAGAACTGGAGAAAGGTCATTTGTGTGGCATCTCAACTTGAAATAGCTTTTCTTTACACAGATTCTGAATATAATTATCACCAACACTAAATAACTTAATATAGATTTTTAGAAGATGCAGAATGAAGCCTTATGAGTCTGGTTTTAATTTTAAAGACAATAATTCAGTCTCCCATTTTTCTGAAGTGCCTATCAGAATAACGACATCGCTGAATTTGAGAAGATTCTGAAAACAAATCACAGCAACATCATGGATGATCCCTTCATAAGGGAGCACATTGAAGGTATTTTTGCAGGCTATTTTAATCCTTTTTTCACTGCTTGGTAAGATTTTTTTTATGGTTTATTTTCTCTTTGGCAGAATGAGAATTCTTTGTGATTCTACTTGCAGACAATTACTGCTTACATCCATGCTGCTTATGGACAATTCCTTTACTGTTTCCAGTTTCAAGTTGGTCATGGCCAACAGGCATACAGAGGAATGTTAAGAATTGCAGGAATAATGAATAAACTTCTAGCAAGAGAGGGTGTTCTAAGATAATATCTACAGTGGTTTTAGGCACTGAATATTTTGAGGTGTGTCCACCCCTACTGATAAAGAATTAAGTAACAGCAACCCTTAGTTGTAAAGGTTGTGTCAGTCTCAACAGTTAGATGTTCACTAGTTTATAAGGGAAATTTTCTGCTTCAGATGAAAGATATAACATGTAGACAATGTAATGAAAGTTGGATTAATAAATGTGTAGCAACAAAATATGTAACAATACATTCTAACGTATATGTACATAATTCTAATGTATATGTTGAAAACAGTGGTTGGATTTATAATACCTATACTTAATAAAACGGGAACACACTAAAACATGCCCATCCATTTCATTGCCATGACAAAATAAAATTATCCCCAGCACTTAGATAAGTGCTAAGTATCTTACACTAGTATCTTGAGAATGTAAAAGTCTCTCTACTTGAATGCAGCGTTCATTTTTCAAGTAACTACTGTTTTCATCAAGAGTAGGACTTACTGTGGGATTGCCAGATCAGTTAGCTGGATAGCTACACGAAAAGAAAAGAGTTAAATCCAGAGACCTGGTTTTCTTAACGCTTCTTGTTTGTAAAAGAGAACACGGCAAACAGCAGGGGAAACTAAATATAATCCCTCTACTGCTGTTACATGTCGACTGCTGGTAAGCTTCAAAGTCTTGTAGGGAAACTCAGTAAGATTAGAGAGATGGATTCTTAAAGAAGGGAGTATAACAGAACTGGAAAGCAAGAAAAGGAGGACAGTCAAATTAAAGGGCGAGGGAACTTGAATTTCACCCCTTCTATAACAATGATCTGCAGGGAAAAAAAAAAAAGACGCTCATCTTTTTCAGTCTGTAGTGATACATAGTGCATGTTTATGTTTGTAATGCTTCCATACCTTGTGTTGTTGTTTAATCTCTTTGGTTTTATTGAGATGCGTAATCTGGTCTTCAGTATTATTTTTCATTATATAAACAATACTTGTGTAACCGGTTAGGTAAAAATGGAACTAGCTTTTTTTATTACCTAAAAAATTAGCTAAAAAATGGATCTAGCTTTTTTTCTATTAATTTACAATGGTAATTCATGCTTTCATTTTATACAAAATTTCTTTAATGTAAAAAATTACTAAAACAATAGCTGCAGTATCATACCTAACCAAAATCAGTCACTTTATGAAGGCTCTGTTTTTATCATTCTTCTTCTGTTCCTCATCGTAATTATGCCATTAGACTCTGACCTTTATCTTACAATATTAATATTTCTCATGAAGTTAAACGCACGCAGGCTTAAATTTCAGAGCTTTAAGAATACCTCTTTTTACTTTAGTACAGTGCAAGCATTACAGCCATAAATTAGAGGGGCAAACGTACTATGTAGTAACCTTCATGACTTAGGCAATTAATTTGAATCATTAAAGTTTTTACTAGGGAATATATTGCTCCCTGGTTGAACAATTTTCAGCTTTATCCATCGTCAAGAGTTGTGTATTGCCATACTGTCCCTGAAGGAAAGAGGATCTCTATTTTGCTGTGCTTCTCCACCTCACTAAATTTGAAAGTACCTATGACCTAAAAAGGTCTTAGAATTTAGGATATATTTCTATAAGGAGTTGTATTGCACCCTTACAAATGCCATTGTTTTTACAGTTTTGTTTTTCTTTTCTTACAGAGCTTTTGCGAAACATCAGAACACAAGTGCTTATAAAATTAATTAAGCCTTACACAAGAATACATATTCCTTTTATTTCTAAGGTATGTGTTAGTGGAGCCTTACATTTGCTTAAGTAAATGATTAATTATGAATAAAAGTTCTTAAATACAGTGGTTCCAGAAATAGAACATCTAAAATATAATCTAAACTGTAACATTGTACTGATGCACTCCTGGCAGCTTTGCAGTGTGCAAATGTAAATTTCAGGCATCTTCCAAATGCTTTTTTATAATAATGCACTATGATATATTTCTAAAATACTCAATTACCATATTCTACTTGGTGTAGAAAAGTACTTTTCTGAAGGAAAGTATAAAAAGTGAAAATTGCATAATTATGAAAATTAATTCTACTGATATAAAAATCCAAATTTTAATCTTTTGTTCAAAAGATATTTTCAGATGTCTGTATTTTAAGGCTATAAGACTAGAACTACTGATTTCATTCTCTAATCTGGAAGGAACAAAAGCAATAAATGACAATAGATTACGTTTCTATCTCCTGTGAGACTGATTTTTCTCAGACTTTGTCTGATTTTTCTTGCAAAAATTCACAGCATTCCAAAATATTTCATAAAATATGAAAGAAACCTAATAGTTATGTTTAACTTGTAATAGCATAATATCCTGTCAGAACTTTTTCATTTCCAGAATTTACTTGAGCAGAAGATCCATTTAGCCCTGTAAATAGTTTTGAGCACAGGCTAATTCTTTTCCGATGGTTATTGCCTTATTTCATCTTGCGGTGTGTTTTTGTTTTGTTTGTTTTAAATACAGTCAGCAAAGAACTGTTTTCTGGAGCTTCCAAAAATGTTGCTTTAGCCTCTTCAGCCTTATTTGAGAGGTTACTTTCTCTTGATCATTGGCCATATATACTTTGAGTGGAGTTCTTTTGCTTGACGGATCATTGTTGAATTAATACTTTCAAACATTAATAAACATAAGTCAAACCAAATTCTACATAAGAAAATAAAGACTGGAAGGATTTAATGTTGCAAACCAGAATACCAACACAATGAGATTTCTTTTTCTTTTAGGAGTTAAACATAGATGTAGCTGATGTGGAAAGCTTGCTTGTGCAGTGCATATTGGATAAGTATGTACTTTCTTCTTGTTTACTGATCTTTGGTTACTTTAAAATAATTAAAGAATATTATAAACAACAAAATATTACTGTGCTTTATGACAATACTGTTTGACTCTAAAACCAAAAAGTAATGATGCTGACTATTATTTGCTTGGCTTACAAGCAATAAAGTATATTTGTAAGATGTGAGCCAAGAGAATTAATTATGTACAGAGATTGAGTAGCATGCTTTTTACTTTAATTTTAAATTACACAAGAAATTACTTGGATTGTAATGAGATTATGAAAATGATATATTATTAGTAAATGCTGCTTACACCCATGTATATTTTCAAGTATACTTTCAAGCTGACAATTTTTTTTAGTAGTCTGTTTTCCCTAACTGGAAAAGCTCAACTACAATTTGTAAAATCTTTTTTTGGAGGGTAGCTTGTTACATCTACTAGGTAAATACGATCCATATGTGGGTTCGTATTTTAATTTCTTTTTACATACATCTCCATAATTTGTGATTCCTTGTCATTGAAGAAAAGTTTACCTCATATTGCATCAGACTTTGTATGTGGGTCATGGCTAGGCAAGTAAGATACACATTGCTCAATGAATTAGTTAAATTGGTTTCTAAACGTGATGACAACTATAAAAGGCGTTACTACACGGGATAGTTGAATTCTGAAATGGACACTGCATCTCCCTCTTATGTAAGACCTCTTATTTTACCTCTTGATTATTGTTTGCTCCTATTTTCATGTGCATTAATGATTTATAGTTATTTATTTATTTCCTTCTAGCACTATACATGGCCGAATTGATCAAGTCAACCAGCTCCTAGAACTGGATCATCAGAAGAGAGGTGGTGCACGGTATACTGCGTTAGATAAATGGACCAACCAACTAAATTCTCTCAACCAGGCTGTAGTCAGCAAGCTGGCCTAACAGAAAACAAGCTTTCACAAACGTACTTAAGGCAACAGTGCAGTGATGTAAACCTTAAAAGAACTGGGAATGGCAAAACTACTGTCGGTTGGTGTGCCCTGAAATTATTGGAGTTATGGCAGAAGTGCTTTTTTGATCAGCTGGTTTGTGTTTTGCTGCTGCATTTATCCCAAGAAAAAAACAGCTTTAATCTCCAGAAGAAAACCAAAATGCCACGGGATTTGTGCTGTATTGACATCTTGCCCTAAACACACAACATCCTAGTAATTTGTCAAAGGGCAATTAATGACCAGAGAGAAGATTTTTGTCATGATTTTAAAAACACTGACATGTTACTGTTGGTTAAATTTAAACATGTTTTACCTGCAGAAATTCTCTCACAGAAATAACCTGCAATAACTTGAAATGCATACCCTTTTGAACACTTCCTTTTCTCATGTATAAATTGAAATGTTTGCTGCATTTTGCAAAATGTCAATTCTCCAAAAATGTGTCCGTTTTTTTCTGTACCTGCAGTGTAGTAAAGGTTTAGAAGAAACCCCATAATTATAGTGGCATACTGTCACTTAGGTTTCAAGCAGCAAAATAAACAGTGCAGTTCAGAAATTGTACAGTTTGTTTCTTGATGTGGTTTCATTATACTTGATTTTTACTTTGTTTAATTGTTAAAAGAAGATAGGGGTTACTTCATTCTCACCTCAGATATGAAGGACAATATGGAGATTTTAAGTCTAAACCTTGGTATGTGTGCCGGTTTTTTTTTTTTTTTCCTTGAAGTAGTTAAATATAAATACTAAAAAGTTCAAAAGCTGACATTTAGCAGTCTGGCTAACATTTTTATCTTGCAAGATGCTGAACTATTTGTCCTGTCTGGTTGATGTTAGTGGACAGTTGGCATTTCTCACGAATATGCTCATTTTTGATTCTGGTACTCTAAGAATACAGGGTTTTCACACACCCTGGGAATAGAAACGCAGACCCTGATTGTTATATCTCTTTGCCTAATCTGTGGTCTTTTTGACCAAATTCAGTGTATATAGAAAGACACTGTGGGTACCCAGTACAGTAACCTCAGGAATAATAGAATACATTCTTTCCCAAATGTTTGATTGTATTGTAATCCCTTCAGAGACACTATTCAAGTGCTGAAGTCGTACTACATAGTAGGTACATACCCCTCATGTCCTAAGATTTTGGGATCATCAGATCCATTTGAAATACAGATCTGCAGTACTGGCCACAGCAATTTTTCTTTCTGTGGTAGCTTGTTTTGTGTTGACAGAGAAATTCTCTTGCAGGTTTCAGAAATGTTGAAGAAATTTTGTAGGGTTAACATCTTCCATAACTGCAAGTACTCCAATTTAAAGCTAAGGGTATGATGTGGTGTACAAAGCAGTGCCACAGACAATCATTGTTAGAGTAAAAGGAAAAATACGTAAGTAGAGCAATTAACACACACAAAAAAAGCACCTAATAAATGATACTTCCATCATGTATGTGCAAGATGGCATGGTAAACTGAATGTTGTAGAGCAGGATTTAAATCAGTAACAGTGTATAATTAAATGGGATAAAATTAACTTTCATTTGAAGGATAGTTACTTTCCTTAGAAAATTATTTTGCTCTATAGTTGTCGAAGTGAGCGATTTCTTTTTTTCCTTTACACAGTAAAACTTTAAAACTTAATGTGTTGCAGGAATAGCAAGGCACTGAATGTTGGATGAACATTTCTCCTTCACTGATGCATATTTTTACAAATCGGTGTTTCTAATTTACCCGAAGTCTTAAAGTAATAGTAAAACATGAATATAAATTGAACTTAGTTTTTTAAGTAGAGGCAAAGTTTTGTTTTCTTTTTTTTTTTTTTTTCCCTTCAAAAAATCTCTAGGTGACATTCACTGAAAGACATTGTATCATGCTTCCTTAAAGTGCTGTGATGTATAACATAGCTTTTGCTTGGAAAATTCCACTGAGATCTGGTGATGTCAAATTGAACTTAGCAAAAACAAATTGGTATGCCAGTGCTTCACAGTAAGTGAAATAGATGTCCAGCATCATCCTCTGCAAGCATTGGGCCCCTCAGCTACAGAACCAGAGACTTTCATTTGAGGAGCCAGTCTTCCATGGGGACAGGGAACTATGACAGCTGTTTCAGTGTGTTTCCCTTCTCTGCCGTTTCCTGCCACTCTTGCTGTGGGTAGGAACAACTACTCTCCTCTAAAGGAGGAAAAAAAAAAAGGAAAAAAAAAGAACTGTGAACTTAATATTGTTAAAAAAAAAAAAAGTCTTCCTGCCTTTCTGCCTGTTCTAACTGATGTAACCTTTCCCATCCGAAGTATGTCTGTTGGAGAGGCATATTTGGAGCTTCCTGGAAGGAAATGGGAATACTGTAGGAAATATTGTCCTATCCAGTTAGTCTCCATTTTAAGGTTTTGCTCACAAAGACTAATAGTAGGCCTAGGCCGACTAGTAAAGGACTATTACCTTGAAAAGTGAGAGATAACTGTGTTTTTAAACTGAAAGAGTATCAGTCTACCTCTTATAAATTGTTGTGCATTTTTGGCATACTTCAGTTCTTACTCATACTTCAGCTCTTAGCATCTGTGCTCTAGGCAGATAATGAAGGTTTATATAATCCCTAAGGGATTCTAACCTTTTTTCAATTTTTCATAATTCTTAAACTCAAAAATGAGAATCATGTTTGAGGAAGTATGAGGGAGATGCGTTGTCATAAAGCTGCAACAGAAAGTGCTAGTAGTTGACATTAGTCCACATGGTAGATCTGTCTCAGATGCAATTTCTGCCTCCTCAGGAAAACCAAACAAGCAGTTGAAAGGAAGGACGGTGAATGACAATTTCTTTTTTCAAGAAATGTTGCCCTGCAGGTTCAGGAAGCACTAAGTGACCTCACTACATTCTCCATTCTCAGTTCCAATTGTTAAGCCATGCTTTTCACAATTTTTGGTTGTTTTTATATACCTTTAGTTTTGCTGCTGTAGACACAAGACAAACTGGCACCTTGGTTTGTACAAATAACTGTCAATTTGCAAAAGAAAATTTGAGTGTAAATAGGGTTACAATAGTGTGATTTAAGCTGTGTATATAAACCCCTCATCTGAGCTGTTGGCAGCTTATGCATTAAAACTGAATGTCACACGAATGAAATCTGGGAGGATATGTCTGATGCATTTTAGATTTTTTATTAATTAGCAAATTTTTATTAATTAGCAAACATACTTTGGAGGAATTCATTTCTCATCTTAAGGTTCTATCATGGGTTTGATCTGAAACCCTGATGTAGAGAGTAGTTTAATTTCTTTTCATTTTCACTAGGCTTATAAGTTTATTGAACAGAAAACAACAACAAAAAAAAACAGGTTGAAATGCACCTGGCAGAATAATATAATAGAGAGATTTGAATTGCAGTCTGATAACAAACACTGTCATTCTTGTAGCTACTCAGAAATTGTCAGCTGTAAAACATGTCTGTATTTGAAGACTCTATTTTCACATTTAATTTCGGGGGGGGGGGATTAATTTGGTTGAGCAGGAAGCATGTATGTTTGTATTAATAGTAAAATGATATTACTCTGGACAGTACCCCAGGCTTTCTTAAAAACACAGCAGTTATTTGACTTAAATTTCTCTCTATATATATTCATCTGTACTGATTTTAATCATAAAAATTTAGCTGTTACTGTATTATTTTCAAATTGCTGAACATACCATTATAGATCTAGAAAATGCCTAAATTAGAGAACTAGATAAACTACATTACAGCTACATTGTCATAGTTAAATCTTGATCAAGATGTTGACAAAAAAGGTTTATCACCTTCTAATGCTTCTAAATCAGTGCAAGGGTAGATTGCAAACTATATCTGCATTAAATAGTTGCATACTTAGCACTATGTTTGAGATGTAATAACTGTAAGCCTTACAGCAAGAGTAACGGCTAATCCCTTTGTGGCCATGCTATGAGGAGATGCAAGGCAGGATCTGTCCTCGTTGGCTCTAACGCCACTTTGCAGCTGGGCTCAGTGGGAGTGCTGTGCTTGCTCTGACTGCTGCCAGGTGGTAATTGCTTGTTGCTATTGGATTCGTGGTTCTCAGATCTGTGGATGAGCTCCCACCTTGGTTGCAGTGTGTTCCCTGTTGTATTTGCCTTTAGCTGCCTGTGCAGGACGTGACACGTGCATCTCCCATCACATACAAATGTTTATTTGCCAAGTTCTGCTTTGTTCTCTACCTCTCTTTTTCTATAATTATACTGAAGATTTTAGTTCCAGTCCAATAAAGCTGTGTCATTTTGGAGTCAGCTTCATTCCTGCTGCCTCTTTCTCACTGTGCAGCCTCCACTGTGGTTGACGTTCAGGCCGTGCTGCCACAGAGCTCAGCCTGAGCCTGCTGAGACCTGGAGTCAGAGGGGGTGTCATTGAGCAAGCAACCCTTACTTCATATTCCTCTGCCATTGCAATTAAGCTTGTATGTGTATGTTCAGCTTTCAGTAGAAGAAACTACCATGATTTCAGTGAGATGTGCTTAATTGCCTCCTTACACGTTCTGTGAGGCTTTCCACTCACTGGGTGTAAGTAGAGCCTTTGTAAGTAGGGAGCATGAGTAGCTACATGTGGGCTGTTAGACTTGCTTGTGATCTGAACGCAGCCATTATGAAGTGCCTTTCCATACTGCTGAGATAGCTTGGTTTAGGCTCCTTGTTTTATTTTATTTTTATGTCAACTTAGATTTTCATTTGATTGGCGTTCTTCATTGTATTCAGGAAGGATAACTCCACTATCCAGCAGCTGCATCAATAAACCCAACAACTTATTAGCAAAATTGCAATTAGCACCCACTAGTTTCAGGCATCATTTTTGCTTCCCAACTATTTATTATTTACTCTATGTTGTGATAGAGAAGTAGCAATAATTGTTTACATATTGACTGATTTGAGAAGTGGACCTTTAGGACTGAATATTCTAAAGCAGCTACTGCAATTACTAGTGTGTTTAAACTGGACAGGTTTTTTTGCTTGTTTTGGTTGCCTTTTTTTTTTCCTCATGGCTTCTTTAAGGCCAGTAACGCTGTTGAGTTCACTTACACAACACTTGATCAAGAAGATGATGATGTAACCAGATAGCCTAGCTTAGTTGTAAATAGCTGTGGATAGAGGATCTAACATAACTGGTTCTAAGTGCTTTGGCATGTTTTTTTGTTTGTTTGTTTGTTGTGTGATAATACAGAGTTAAATTTTATGGGAGACTTGAATTCTTTTCACCCAAGTGGCCACTTAGGTCACGCAACATAACTTTCTGTATTATGTATATTGTATAAGTTGTGTAGATCTGATGCCTATTTAATCACTGCTCAATTTAGATCTTAGAACTTCTTGTTATTGTTGTTTAAGTATGCATAACAGACCTTTCAAGTGTGACCTTTCTGTTGGTATGTATCTTGGGAACAAAAGAAGGATTTCATAATGAACAGCCTTGCCATAATGAGTCATTATTTAAAAAAAAAATACAGCAAGTATCTTAAGCAAATGTCATAATATATATTCTGTGGTCAGCACCAATTTAGACAAATTAAGCTGCATTCCATGCTAAAATGCTGGTGTGCTAATACAAGAAGACAATTGTTGTGGTGGTTTCAGTGGGTTTTTTTCACTGTTTTCTGTCCAGTCAGGCAAGTTCTCCCACATTACTTGGGAGATGAAAAGTGACTAGATTTTAAATAATTGAGCAAAATTGTATTGACTTAAGTGAAACATATTCAACAATTGGGAATAAAATACACTTCACTCAGTAGAGATGCATTGTTCAATTTATGAAGACTAAGGTTCAGGTGGCTTATTCAATGTTTCATCATTATTTATCTGTAGATTTACATCTCATATTTAAGTTCAGCAGTGACTGACGAAACGGTGTTCAGTTGCATCAGCTGAAAGTTCTTGATATAACCAGCTTAATCCCTGGTTTTACTTTCCTGACTTCTTGTGTCAAAATAAGAAATGTCATTGTGTAAAAGCCGCTGGGAGCATAACATCATAACCTCAAATTTAGATCAGTATTGCCACTTTTAAATAGCTTCCTAAGGCTGTGAACATGTGCGTTCTGCTGAAGAACTTTACCATGCTACTGCTGTATACTGTTGAAAGACAGGATGGTGTATGTCAACACTGACCATGAAGATTTCTATTAATCTTGTCAAGGAAAGTGTTGGGATATGGAAGTGCAAGCAAAGTGGGCGAGTGCTGCAGTTTTTCCAGCTAAGAGAGGTTTCTATAGCAATTAGGGGCCAGGAACAGCCCTCCTGTTCTCTTCACTTGTGGTAAAACAGTGGCCTCAATGAAGTCAACAGAAATCCTACAGTTACATTTCATTGGGATTACAATTTAACCTTTCTCCCTTTCCCATATGATCCATGGGACCTACGATTTTGTTGGCTGCAACCCCATGAAAACTTAATTCACAGAACGTAAGTAATGTTGCAGGCATCTAGGCAAAAGTTACACTTAACTGGAGATCCCGCTGATGTGAAATAGCACAAAAGGCAGTGACAGTCTGTCTGCACAAGTTCTGTATTCATGTCATCTGTTTGCAAGATGAGATCTTACTGTGCAGTGCAATAGCCATCTTCAAAATACTATATGTTACTTATAAAGTTCTAATGGTGGAGAGCTACACTAAGAGAATACAAACAAAGGGATAACATGGATTAATCCAACAAAAATTTTGTAAAGTCTAACAGCTTGTTACATAGCATGCTGAACATAAAGTGAGAAAGAGTGAATTGGAAAGTAAAGGTTAAATCTATGAAGCTCTATCAAGATTGCTCTGTAGAAACGTTGGTAGTTTTAATTTTAACTGTGTCAAAATACAGGCTTACTTACCTTTCCCCTTAGCTATGCCCTTATTTCTCACAAAAAATAAAAATAAAAATAAAAACAAAAAGATCAATCAGAAACCCGCCTCTTGCATTAATACATTTTATATATGGATTTCAGGATTTCACCTGGAAGTACTCAACTCTGCTCCAGCATATCTTTTGCAATTGATTCTATTTTACATAGGCATTTAGTCTATTTTTTCCACCATACTCCAGAAGTATCAGTGAAAGCCCTAGAGCCAACCTTGCAGCTCCCTGACGCGGGCTCTCACTGGAGGCTGGGGGCTCCGCAGCGGCCCCGAGGAGCACCCAAAGACGGGCCCGACCCTGTGGGGACCCGGGGACGGGCAAAGAACGGGGCATGGGCCCGGCCCCTCCTGTACATTTTCAGCTTTCCGACTAAATAACTCACAGTATTTTTATTATTTTTTTTTAATATTTTAATTTCAAGGACGCTTCTACCATCCCCCCAGCCCTGAGGAGAAACAAGCCTTTCGGCGCCGCTTGGGCCCGCCCGGCTTCCGTCCTAGATGAGCCCTCCCCGCCGCTCTCGCTCCGCCACCTCCCCCTTTCCCTTCCCCTCCCCTCCGGTGCCCGCCCTCGGCCGTGGCGCAGCCGGGCCCGGTTGCCGTGAGAGCCGGAGCGGGGCCAGCGCCGCCCTGGGCGTGTGCGGGAGAGCGGCGTAGCCCGCTGAGGCGGCGGGCGGGGGAAGAAGCGAGCGCCATGGAGGAGGCGGCTCCGAGCCTCCGCCGCCCTCGGTAGAGCCGCCGCCCAGGCCCGCCGGAGCCATGGACAAAGCCGACAAGGTGTGGGCCGGGGGGCGCTGAGGGGAGCCGGTGGCCACCGCGGTGAGGGGAGGCGGCCGCCCCCTGTCCCTTCTGTACTCTCGTGTCGCCCCGGCATCCCGCGGAGGGGCAGGGCGCGGCCCGGCGGTGCGGGGGGGACGCTTGCGAGGCCTGACGAGGCCGGGGGGGGAGTTGGGGGGACCGGGAGGTGTTCGGGGTGGCTGCTCCCGACCCCTCTTCGGCCGCAGGAGCGGTTTCAGCCGGGTTTGTTGGAGGCTCCGAGCGGGAGTCCGGCTGGAGACTGGGCCCTGGCTTCCGTGAGAGCCTCGGGGGGCTGTGGGGCTGTCAACGTGTTCCTGCAGGGCTGAAGAGCTCTGTTACGGGGCTTGAGGCTGGTCCTGTGTTCCTGTAGGGCCGAGGGGCTCTGTTATGGGATTCTTCCACCCCTCTCCTTGTTTCTGCTGACAGGCTTTGCTTCATGTTTGTGGGGTGGTTACGGTCGGTGGCATGTGACTTAAAGCTCCGTGGTCACTGGAAGAGTCCTGTGCGGGTTTCTTGAGAACTTGGCAACATGTGAGACCTGTCGCCAGTTGGAGTAACGTAAACACAAGAGTTTGGGTGAAGTTTTCAGGGTTAGGCCACTGCTGATAGGTCTTAGGCCGGTCAGCTGAGTGGGGAGATTTGGGTATAGGTCACTAATTCTAGAAACCATTTTTTTTTTTTCTGTAATAGTTAACTTGGTGTTCTCCAAGTAATCAGCCTGCATTATTCTTAGCACCCTTCAAATTATAGGTATGAAGAAGCTTTAGCTGGGACTTAAGAGCTCACGTGATTTGTTTACATCCGCGCAATAAAATCTTTCACGGGCAGGAGGCACTTCTAAAAGGTGGATCTGAAGTGAATGTTGCTCTCCGTAACAACATGACTTTATTTTTAAGCTTCTGATTGAGCAAAACATTTTCAAAACTCATGCATTGAATTCAGATATTCCTTCCTTGTAGCTTGAGGTTTGGTATGTCCAGGGGTTCTCATAGGAAGGTCAATCAATAAAATAGCACAAGCTCCTTTAGATGGTAACAATGCACTCTGTAAAGACATATTGCTTTTTATTTTGTACATATGTCTAAAGAAGTTAGTGGACAGTGCACTTTACTACCTTATGGATCCCACTGTCTATTTCATTTAGAGAAACTGATCTCACTCTGTAAAAATTTACATTAGCTTACTGAATTTGCCTGTTGTACTCTTTACTTTAAAATCTTGTATCTTTCTCCTTCGGTTCATCTGTAACTAGGACTGTGGCACCCTTCTGAAATATTTATTCCTTGTTGCTTGAACTCTTCATTACCAGAGGCTTATGCTCATGCCACTGTCAAACCAGTCTCTTTTTGTTTGTTGGAAATAGCTCAGGAAAGCTGAGAATCGCTGAGTTACTCGCAACATAATGTGTTTAATCTGTCCGTATGATTATCTTAACTGTGTAATATTTCAACTCAGAGGTGCAGTTAAGCTCTCTGAAGCAGGAACAGTCTTCTTGCTTATTCTGTTTGCAGCATATCTCGTCCTGTGTGTTCCTCATCTGCCAGTAAGGCTTCTAGGCAGACAAATTAATAGCTGATGAGTTTCTAAAATTATTAAATTATCTTGTTGCCTTTGTCTTCTCATTATGCAGTAACATCTTGATTAGGAGATTCCTAAATGCTTTGGGTTTGAACCTTTTGTGCAGTGAGATCGAATGTAATCTCCTTTATCTGTGCAAGCGTTTGGTAAGGTTGCATCAGTTCTGGGTGCTGTTCCACGTTTTCTTTGAGTTGGTCTGCTTTGGGCACATGTATTGCATGACATCTGATAAATGAATCTTCAAGCATGTAGATGTATGATAACAGTACTTAATTCTCTTCTTCCCTTTTCCACAGATTACTCAGTCAGCCACAATAGTCAGCCACTGTCCCTGCAGATAGGAATAACTAGTGTGGAACTAGAACGTGAGCAAGTAGAATATTGTGCTGTGTTAAAGTATGGTATTTCAAGGGTAGAGGGGGATTGCAAATGCTTTTGGTGGAGGATACATTTGAACAGAGTTTTTGTCATGCACCAAGAACATCTGGGCACCCATATGAGGAAAAAGGTGTCACTTGCACGTTGCTCTTCAGGTTTCTGTTACCTGAATTCTGGTGTGACTTTGCTTGTATTCCCAGTGATCTTTTTGGCAGCTAACAAAGAGGAAAACAGAATAAAGCTGTTTGTAATGTATCCTCCTATAAAATAATTATTTTTGAACTGAAACTGCTTCCATTGAGAAGCATAAGGCTTTCAGTGGTTGTAAAGTGTTGGCTTTCTCTACAAAAGAGAAGATTCAGCATGTGACCTTTGTCACTCTTTCTGTTGAAGCTGATTGTGGTAGAAACCTAAAGAGAATCAACTTCCCCTCTCAAGGGCACTGCTGTGTTTTGATTTTCCAAGTGCTAGACACTTGTCTATCGCTATGCTTAAGGTATTTGATTCTATTAGTGCAGTTGAGAAATTAGGTGAAGTTGTGAAATCGATGACCTGTGTTTTGTATTACTGTTGCTTAAATACTGCCTGTTCTGCTTGCCTCTACTCTTTTTGACTGTTCAACAGTTGGCTTGATAAAACGCTATAGATCTAGATTAGTGTTTTGTGCTCCTTATCATACTGAATATCCTTCCATGTTTCTTGCATGGCAGAATTTTCAACTGTCATCAGACTGAAAAAGGTCAGTTTTTCTGGGTTCTATGTTTTGCATCTTACTTTGTCTTGAACCCTGCAAGTGCAGAAGAATTTGAGTTTTGTTTATGGTTTATATTTTATTATAGAATGTGTTCTTCAGTCCATCTAAAATGTTATTGATATGACATGTGAAGGTCTTCTAAGCCTTCTGATCACAGATTTTATTTATCATTGACTAGTTTATGATGAGGAAGCAGAGATACATGACTGGTTTGTACTAACACCTTTAGTATACAGACTACGAAGCAGTCATACTTTACAAGTTTACATGCCCTGTTAAGTGCTGTAAACTAGATAAGTGAAGAGGATCCTGTCCATAGCTTTTTATCTTTTGGACAAGCTTTGTAACTGTAAATACTGCAGTTTAGTTTTCTTTCTTTTTTTTTTTTTTAATATTCTGGTCTTGAATGTTAAAAACTCCAGCCAACTTGTCATGTTGTGCCACTTGTTTACGTTCAGCATATGCAGAAAAATTTCAGTATCTTTAAAATTTTAATATTAACTTATTTGCTTCTGAGTAGGGTTTCCTTTTTGCAAAAGGAAAAAGAATTGTGTACGTGAGCTAAGGGAAAGGCTAACTTCCTAGCGTGTTTGCTTTAAGTGTTGAATTAGAATTATTATGTTTAATCTAAATAGGGTAGGCTTAAATTTTGTGCTTTGTTAAATGGCTTGCTGCTGGTGTTTCCAGTTGGACTGCATATTTACCATTCCTGAAGTATCTGCCACTTAGAAGCAACTAATTATAGAAACAATGACTTCCATGTTTGTAAAGTTTATCTTAAACAGACAAAATGTGACCTGTCTTACTACTAAAACGATTATTGCATTTTGAAATCCAAAATTCAGAATCAGGATTTTTTTTTAAAGATACTTGAGCTATGTTTGGGTATCGCATTTGTGATGAGACTTCTTGTTTCCAGACTTCGAGGCAGCAAAGCAGCTGATTTCATTATAGCCTTCTGAAATGCAGCATCTGTGCCTATTTTCTCCCCCTGTAAATGGTGAGATAGATACCCAAGTGTTCTCTTCTAAGACAGCAAGCTGACAGAGATCCCTTTTAATGGAAAGCGCTGAATGGCATTTAGCTACAATGAACAAAAACTTTTCTAAGATTAAACATACAGTATTACAACTAGAGGACAAAGTTTACCAGTCTGTTCCTGCTTGTGTCATCTTCTGTCTTTGCAGCTGTTGATGACTACAGTAGCTTTTATATAGGAAACAAAGGATCTCTTCAGTATATATGCTGTCTTGAGAGTTGTAATTGTTGGACTGAAATATGTAATGAGATACTGCAAAACATTTCACAAATTGAAACTAGGGGTATCTACAAAAGCGACTTGTGTATATATCTTGGTTTCATTTGAAGGGGTCTGCTTGCGTTAATGGGCAACTGACTGAAAATCTGGTGTTTCATCATGGCTTAAATTTATATTTAGGATTGAGTTTGGTTGTCGGAGGTCAATTTCAGTAAAGCTTTGTTCAGCTTTATGATGTGAAGGGTTGAATAAACATGAAAAAGTTACACGCCAGAATAAAATTAGACTTGGTCTTGCAATGTTTGCCTTTAGATTGCCCAGCCAAAAACATACTTTTTTGTTATATTAACTATTGAGGGCCTGACCCTGTGTTTATTGATGTCAGCAGCAAAATGCTGATTTTTAGTGTGTGCAGGGTGATGTAAATGTCTATGTTGTGAGAGCAATCATAGCATAAATTACTATTGCAAGTGTTCTGTTGTTTTTACCAGAAGTCTAGGTGCCTTCCTCCAGTTTTCTGGCAATTGGTCTAGGTCTTTCTTTTCAATTCCTTTTGTTTGCATATGGTTGTAAATCAGCTACGTGATCAGTCCTGCTGTGTTGTGTTCATCTGCACTTGTCACTCCTGCCGTACCGTGTGGCTGTAGTCTTTGAGGAGTTGCTTTAGTACGTATCTGCATGGTCTGATTTGTGCACTTCATTTTGTTTTGGAAGCAAATAGTCACTTAAAAAAGGGATCTCCTCTTCTAGAGTTTACTGAAGTTGTAGTTGGTTATGTTTTCTACTGAGTCTCAAATATGTCAACATGGTATTCAAAAATAAAACAAAAAACAACGATGAACTGTTTTACTTGGCATTATTATTTCAGTATCTAGCGAAAGAAGCACAGGAGATGACCATGTAAACAAAATACAAAGGCTCCGTCTGAGATATTTTTGCTTGTCCAGTACAATGAGAAGTTAGCAACATCCTTACCTTTTAACTGATTGTTTATTTTTAATTTTTGTTTCACTCTCTTCTTACACTATTAATGAGAATATAATTTCAGTTGTTCTGCAACATATTGGGAACCAGGTGACCTAAAATGCCTCTTACTAAAAAGTTATTTTGCTCTCTGTCTTTACCAGTCCTTCCTTCTAGCCAAGAATATCACAGACCCAAAAAATCTTGCTTAGATAATTTTGGGCAAATTACCTAACTTTGCTATTTTGTTTTCTTTGCCTATCAACTGAAACCACCAGCCCTCCCTGGAATGTACTGAAATGTCTGGATAATAACATTGGAGAGTTAATTCTACTTTTATTTTGGTTTGGTTAGCAGTCTGACCTGCCTCACTACGTCTGTTTCCACTTTCTGCTTTAGGTTTAATGAACTTTAGTGTCCTCTTCTGTAGATGTATGCCCTGTAAAAAGGAACTTCTGTAGTATTTTACCAGTCCCTCTGAAATACTTAAGGAAGTAATATGTTGAAGTCAACTTTGCTTAGATAGTAATACAATTAAGTTGTCTCTATTTTCTACCCTGAAGTGAAAATAGAGCTTTGTTGTCTGACTAGATGTATCAGTCCTTCAGGGGATTGCATGTATTATGCTTGCAGAATGGTTTTTGAAACACCTGCATTAAGGTTAAGTTTTCAGTTGCTCTTTTGGTGAGTTAGCATGCAAAGTGTGTACAGAACAGAATGTAAAACTTAAAAAATAAAATAAGATTTACCCTGAATTCTTTTTGCTGAAGCAAACATCTTGGAAATACTTAAAAACTAAAATGAAAAAAGTCTACTCATACAGATTAGATTGCAAAAGAAAGCAGTGTTTATGCTATCATACATGTAAAAGACTTCTGAAGTGTTACTTTGATTACTTTTAATAACAGACACGGTTAACGTTCTGCAGGCAAAAAAAGGCATTAATTTTCAAATGCACTCATACCTGTTTATGATTACAGGATATTTTCTATGTTTATCTTACTCCTATAAATAATATAAATATGACGAGTTGTACAGAAAATGGTAATTAAATATATCAGGCAATTGCTCTGTCACAGCGTTAGTTAATCATTACCTGCATAAGAGGCAGGGCAACAGGAAAAGAACCATTGACGTTGTCCTTCTACTTCGGGTATCTCTGAGTTGTATGAAGTACCAAAATTAAGCACAATAATTTAATGAAATTTTGCTAAATTTATGAATTTACAAAATATCTGCTTTTTATTTAAAGAAAAAATGAGGAGAGAAACCTGTTTTTACTAGAAAGATTTAAAGAGATCCAATACATTTTATCCAAAATACTTGGAGGGAAAACCAAGGTCACTTTTCTTGATTTTGCAAAAGCAGTTTGGATAACACATTATCTTGAAAATGTTACTACTAGAATAATAAAGGATTGTACATTCTCAGCAATGTTTAAAATCCCTTTAAAAAAAAAAGGGGGGGGGTGGCGGGGAGGGAGAAAAAGGAAGAAAAAATCTACCTTAACAGGCAGGGGTTATCTTTGCCAAATGGCAAGAAATACTTCTGCTGTGGCAGCCTTGCTGATGGGAGTCATTCAGCTCCTGCTTTGATCAGTTATCGTGTGTTTAAAAAAAAAAAAAAAAAGTGAAAGAATATTCCTTCGTAAGAGTAATAATGATGATATAATACAATAGCACAAATTATTGTGATAAGACAGTTCTGCAAGTGAACTATTAACAACCATTTATTTTATATTACATATATAATATTTATTTATATATATTTATAACCATTTATTTTATTATATAACTATTAACAACCATTTATTAACAACCATTTTATTACAACCATTAAGAAATGTGTGTGTGTGTGTGTGTGTGTGTTTGTTTGTATTTCCACATCAGTCTTCCAAAGTAATATAGGGAAAGAGCAGACAGACTAGAAAGCCCTTCAAAATAAGGAATCTTGTACCACCTGAATCACAAATATAAAATATTTTGACTGTTTTCCTAGCCAGTTCTTGAGTGGTTTATAATTAGTGTCTTGGCTAAAGTTGAGTTGACATACTGCTGGAAGCTGGTGACCAGCAGATTAGGAATACTTTTTTGGAAGTTTTCAGTGCTTCATAAGAATGCTGTATTTGTAAAGAGCTCATCCCCGTTACGCTGTTGAGTCTTCTGTGGGTGAGACAGCCTTAGCGTGGTGCTCTAACACGTTTGCCATCTGGGTGTGTAGGCCAGCCCACAACTGAATCAATTCTTCTGCAAGTAATTCTGTCTGGAAGTCTTTTTGTATCACGGACAAAATCTCTTGCTTTTCAGAGGGGGAATTGAGCGTAGGTATTTGTTGCTTATGATGTGATCGCTGTATGAAAGCATTTGATAATTTAAAAAAAAGCTTTTGTTGCTGCAGTGCTGCGTTGGAGCAGATGCCTTGGAATTTGGCAGGTGGGTACGTGAGTCACCGTCACCGGGGAGCTCTGCGATATGCCTGAGGTCAAAGAGTAGAGCACTGCTGCGCCCTGGAGCTACCCAGTGGCTCTTCGAGGAAGTGAGATGATGTTTACAGGGAATAGCTAATGGTGAAATTTGAGCCAATATTACAGAAAATCTCATGGAAGGATTATGAATTAGCAGATTTGACAATGGAAGGATAAAATTAAAAACAGGCAGGTGATTTTTTTAATAAAAGATTTACACCTGGAGGAATAGTTTGGTTCCACTTGTGCAAGTCATTAGAATAGCTCTTAGAGACTCTTTGCAATTAGTTTGAGTGTCGTGTTTGGAGATTAACAGAATGAATTCAGTGAGCAAAATTTTTGGCTTTATTTTCGAGATTGGCAGGGAATTCAGATCCAGTTTGATAGAGGCAGAGAAAATATTTCTATATTATAAAAACATTGCATTGATCATTGGCAGTTATGATGACTTAATAGTGAGTATATTTCTTAGGAGCTTTTACTCAACTATGTTTTTTTCTCTTAAGAGTATGTGACAACGAAGTAATTAAATAACTTGGTTTTTAACTCGTTTGGTGGATTACAGTGTAACTCATGCTCTTAGTTGTTTAGTTGATGATGATGATTCTGCCTTTCACTGGTTAATTAAACTTCATTGTATTTAAGTGTATCAGACTAAATAAATGAAGAACCAGTACTCTGCACAAGTGGGTCTTGACCTTACTGTTGCTCAAATAAATTTAACTCCTAGTTTAAGCTAGGATTTTTTCTTGTTCAGTCTATTACATTAAATGTGCCTATTCATCAAGAAAAAAGTAGTCTCCTACTGACTTAGGATAACTGTATTTTCTAAACATTTTTGGACTTTCCCCTTCCAACTTCTACCCACTTCCCCACCACGTGCTGATAAAGAAATACATGATCTGCTCACGTGCTTTGTTTCCAAAAATAAATGGAGGGGAGGGTATAACAAGCATTTAGTTTCAGATTCTGAACAGTAAGGCTGAAGTGTTTCTGTATGGGCTGGGGGCTTGACACAGAGCAAAGATGTGGACTGTGAGGCACATGGTAGACATGACTACTTGTCATGATGTTTTCAGAACTCACATTATTTAACTGATTTTGCTTGTGTGGACATTGTAGAGGTAGTGGCAAGGATGTAAAACTGTCCACTGCACAGCAAACCTTCAAGCTTCTTTTTGTAAAATAAGACCACGTCCTCCTACAGGTTATACATTGCCTTTGGAATTGTTTCCTGGCTAAATGGAAAGAAACATTTCTGGACTCCTTGCCTGTTTTAGAAAGAATCTACTTAGCAACTAATGTGAGGCAAGCATATTGAAGCTGAAATGTTTGAACAAAAAAATCTTTTTTTGGCTAATTATAACATATATCGGAGCATGGAATTTCAGGGTATTTTGGATCTGCATTTGTCTCAGACTAAGGCTTCTTTGGCTGGCTGAACAGAGCGTTATTCATTGCTGAAGCATAAATCTAGCTAGTCTATTACAAACAAAGATGAAAACTGTGGGTAAAAAGCCATAAACTGCTGAGGCTACCTTTGGGGCTGGGGGTGATCTTTTCCTTTAAGAGCACAATTTAAAACTTACTTCTAAGCAGTCTTTAATTCCCTCTTTGTGGCAAAAAGTAATCATTCTTAACACTTTAAAGTACGTTCAACTTGTGCAGATGGTGTATCACAGAAGAAAACCCCACAAGTGTTCCATCCATTTTAGCAGTAAACTTATGGTGGCTGAAAAACCTGTTCTATAATTGCCTAGAAACATGGTCAGTTTTGTAGTGCAGACCAGGCATTACTACATCTTCCATGTGTTGATTTCAATTATGCAAGCCTACATGACCGTGCTCCACCTACAGTGCTAAGTCTATTTCTTTCTGTGTTGAGACTAGTATTTCCTCTGCAAGATCTGAACTTCAGCCCCTTTTTAAATTAGTTGGTGTTTGTACAGCACTATGTAAAGTTTAACATAAACGCTAGGTGTTGGTGATCTGTGTTACAGCCTGTGTTGAGTGGAAGGACCCAACAAATGCTTGCCAACTATTTTCCATGTCTTTCAGTTTACTGCAGAAGGCTTGTAGCCTTGTCGTCCTTTTGCCTGCTGTTTGTGATGGTTGCCATACAACTTCATGAATCTAAGTTTTCCAAACAATTTATACTTTTCTGTACTTAATGAAGTCATTGATTCTTTTTCTCTTTCTTAAGAATGTCAAGCTGTCAGCTGAAGTAGAACCATTTATTCCTCAAAAAAAGGGTCCAGAAACACTAATGATCCCAATGGCGCTTCCTAACGACAGCGGAGGAATTAATGGTGTGGAACCAACTCCTATCCCCAGCTACCTGATCACTTGCTATCCATTTGTACAGGAAAATCAATCCAATAGGTAATACATGTTTGTGGTCTTCATGGAAGATAATCTCTCTTGAAATGAGTTTGAAAGTTTGAGTTTGTAAATGCCTGTCTTCATGTGTGCTTGTGGAGGCCTGCATTTCAAAGGAATTTTGAACAAGGGTGAGTTGGCAACTTCTTGGTATACTCAAGTACTTGGCCCTGAGTAAGCTGGTGAACTTCACAGTTACATCTGTCTGCTAGCTTACCTTGTTTAAACTTCTGTCTTTAAAGTTATATATGCTTTCTGAGATGTCGAAACAATTCAATTTGTAGTAGGTCCAAAGTACTTGACAAGGGAGATGCCTATGCTTAATTTCTAAATTTAATATTAGAAAATAACTTCACACAGATGCCAAGATAAACAAAACTATTTCTTTATTTTGCTCTTGAATGTAATTTGAGCTGGTGAACATCATTTAACTGGAATTTCTAAGAAGTCTTAGTAAATTTAAGTTCAGTTACTATAAGCTAATAGCCTATGAAATGTTTTTTTAAGGGGGCGGTGTTTTCATGTTCTGAATTTTCTTGAGGGAAAAACTTAAGGACCACTCTTTTTTCTTTCCTTTTGATTTTTTTTTTTTTTACAGACAGTTTCCATTATATAACAGTGACATCAGATGGCAGCAACCCAACACAAATCCTGCAGGACCATACCTTGCTTATCCTATAATACCTGCGCAACCACCTGTTTCTACAGAATACACATACTATCAGTTGATGCCAGCACCATGTGCTCAGGTCATGGGTTTCTATCATCCTTTCCCTACTCCCTATTCTGCACCCTTCCAAACAGCAAATGCTGTAAATGCAGTTACTACAGAATGCACTGAGCGTCCCAACCCATCGGGCCAGGTCTTTCCATTATCCAGTCAGCGGAGCAGAAGCAGTAACAGGGGATCCATCATACAAAAAGTAAGCATGATGCTGTCCCTTTGTTAACAGGATAAGTAGAATTGTAGAAAGAAAGTGTCTTTGCACGGAAGCATGCCTCTCATTTGAGCAAAAACAGGTATGGCCTATATAAAAGGAAGGAAAGGTGGGCAGAAAAGGTGTTATTTAGAGAGACATTTAACTGTATGCAGAGACAATTTTGTGGTTAAAATATGTGATGAGCTTATCAAATCTGTAAGTGTAATATGGGAGATTCCTGCTGTCTCTCTGCTAGTTTGGTCTGAGTTTAGAATTACTTCCTTAGAGAATAAAATATCCTCAGACTTTGTTTACTGTAATGAGCTGGAAGCATCAAAAAAGAGTTAGTACAGAAAATGTTCTTACAAGTACTTTATGAATATTTCCCTTAATCTCTTGTCTTCAAATACGTGGCTTCTGTAAAGAGCATTAGAACTTTCAATTTGTTTCTTCAGTTTGATTATAACTATGAAGTCAAATCACATGGCTTATGAGTATGTATGGTTAATCTTTTAAAACAGCAACAGCAGTTACAGACGCACATAAGAAATAAACGTCCCCCAGTGAAAAATGTAGCTACTCAAAAGGAGACTAGCTCATCAGGTCCTGAGAGCAGATCAAAGATTGTTTTGTTGGTTGATGCATCACAGCAAACAGGTAATTTCTTGTTATTTTCTGGGTGTACAAAATAACTAGAACTATATTTCACTTGTTGTCTTTCCTAAAAGAAGGTGGACCTGTTTCAGAGGTAGCTTTTGAGAGTGATTTTTGCAGATCAGTAAGATAATGAAGAAAAGGTGCTGGTGTTTGCAGAGACCTATTTAATGTGTCAGATTATAATGTTGCAATGATCTGGTGCTTCTGCAGAGATCTTGCCATTGTCAAAAACGAACTCGTCCCTTGTTGAGGGAGTTGTCTAGATCCAACTAATAATCATCTTTAAGAAAATAAAAAAAATCAGTGCCATCATTAATTTTATTAAAGGGAATTGGTCATGTGCAAAGACACTGGCTTGTTTCTTTTGTTTTTTATCATGTATGTTTTTTTCATGTTTTATAATTAATTACTTATGCAGGAATTGTTAACTTCTGTCTTGCAGACTTTCCTTCAGATATAGCTAATAAGTCACTTTCTGAGAGCACCTCTACCATGCTTTGGAAATCAAAAGGCAGGCGCAGAAGAGCTTCTCACCCGGCTGCAGAGTCATCTAGTGAACAAGGTGCAAGTGAAGCAGACATTGACAGCGATAGTGGATATTGTAGTCCTAAGCATGGCAATAACCAGGCTGCAGCCATGACTTCAAGGAATACAGATTCTTGTGCAGTGAATGTATGTAAACATAACTGAATAATTTAACTATATTTGTATCCTGCAGACTAGAAAAGAAAACATCTAACATGTTTTTTCCTTTTCAGGTTGTAGAACCATCAGTAAATACAAGTAAGTATTTTCCTAGTGAGCTATATCATATTTTGCTGGGCTACTTCTGTATTTTTGCTTGACATTTTGCTGGGAACAGTTGATCTGCTTCCAGGATGCTGTTGTAACTGATCAAATACTTCTGAAGATTTTTCTGTACTGTGACTTCTACCACCCCCACCAATGCCTCCCTGCTGCTGGTTGAATGAAAGTATCTAAGTAGCTGTTGCTAATAATTTATCAACTGTGTCTTCAAATGAGGGAAAAAAAGCTAAATTTTCCAATGGAAACGTTCAGACAAAGCTGTGTTTGCATTGTATTTTATCTTCTTTCCTTACTCTATTGGACTGCAGTTCATATAAGGGTGCTAATTACATTACTCTACACTTGGAGCTGAAGAACTCTGTTAACTATTTAAGAAGTGCTCATACATTTTTTAGAAGTACTGTAACACAAAAAAATGTTGTGATTGCTCTGATAGTAGTTGATAATGCTAGTGACTATTATTTATGGCTGGACTGAAATTGCTAGGGATGCAAATCTGATGTTTCCTTTGTCTGACTGCTTCCTAGTGATCAGTTTTTAGCAATTTGAATATCTGTCATGGGACTCTTCCATAAAGGTGATTCTCATTATTTCTGTAGCTATTAACAGAAGTTAATATTATAAGAGGAGAATTAGACCTTCTCAGAGAACTGTGTTTGTATCAAACTTGAATTTCTAGCTCTGGTGGTATGCATGTCACTGATGCATTCTGTCATACTGATTCTTTTGTCATAGCTGACACTTCCCTTTCAGCTGGTGTAAGTTGGACTAATGTAAATTCCCAGGCAACTCAAAAAAAACCTTGGGCTGAAAAAACTCAGACGTTTTCTAGAGGTGGAAGACAAGCTGAGCAAAGAAATAGTTCACAGGTATGTTGTTAATGGTTCTAAACTAAAGTATTTTGTTTCATGTAACACATGAAAATAAGGAATTTGAAATGGAGTAGGTATTATCTGTTGAATAGTTTTTGCATTAAAAGAAGAAACTACTTATTAAATCTAATTACATACAAACTGCTCCTTCTTTGTTTCTAATTAACGGACATGAATGCCTTACAATTTTGCGCACACACCTTGAAAAATCAAAATTGCAGAACACTGACCATATTCGTTATTTTTTTTAGTCTGGTTTCAGATGCAGAGGCCACAGCACATCTTCAGAAAGAAAGCAGAATTTGCAGAAACGACATGAAAAGCCTCTGACTCCAAGTCAGTCAAGCAGAACAGAACAGAGTCCTGAACCTCTGTATTTTGAGGTAGTGTTGTATGAAAACTGTTTATGCATTAGTGAAATAATTGTGAAATAAGTGATTTTATGAAAAGGGAGAAAGTGAAAAACTTTTTTTTTCCTGCAAATAAAAAATACTGTTCTCTGATATTTTTTACTTTCTTAATATAGCTGAATTTCTTTAAGGTGTTAGTAAATTCTTTTGTTCTTTTTTGAAACAGGTTATGCAGATACAGAAATACTATTTTAACTTTGTCATTTTCTATTTGTGTCATTATTAAGCTCTTCTAGTTTGTGGAACTTCAGGATTAAGTCCATTCTTGTACTTCCAGCTATTTTAGTTGATGCTTTTCATGTGACTTCTGGTTCCGTGCTCTTCATTCTTAATTTTTTCTACTGTTTAGGATGAGGATGAATTCCCAGAGCTAAATAGTGACAATGGTAGCAGCAAAAGTAGTAACATCCAACAAAAGATTTCACCCAAAGTAGTAAGTAACTCTTTTGTTTTGCAAAATATTTTTAAATTAAGGGAAGTTATTTTGAGGTAACATAAATTTGTCTTTTTTTTATGAAGCCATATTACAATATTTATGATGTGGAAATTATGATGTTCTTAGGCTATTTGCATTACCGGTTTTAGATGTTAAAGAAATGCCAATTAAGTGGTGCAGAGAAACCATCTTGAAAAGACTGCTGTTGGCTTCTAATGAGTCTGTTAATGGGAGAGACTGTAAGAGATACGAACACTTCTTCATTTCACTAATAGTTTCTTACGAATTTTGTGCTTTTTGAAGTTGTATGCTGAATTTTGGATGAACAGTAGATACAGACAGATTTCTGATATTAAAACTGATTTGGAGGTTTATCTGTCTGTCTTTGTGCTAATACCTAGATCACATCCTGGTTATTCTTTCTGACTCAAAAGGACTTGCATTCAGACTGAAGCTTTGATGCAGAATTGTTAAATCTGCAAATGCATAGTTATAGTTTCAATTCTCCAAAATAACTACAGTTTGCCTAATTTGTTCTGAAAAGACAATAAGCTAAACATATGTGCATCTAGACTGTAGAAATAAGTGTCGTGAAGATGCTCTTTTATGTGATTTTCTTAAATGTTTTGTTGCAGAATCGTACATGTAAACTATTTAATCTATTGGGCTGATCTCCAAGAAAATCAAGTCCTACATGAAATCTTCTGGGGGAAAAAAATTTCCCTTATTTAGCAATCAGACTGGAAAACCCTCTGAAGATGTAATTGGAGATAAATAAAATAATGTTTTTCTTACAAAAATGAAATACACGGAACTTGTTCTATGACCTTACTGGTTCATCTGGTTGTGTTTAATTATTGGGTTGTCATACTGCTGACCAAAGCAATGGTTCGTTTGGCTTCATCAGCGTCACACTTCCTATGGTCTCAAGAGAAAGGTCTTTAATGGTGTCTTTCGCGCTGTTTAAAATCCTAGTTGGATGACTTACCAGAGAATTCTCCAATCAATATAGTCCAAACTCCAATTCCCATTACGACTTCCGTACCAAAGCGTGCAAAAAGTCAGAAGAAGAAGGCCTTGGCGGCAGCGCTTGCAACAGCTCAAGAGTATTCAGAGATAAGCATGGAACAGAAAAAACTTCAGGTGTGCCCCTACCCCCACCTCCCAGAGATTGGTAAAGAGGAATATCTTATAGCAGCTACTCCTTTCTATTCTGTAAAAGCAAGAATCTCTTTCAAAGACTGTTCTGCAGGCACTATTTCTCTGTATTTATCAGTATGTGATGCTCACCTTATAGGAGGCTTTATCAAAAGCAGCTGGAAAGAAGAGTAAGACCCCTGTTCAGTTAGATTTGGGGGACATGTTAGCAGCTCTTGAAAAGCAGCAGCAAGCAATGAAAGCTCGTCAGATCACCAACACCAGGCCTCTTTCATACACAGGTACTTCTCATCTTGACTATCACAGAATGTATTTTGTGACAATATAAGTGTGAAATGTCATTGTTCTGAGCATCTTAAGTGTGCTTTTTCCTGACAGTTCTTATTTTGGAATATAAACATAACAAAAACCTGGGAAGACCTACTCGATGCATTTATTTCTCCAAAAATTCACCTGTGCTAACTTCCTTTGAGCTGCAGTATGTAATACTGAAAGTCCATATTAGAACTGAAGATAAACACTTAGTAAAATGCAGTATTTGTCTTAAGAGTGATTCAGTGTTAAAGTGAATGTGTGAAAATAAGTGTATTAAGTTTATTACAGAATATTACCTAATTCTCCTTGAAAGCAGCTTCGAAAAGATACCTGTGACTGTGATACAGAGGGATACCTCTCCAGGATATTCTTCAAACCTCTACTGTAGTTCAGTGCCTGCTGACCCAAGGTTTTCTCAAACCAAATTTGCTTCCGAAGCTATCCATCACTTCTATTGCATGCTTTTACTGTCCATAAAGTCCAACAGCAGTGAATTCTGACCTTACTACTTGCTATGTGGAGAAGCTCTTCATTTTCCTTTGTTTTTGGGGTGGGAGGTTGGGGTTTTTGCACTCCACTCAATTTTGTTAGCCTTTATAACCTTTGTATGACAAAGAGATTGAGCAGTCATTCTCTGCCTCTCCTTCTCTATGATGCTTAGAGATGTCTTCTGTTTTCTAGTGTGTAGAGTTCTAGTCTCTTTATTTCATGTGTGGAAGTTGGTCTTTCTGATCATCCTTATTGCCTGCTCTGTATCTGTTTTTGGTTCTACAATATCCACTTGGAAATGCAGGAGGTCACATGTACACAAAATATTAAGTTATAGTTCTATCACAAATGTATGCACCAACTTAATTACACTTCTTATTCCTTATTTCTTTATCAACCCCTAACGCTAAATTAACTTTTTTATGTTTGCTGCTGAGTACAGAACTGACACTTTCATAGTTATCTATTACAACCCCCTGAATCTCATTCCTGAGCAGTAGTATGTAGCCTAGAGTACATTGTTATGCACATAGTTACCATGTTTACTTCATTTACCTGCTTTGAGTTTCAGCTGTGTTCAAACGTTAATTAAAGTTGGCAAAGTTACATCAAACAAAGCTCAGCAAAGAACAGTTGGCATTTTCATTTGAGACTATTTATTTTATTCTGTTTCTCACAGAAGATACTTAACTACATGCTGTACTCTCTTCTGTTCTCTCCTTCAACTAACCAAGTCTTTGTCAGGGGGGGAAAAAGGATAGATATTTGCATTCTATCTTACTATTATGATCTTACTAATAATGTTACATGTAGTCAGTCATTTGAGAGATCCATTTTAAGTGTTGTAAAGTAATTATTTTCCTGGCATCTGTAGCTTCCTAAAGCATGAGGCTAAACTGTAGAAAGCTTAAAACCATCTGGAATTGACAATATCTGATGATGTAATTTTCCTGTCATTATGAACTGCTTTTTTTCCAAGGAAGGAAAATGCACTTTGAGAACTCATCAGTGGAAATTCTGAAAGTAGTGTTGAAATAAAGCTGACATGTCTTTTAGTGAAACTATTATCTTTCTTGTGTTTAGTTGGCAGTGCTGCTCCCTTTCATACCAAAGAATCTGCCAGCAGAAAATCTTTAACAAAAGGACAGCCATCTATGGGTTGCCTTAATCCTTTGGATTCAACTGCTCCAAAAGTGAAAAGAGGAAAAGAAAGAGAGATTTCAAAACTGAAACGCCCTACTGCACTTAAAAAGGTAAATGTGTCAACTGTAGGTTGTTCTGATCTGCACTCATATTTCAAAAATAAAAATTTTCTTACCATGTACTCATGGTCACTGTTCCTTGAGGAAGGACTCATGAACTTCTACCTCTAGTTTTTATTATGCTGATGTCCTGTCCTTTGGATATAGACATGTAACATGCATAACTTTTCTACTCCTGTAACTAGTTGGGGGTGTGCAAATTTATCTTAATAGGAGTTTTGAGGATATTTTAACTATAAGCACTAGAACATATGGAGAAGTTTGTGTAGTTCTTTCCACGTCGCTGAATCCTAGTTTGTAATGCAAAGTAGTATGCTAGATTACTGTACCCTTTTTTTAGAAATGGTTGTATAACTTGAAGCAAACACATAGGTTTTGAGTGAATTTAGAACTAATTGTTTGTATATGTATGTGCATATATTAAATAGGTATGTATACAGTATGTTCTGAAATTAGAAGGTAAAACACAGAAAAGCTAGCCTTAAAAAAAGGACAGTGGGGAAGCATTAAAGAAGTGGTAGCTACTGGTGCTAATGCACCACAGATCTTAATCAAGATTTGCCTACCTGATGAGATGGGCAGTTGGAATCTGGTAAAGCTGTGTACCTGCAAAGGTTGACAGAGGCTAAGTTGCCTTTTTTCTCTCACTGGTAACTCCCCCCCCCAACTTATCTGTGATTTACATAAGATAGAAATCCACAGCTCCTGTGGAAAAGAGCATCTCTCTTAAGGTCTTTATCTTATTGTTTATCATAGTAATGGCAGTACATCCATAGCTGCTTCTCTCTGCACTTTTTCAATGCAAAAGAAATGATTCTATTTGTATTTCATACGTTGTCTTCCTGAAGACAACTAATATTCTTGCATAAGAATCTTTTTACAAAAATGGAAATGAGGAATTCTTAATGAGTGAGTATTGTGTACGAGAAAGAAACTGTAAAAGTGCTTAATATTTAAAACTGTTGGAAGTACTGTTTATGTGGAAGTACAGGAGCATGGAATATACCATCTGTAAAATGCTAGAATGAAGTACTGTTTGTGATCAGTGAGGAAACACAGATGACTTCAGCTTTCTTTATACCACTGAGAGTAGGAAGGTTTGAAATTAGTGGATTATTTTGTTTTGTTTAATCAAGTGGGCCTTTTTCTTTAAAGGTATCCTGTTTATTTTTAATGTTAATAGCTGCTGGTTTTGTTCCTAGATTATTTTGAAAGAAAGAGAAGAGAAGAAAGGCCGTTTGTCAGTAGACCACAGTCTTTTGGTATCTGACGAACAGAAAGAGGTTCATATAAGTTTGACTACCGATCAGTCTCAGGAGTTGGCCTCTCAAGAAGGTCAGTCTCTTTCTTCCTTCCCCTTGCCCACTCCACCCCAGTTTTACTAACCTACTTATTTTGTCTCTCTTTCATACAATACAATCTACTGGTGTTATCTTGCGATTTTTCTTAACATCATGAAATACTAGAAAATAGGATCCTTTTTTAAAATGACTTGTCTGTCCCTCATTTGTGGAAGCCTCAGTGCAGTATGTGTTCTAGGTTGATAATCTCCATATAGCCTTTTAATAAATTTCTCTCGAGTGGTTACTTGAAACCTCTCAGAGTTGATAACTTCTTGTCCATTTATCAAAACGCTGTCTTTTTTCAGCCATGCCACATTGGTCACAGTGTGTGTTAATTTTTGCAAACTGAAACTTTTCTAGAAGTTAAACTGTCAAAAGGGGTTTCCAGTTCACTGAACACTTTGTCAATAAACTGTAGTGTCTGGATTGTCAGTTTGCAGCAACAGCCCTGAGCAACTGGGAAGTTCCAAAGAATTTTCCATGTTCTTGATTGAGGGAAGGGAGGGAAGCAGGTTGTCTAACAAGTCTCCAGATGTCCTGCTTCAGAACTTTTCTTCTGCTTGATCTTCCTGACTTCACATGACTGAAGATAAGTGTGAAAATCTTAAATACTCTATGAATAAAGTAGTTAGACATCATATAGTAAAGAGTTCTTGAAAGAAGTTGTAGCATTTAGGTAGGTTTTCTATTCTGTTGTATTCCTAAACTCGGCATTAGATGTTTGATTATGAATGCTCAAATATTGCTTGGTTACCTGACCCCATGCAAAGCATCTGCTATGTGCTTATTTTTCTTTCTGCCTTCCAATTACCCATCTAGAGAAGAATACTGTTTAGTGTTTTTCAAAATGTAATTTGGCATAAGTGAGAGAGGTGCATAGGAATTGCAGTGCTCTTTCTTCTATGTGAAAATGTCCTTGCGCTTTATAATGTTTCAAAACTGTCTTTCAGAAACTGGATTCAGTATGCCTAGTGATACTTCACTTTCACCAGCAAGTCAGAATTCTCCCTACTGTATGACCCCGGTGTCACAAGGCTCACCTGCTAGTTCTGGAATAGGTAGTCCAATGGCATCTTCTGCAATAACCAAAATTCACAGCAAGAGATTCAGAGAGTAAGAGTCTTGCATTATTAATTTAAATTCAAGTTCTGCACTTCAGTCCCCCTCATTTTTTAAGCATGGATAGGTTTAATAGTTTTAGGAGCTGAATAAACATAAACTAGCCTTTCATCAATACAAGTTTGTGCAAGTATTTTCTTACTACTTACCGTCCTATAGATGGATGGCTACATATATACGTCAGGTGTGTGTGCACACACGGGTGTATATATATTGTGTATGTATATACACGCTTTAGATTTTCTTCATTTGCTGCAACAAATAAGCTAGTTTAAAGTATTCTGTGGAAGATTTTTATTTAAAGGAGTATGATCTGCTTTGTGGATGGGAAAGAGGAGGAATACTTAAGAATGCTGAAAATACTGTAGTATTTGCTCTTAGTACGTTAGTTGTGAATTCTGTATTTTTAAGAGTATAAAATTAAGGAAAAGAACTGTTTCTTTTGGCACTTACTGGAATATTTCTGTGCATTTCTTAATATTCCGTTTGTCTGACTTTGTGAGGTAACAGATATTACTGGAAATGTCAAGATTTTTTTAAACTTTGCTTATACAGTCTGATTTCTAAGTCCCTTTTAACAACTTCAAATAGCTTTAATTCCATAAAACTTATGGTAAAAAATAACATGTTTTTGGTTAAAGAGAGGCTCAGTGGAAACAGTGAGTGTGTACTATGCTAATATTTCATATTTCTTTGAATTGACAACAGGTACTGTAACCAAGTTCTGAGTAAAGAAATAGATGAATGTGTGACTCTGTTATTGCAAGAGCTTGTAAGCTTTCAAGAACGGATTTATCAAAAGGATCCCATGAGAGCTAAAGCAAGGAGAAGACTTGTTATGGGACTGCGTGAGGTTACTAAGCATATGAAGCTAAACAAGATCAAGTGTGTAATCATATCTCCCAACTGTGAAAAAATCCAGTCAAAAGGTATAATTCATAAAAAGCAAGTGATGCACTTAATTTCATTCCTTTTTATTTTTTTGTGCCACTGTGTAGCACTGAATAGCAAGGTTAACAGCATTTTTATGCAGGATGTAACACTTCATGGATCCATTGTACAATTGTCAGTCTATACTTAATTCATTCTTTTCATCTTCCATTCTGGAAGAAACTGGTTCATGAGGAACAAATAGCTGAAGAATAATAGATGATATAATAGATACCGTAGACTTTAATTTTATTCCATTATATCTGTAATATACCTAATGTCCTAAGTTCTGGGTGCTCTTAAGGAGGATTCCTCATGAGGAAATATGTTAGTTAGCCAAACAACACATTTTGCCTCTACCAGAAATGCAGAGAGACTCTTCCTGAGATATCAAAAGAGTAAAGATCTATTCAATGGAAGAAAAAGAGAGTGGAAAAAAAAACCATGTGTTTGCAGGACTAACAGAGAATATAGAATATCACTGAACAGAAGTGTCTTGATATATACTCACGGGCTATACTCATAATTTATAATCTGTTATCCTGTGATACATAGTAGCTGGTGATTTGTGTGTATTGAGACTTTGCTGACTAATTACAATTAAAGTTGGGGTACAGAATGTCTCGCTGTATTATGGCTCTGACTAGATATCCATTAAAAATTTGCTGTCTTCAAGGTGGATTGGATGAAGCTCTGTATAATGTAATAGCCATGGCACGGGAACAGGAAATTCCTTTTGTCTTTGCTCTTGGCCGTAAAGCTCTTGGCCGTTGTGTGAACAAGCTGGTCCCTGTTAGTGTAGTGGGTATCTTCAACTACTCGGGTGCTGAGGTGAGTAATTCACTTAATGTATGGCTGGAATAAACAATGTATGTTCCTTGTAGTTAAGAGTTATTTTGACATGGAGAGCAGCACTTCAAACTACTACCCATTTGATAATGGCCCAGCCCTGATCCTTGATCTATTCTTTGAAATTCAGCATTTTTTATGGAACTGAGAGGTTTATGCATTGAAATGTTGGTCACGACATTTCTGTAGCTTTCATAGACTTGAAAAGCCATCTGAAATTTTCTAGTAGGCTTACAATTGTAAGGAAAACAGTGTTTTAAAGTAAGCACATTTTAGAGTTGCGTATATGCGGAGTGGCATTTTTTTACATGTAATACAGAGCAGAGTTAGTTTTCGGTTGAAGTAAAGGTATTTGGTGTTAGTAGGCTTCAGATTCATTACGTGGTATACCATTGATTAAAAGAAGTAGTTTAAAGTGAAAATTATCATTAAGAACTGCTGATTATTTAAAACAAAATAAATCTGTCTTCATACTTAGGATCTATTTAATAAGCTGGTATCGCTGACTGAAGAGGCCCGAAAAGCATACAGAGATATGGTTGCTGCAATGGAACAGGAACAGGCAGAAGAAGCTTTGAAGAATGTCAAGAAGGCGCCCCATCATATGGGTCATTCTCGTAATCCCTCTGCAGCAAGTGCTATCTCATTCTGTAGTGTTATTTCCGAACCCATATCTGAAGTGAATGAGAAAGAATATGGTAAGTGTTTAAAAACTTAATTTAGTAATCAGAAGCTGGAGCTTTCCAAATGCTACTTATTGGAAAATGCAGCTAAAAATATAATACTTCTTCATTAGTCTTCTACAGCTTTTGGGAGTAATACAGAATTGGCTAGTTTTGTAAGTAATTTTTCCTGAACTATACAGAAGATCATAATTCAAAGTTCTAAACTTCGTAAGTGTTACAGTTAACTTACTTGCATTAGTGGAGGTTTATTTTCTAGTTTTATTGAACTAACACAGAAATGTATAGTAACAAGACTGTACCAAACACAGAATTGATTGTGACTGAGGCTGAAAATGACAGGTTAGGAAATTATTGAGATCTCTGAAGAGAGGACATGTAGCTTAAATTTTGAAATATGAGATAATGAATGAATGTATTGTGAGTAATAGATTTATTTAACAGGTTGCATAGGTGCAGTTGACGGGGAGAAAATGGAGAATGTTTATTTGAAGTCAGAAACTTCTTTTTTAGTATCCTTTTTAGTTTGCAAGAAACTGTCTTGTTTTAATTCTTTTGTGGTGTCTTAAACTTACTTCACTTGAGTGTTTTCTGAGAAATCATTAAACAGATGACTTAACATTGTGGCAGTCTGTTTTTAATTTATACTTGAGCATAAAAGTATTTAGTCTTACCTCTTTGATTATACTCACTGTTATATTTAGCGCTTCCAGAGTTTACATAGAAAGCTAAGTGCACAAACTTTCAACTTCATAATGTGTCTTAAAATCCTATTAACAAAACAGCTTTTCTTTTTCTCTCTCTCCCTTCCTCTTCTTCCCCCATTTTCTAGTTCAAATTGTTATAGCAAGTGTAGAACAATATTAAAGTGATTTACCTTCAACTGCTATTTAAACAATTTGAGGATGTTGAGGAGAAATATTTTTATACAGAAAGAATTAATCTGTTTCCTACCTAAATTTCTTTTGAAACTTGTAGAAACAAACTGGAGAAATATGGTAGAAACATCTGATGGGTTAGAAACCTCTGAAAATGAGAGAGAATCCTCATCCAAGGCTGCAGTACCAGAAAAAGCTGGTAATGGTCAAACTGAAAAATCTACCCTTAATAAACAACCACCACTGGCTACATCCAGCACTACCTCAGCAACAAATCACGGAAAATCCATACCAGGTGAGAAGGAGGAGGTGAAACCAGATGACAATCTGGAATGGGCCTCACAGCAGAGTACAGAGACAGGATCACTGGATGGTAGCTGCCAAGATCTTTTGAATTCCTCCATGACCAGTACCACCAGTACTCTTGTGCCAGGAATGCTAGAAGAGGAGGACGAGGAAGATGAGGAAGATGATGAGGATTATGCCCATGAACCGATTTCTGTTGAAGTTCAGCTTAATAGCAGAATTGAATCCTGGGTTTCAGAGACCCAGAGAACTATGGAGACCCTTCAGCTTGGGAAGACCCTTAGTGGCGCGGAAGAAGACAATGCAGAACAAAGTGAGGAGGAGGAAATAGAGACTTCTGAGCAGGTTGATCCAGTCGTTGATGGTGAGGAATGGACAAATGACAAGCATGCAAGTAACACTCAACATAAGCCCACCATCTGTACTTCTTTGAATAAAGAACACACAGATTCCATCTACATGCCATGAAAATCAGCAGGAACTCAGGAACTTTTTAGAAATTATATTAAAACTAATTGTTGTAAAAGTTGCAGCCATTATTTCATACGCTTCATCTCAACGTTTTGCACTGTTAAACATTTAATGTGTATTTAATTCACAATATTTTTGTAGCTGTCCATTACTTGGTTGATTTAAAAACTAGCTTAGCTTTTAATCAGTATCTATTTCCCAGAATAGAAACTGTGTGGAAAATCTGTCAGTGAGTATTCATTCAATCTTTTGTAAAAGGAAACACTTTATAACTGACCAGTTTTAAGCAAAATTATTTTATGTGACCATTTAGCTCATTTTCAAACAGATAACATACATTTTAAGACTGACAAGTTACCAGCACTTCACATTGGTGTTATGCCAGGCATGTCAATGTATTTGGCTGTGATTATTCTAGTTCTGTCTAGAAATAGAAGTAAGGTGTTGGTTATCTTCATTTAAAAAAAAAAAAAAGCTGGAAAACCCTGTTTGCAGTCTTCATGAAGAGTAAATAGAGAAATCTGTACATGGTTCTTATGCTAAGATAGATGCAGCTTTTTAAAGCTGCTGATAGTTGAGATGGTTGCAGTTGTTACAATAAGCTATACCAGGGGTATTACGTATTTATTGTTGTTATTAGTCTGTTTACAAAGTGGAAATATTACATAAAAGCAGGAAAAGAAAACAAATTCCCCATGCTCTCCACAGTTGCTGCCTGCCAAACCACACTAAGTGAATCATTAACCATAATCCCTATCCAGGACTTTTAGTAAACTGATGACTTCCTTTTTCTGCTGTCACTTACCTCAGGAATGCTGTTTTTTGCATATTGTAATCTATAACATTGCAAAAAGTAAGAGTAATTATTTAACAGCAAGTGCAAATGACACAGTGGCTCAATTTCTTGATAAGTTCATCTGCATGCTTTGGTCCTGGTCACCTTCATGTTGAGTTCAGGATGGATCTTAACAATTTCTATTCAAAATGTGACCTCTTTTTGTCTGTTCTCAGTTGTAGCAGCCTTAGGAGTTGACCTCGAGAGTAGAAAAGGAAGTAGTTTGTCCAGGAAAGGGGGAAGTGCCCTGTAGTTTGGGGAGGTATTGCAGTGGTCCTGAGGTAAAAGGAATGACCCCCACGCTCTTGAAACATACATGTTGCTACAGACTTGTTCCTTAATTTTATTCTGAATATGAAGTAAAATCTGTTAACTGATGGTTAATTGATTTCAGATTTCAGATTGAGTGTATATTTAAACCTTGCATGCAAGGAATCTGTTTTCCATCCTTGTCTTATATTGGTGAGAAATGTACTGAAACTGCCAGCAGCAGGAGCTTCACTACAAGAGCCAAAGGGTAACTCACACAAATACACTTTTATAGCAAACGTGTGTTTTAATTCCACTTCATTTCTCTTGATCACTTGTATCAAAATGCATTTAAATACTTTGGGTTGGCTGAAAGAAAAACACAAGAAATCGATAGCTTAGTTAGATATTTAGTCCACACTTATTAACATGGGACCAGCGCTTATAGTATTAGCAATGCTGGCATTTTAGGTTGCACTGGGAAAATAAGACTCCAGGTTTAGAAATCATCTAGCCCTGGGTTTTTTGGATGCTAATGACAATAGTAGAAACTGCGTGTGTTATGTAAATAGTGTTTTGATAGATAAAGGCATAGCAAAGACTATGTAGATAAGCAGTGTAGAGAGCTGCTAGGACAACTGGCTGTCCTGTCACGTTCTTAGTTCTTTAATGTACTCTTCCTAGATATTAGAACAGGCGTTTTGTAGGAAAACAAAGACTAAGGATCGATGCCTCCTGATTGTTAAACCTTTTACTGTACATATGGCAGACTTCTACTGTCCGTGTGTTTGGAAATAGTTTTTGCTTTAGGAAATGATAGGTGTTTGAACTGCTGACAAGCAAAACTTGCCCTTGGATGTGTAAGCATGTCTTAACATTCGCTGAGATCAGTGTATACACTGAGGACAAAACTTTACTGGAACATCAAAAAAAAAAAAGCTTGTAACTTTTCCATTTGCTTTTTCAGTGCCAGTGATTCAAATAACTTTTGATCTTGAAGTATTAGCATCAGACGCATCTTTTTGTATGTCTTTTCTGAACTTGGACTGTCATTTTAAGGTTTTTTGACATTTATTAAAAAAAAAAATGATTTTGCTACAGGTTTAATAGAGCTCTTGAAGATGATACAGCACTTCTAATGTCTCTGTTTGCCAGCAAATGAGGAACTAGTCTCTTTTTTAAAAAATGTGGCAGATCACCCGTAGAGGAGCAAACTGAAAATGAGTTAAGGAAAATGTTTTTAGTGCTTCCTTTTTTGATAAGCTGGGAATGAGCAATAACTGTGAGAATGTAATTGCAATTCCCTTGAGAGTGATCCATTTGCATCTAAATTTAAGGAAGTTCCTTACCACTTAAAGCACTTGAGAAGAGTATCTCACTGTGGTAATTTTGAATTCTGTTATCACCAGGATTTAAAAAAAAAAAAAAAGCATAAAAATGTTTCACAATACCATGATTTTTTTTAGCTGAATTTCTATTTCGGTATAAAAGTATGCAGTTTATTATACAGGTTGTTATGGTTCCCAAGAAAAGATGTTTCTGTAGTTATAGGTGTATAGATATTTTTGTTGTGCAAATGATTATTCAGAAAATTAATCTACTTTTCTTAAGACATTCTTTATAGAAATGATTTCACCACTTAATTTATCTGGTAAAATCAAAAATAATGTATCTGTGGTAGGGGTAGGGATCTTTAAAGCTGATAGAGGTGGCTATGTATACAACCTATTTATATAAATACTTTAAGTATCTCTGTAAAAATAATAAAACATGGATTGCAAATATGTAAAAGGGAAGAATTCTGAAGAACTTTTGTCCTTAGTTGGACCAAGTAAAAATGACTAAGGTTAAGGACCTGATCCTGCTAACACACGCTTGACAGCATTACTTCCACTGGCCAAGGTCAGTGGCCTATTTATCTGCCTCAGTTGTGTGCAGGTATTTGTAAGATTGGAGCTAAACAGTGACTGAGGGTGTTGACCTGTGTTTTAAAAATTCATTATAGAAAACGTTCGATGATGCACTTGTTGGTATTCTTATGGTAAAGATAAGAGGTGTCTTTATGCTCATTGGGGTGGGTGGGAGCTTACACAGTGTGATTCTGTCCAGTTCTTTAACAGAAGCTTAAATTTTAATAATGTTACTTTAAAAACGTATGTAAAAAGTATTACTGTTTGGAAAGCTGCTGTTTGCTGAAACTGTCATTAAGTATTTTCTGTGAAGTTGTGCCAACTAATGAAACTTGAGTTCAATGTTAGCCATTCAAAAAGTAGACATGGCGACTTGTTTGTGAAACAAAAACCAGCAGAAGCAAGCCATAGAAACAAACAACATGGGTTTCCGACCCACCCTGCCTCAAGTAAGGAAACGTGTGTCTAACCTAAAACTTCCACTCCAGTGAATGGTAACACTGAAAGTAGAAACCCAGTTGGCACAGCCCACCTTCTAAATGTTCATCAATAGTTCATGTATCTTACTTTTAAATAGATCCTAATTAGGAAAGCTGTTTAATCTTTGATGTCTTAAAATTTATGGTAATACTTAGGTTAAAGCAGTAGAAAAACTATTACGAAATACGATATGAAGGGTTTTGTTCCATTTCTTTTTTGCTGTATGAAGGATAATTGTTCTGTCTACCGTACTTTTTGGAGTAACAACAGCTTTTTTGCACTATGTAAATACTAGTGGGGGATTCTTCCATAACTAATAAAAACGATTGTAGAAATGTATGGTGTTATTAGCGATGTGTTTGTTCCTCACTGCTGTATCCTGAGTTCGGGTTGCCAAAGGTGACCCGGGCAGGACAGGGGACTGCAGAGCGCTACCTGCGAGTCCGTGCTGGGTCAGGGCAGCGCCCTGTGCCCCGGTCTCACACCGTGAGCTTGGGGCCTGGGCAGTCACCTTGGTAGCGTGGTCACTGGCAGAGGGGCTGGGGATCAGCTGGGGATTTTGGCAGCGGGGAGTCCAGTTCCCTGTTGTCACTCATGCACCACCCTGTACCATAACCATAAAACCACGTGAGAGAAAAATGCTACCATTCTACAGGCATCCTGGGGCTGAAGTAGGTCCAGCATATCGTGTTGGAAGTAACATTTTATTTAAGAGCAGAAGAGTGAGAATAACCACAGACACCTCCGAAACGGTGGATTTCCTGCATACTGCTAATGTATGAGAGTTGAAGTCGACCTCCCTCTGTTGCTATATTTGGGTGCTAAATTTCCTTTGGCAAACAACAGCAGGGCATTGGGAGCATCTTGCCCCCAGTTCCCCAGTGACTCACTGGAGCTGCTCACGCTTCCGCATTTCTAGTAACAGTGTCATTATGTGGTTTTGCAACTCCTACAGGTGAGAATATTTGGAGCAACTCAAAAAGGATGCAGCTTCATCCTCTAATTTTGAGTTTTCTATTTCTGTGCCTTAGCTTCATGTTTGAATTCTGCTATTGGCGTTGTCGTCTCCATAGAAAGTGCTTTTGTGATCTGCCTTAGACAGCACAGCAGGTGAGATTACCTCAAAATCACTCTTCATGTCTGAGTTTTGCACACATCTCAACCTGATGCGAATTCTGGAAAGTACAAGAAGAATCAGGTGGCATTGTGTGATGTGCTATGAAAGTAATAATTAATTACCCTAAAGCCTTATGATTTTTTTCTCTCCATCCCCATTTCTCTACTGTAGAAAAAGCATTGCACAATTTGTAGTTCCCCTGAGGAAATTTCCCAGCTTCCGTTGAAAAGTTTTGTCAATGAAACTATAGATGGCAACTACATTTTGCACTGCTACACAGTGTCATATGCAAGTTTGTTTTCCTGCTCTGCTGCACTGAAGTTGGTGGGAGCAAGCACTAGCGCTGCCCACACATGCAGAGCGACCTGAACTCTCAGACACCAGGTTTAATGGTGGGAGCTGAAGAATCTGCATCAGAAAAGACCCCAGCCACTCAAATTGCACTCAGGGCAACAAAGACTGCTCTTCAGATTTGCTTTCAGATTTTTAGGATCACAGTGTAGAAAGGTACAATTATTTTTTTTTAAGAGATGTTTGTTTGGATTTTTGCTTTTGGTTGGGATTTTTTTGGTAGTGTTGGACAAAGGCAATACTGCAACTGAAGACTGTACCTTCCCAGGTGTTTTATGACTTAGCAAACAGTACAAAAATCAGGCAAACCTGAGCAGGAACGTGCCTTCTGGCAACAGCAACAGGACGCTGGTGTGCTCATAGCTGGTTCCTTGCAGTTTTCCACTGAGGTTTGGTGAGCGCTGGCTGAGAGGTGGATGTGTGTGGGTGTCCATCTGGGCGCTCTCTGAAATGCTCAGCTATCTATCATGTCCTTTTTTTTCCAAGGATAGCGCTTAAATGAGTAACGAGGAATTTAGTAATCATCTAACACTGATAACAGACTTACTGTTATATAAAGACAAGCAGGAGCGGGGGGCTGGAGCAAGCTGCATTTCCTGCAGTTATCGGTGTCACAGCTCTGTTTGTGCTCGGCTTCCCCTGGAGGATGCGGTGACACCATTCATGCAGGCAGTTTGTATTTATAGGGAGAGCTAACGTATGTCCATGCTAAATTTAAACCAACTTTGTGTTTTTATGTGTTGCGTGCTTATGTAGTAGGCTACACATTTCTTGCAGAGGCATAAAGCAGTGCTAAATATAGGCCTTCTAAACTGGTGGGGGGTTTGTACATTTAAAAATAAAAAATAATAGAAAACAACACCTGCAGTAAAAGTTCTGTTGGGTGGCATCTTACATTAAAAAAAATAGACAAAAGGCATTTAGAGCACTGAAATCCTTATAATGCATTTCAAGCAAGGGAAGGACACATCTTCAGATGGTGGTAGAGAACAGAGCAAACTGACAGGAAAAAAGCAATAAGAAATGTCCCTGCGTCACAGTTTCCTTTCAGATTTGCTATGACAACATAATGCCAAATTACAGCTAACCAACCACTGAAGGTGGAGGTGGGAGATAGCGCGGGTACGATCTTGGTGGTTCCTTGGGTAGCCTCTGCATGCTGAGGAGCTACTGGGAGAGGTTCAACTTGTTGCCGGAGTTATTCTCTCCAAACATGTGCTCGTGAATTGCCCTACAAAAATCCACTTACAAGCTGCAGTGCAGGAAGGAATGTTCCCTGCACACTATCGCAGAGATACCACCCGCCTGATGCTGCTAAAGCACGATTATTTCCAACTTCCTTGAGAGCTGACTGCAGTTTTGTGGTGCTGCTGCTGAAACTTGGTTCACATGGAGGGTGGTTGTGCAGAGCTGGAGCTTTAGGCTATTTTAGGATCAGCCAAGATTTGTCTTCGCATCCTTCCTGCTGCAGGGCTGTGCTGGCAGCCAGAGCCAGGCAGGCGATGCTGCATCTGCTTTGCTGCCAGCACTTTGTGGGACAACGGCCATCAGAAACTGTTTTAATCTTGAGCTGTTTGCCTGGTGGGCTTCTCATGACTTCTCGTGGGCTTGTCCTTGCAAGCAGTGCTGGGCAGGCCAGCAAGTGCCACAGGACACCCCTTGGGGCTCCTTGGCTGCATCTCCCCTTTCAGAAAGCAGCAGCTTGGGCACTGTGCCTGCCCTTTGGGTACGCTGGGTTCCTGAAGGCTCGCAGCAGCTTGCCTGTAACTCAGATCCCTTTGGTGCGGCTCCCTTGTAGGGCCTTGCAGAGGCTGGCATTGCCCCCTCGCAGAAGGGATGGCTGTGCCACAGGGACCGCCTGGTTTGGGGCAAGGCAGCGTTGCTGTGACTGGTTACACCGGGCTGGGTAACGCAGTGTGGTGCTCTAGAAGGGCAACTTGTCCTTAACTCCCCCAGGAGGTGTTTCCTGGGGCAGACCCTCCAGAGCTGGAGCAGAAGAGCAGTGACAGCCTCATCCCTGGCTCCCCTCCTGCATGGTGGGACATGTTGGCAGCCCTGCCTCTGCCCTCCTCCAGCCCGCCAGCTCTCAGCTCCCTGTCTTCAACCCACACCCCTCTTTTGACCCCTCCGAAACGAGGGAAGTGGGCTGCAGCTGGCAAAGGTGCCTGGGCTTGGCCTTTGACACCACGACCAAGGTGCTTGTAGAAGATAAAGCAGTGGGAATGAGTCAGTAGGTGGGAAAACCCATTTCTCTCGACTGAAGGGGTGCAGTGGTAGTACGTGACTCTCGCTCATGCAAAGTGAGCTCCAGGGCTTCCCAAAGCTCCCTGCGCCCAGGCTGCTGGGCTGGGGGCTTTCCTGCCACCCCGCAGCACTTGGCTGCTTTCTGCCTGCACCAGCCAGGCATGTCAAAGAGGAAGCGAGCGGGTGAGCTCGGTGCACCTCAGCACCAATTAATGCTGCTGCTGCTATTTATACAGGGGAAAAAACATCCCCCATATATTCCATGTTCTGACAGAAATGCAGAGCTCTGGTGGGCAGGCTGCCAGGTGCAAGAAGCACGTAGCAGCTTCCTCCTGGCTCCTGTGAGCACTGTTTGCTCCATGCTGTCTCGCTGCCGCCTCTGCAGCTGTTGTGGAGGGATGATGGAGGTGCCTGGCGTTGGTGCCTGGTCCCTCCCCTGAACGCTGCTGCCCCTCTCGATGTGGTGGCACCTGCCAAAGCTCCTGGTCCCCGCAGTGACATGCGGTGGGGGCTGCTCACAGTTTTTTTCTTGCAGGGTATTCGGGGGCTTGGGGCTGTAGCCGCTGCGGGGTGTGTTGGGGCTGCTGCCACTCTTAACCAAGGGAGGTTTGGGTTCCTATCTGCATGCCAGGAGGCAGTTCCCGTAGCCTGAGAAAACACACAGACTCCAGCCTCTTAGGAGCACGCATATTGCACATCAACACCTGTGCAAAGGGGCAAAATGCTGCTTCCTCGTGCTTTCCTGGCAGCACGGGGCTGGGCAGCGAGCTGGGGCAGCACCTGAAGCTCCCAGGCCCTGGGTCAACCGGGAACTGAAGCCATGAGCAAGGAACACAGGCTCCTTGTGGGCTTCATGCAAGGCTGTAGGCTCAGTTTCACCAGTGCATAAAGGAGCTTTGTTCTCTGTGCTGGTTAGAGGCTGATTTCCCAGTATCTTAAACAGAAATCTTGTTTTTAGCCTCAAGAAAAAGCTTTTTAATTTACAAAGGCACGGCGTTTTTCTTTCTTCCTCCTCCCCCTCCCTGCCATTGCTAATATTCCTTGGACAATGCTGCTCTTTGCTGGCTTCTGTTCTCGAGCTTGTGTTTCTGTAGTGCTGCTGAAACCAGAGCTTTGCACGGCCGGGACTTGCTGTAAAACAGCCACGCCGCGTTCTTTGCCTCCCACACCACCACCACACTGGTGGGCTGCCAAGTGCTACATTGCACCTCCATGGGGAGCCCCCAGCCCCAGGCATGCCTTGGGACACAGATCTCAGGCTCCTCATAACGGGTGGGCTGCAGCATTGGGGGATCTTTTTCTTGAGAGTGTCCCCTTCTGCCACACTGGTTTAGGGCCAGTCCTGTCAGCACTTTCAACTTCCAGGTTCCCCAGCCTCCATTAGCAGGGTTGGAGGTGTTCATGCACCTCTGCTGCAGCACGCAAGGACCTCACACCTCAGTAAGGTGCTCCAGTTGCATCCCAGAAAGGCTGGTTTAAGGTGCTCCAGTCTCCCCAGGCAGCAGGAGGGAGGGCTGAGATGAGGACCAGCACTAGCTAAGGCCATCCCATGGCCCATGGATCCATCCCTGCCTGAGCGAAGGCACGGGGCAGCATCCCAGTCCCCGAGCCCCTTTCCTGGTGCCATCGTCTACACTGGGGGGCTGCTGGAAGGCAGGAAGCCCCTCACTGGTGGGAAGGACGGGGAGGCCAGTCTCGCAGGAAGCAGAGGCCTGGGCGGGCTGGCTGCAGTCTTTCGGGCTTCCCTGAGCAACCTGCACCCCTGCTGGCAGCAGCCGAGCCCCAGGCCCCGCTCACCTGCACGGACACCGCGGCCTCGCTCAGCCCCTCTGCGCGCATCCGGGCCGTGGAAACTGCAAGGCTGAGGCTTAAGGCTGCGGGCGGGGGGGGCGGCAGGTGCGGGGCCCCCCGGTGCCTGCATGGCAGAGGCGGGGCCGAACCAAGCCCAACGGCCCCACGGCCGCCGCTCCGCCGGGGCCGGGCCCGAACCCTGCAGCGCCCCCCGCGGGGCCCCGCCCGCTCTCCCCCTCCCCAAAACCCGCGCGCGCCAAGGGCGCGTGAGCCGGCGGCGGGCGGCGATTGGCTGCCGGCAGCACCCCAGGGGCCGCCGGGCCCGGCTGCCCGCCGAGCGCCATTCACGGCGCTGCTCGCCTGCACGCGCCGAGGCTCATTCATAAAAAAACCCAACAACTTCATTCATAAAAGCCGCGGCGGCCCCGCGCTGCGGAGCTGCTGCCTCGGGCGGGCCGGGCCGGGCCAGCACGGGATAGGAGAGCACGGGACAGGACAGCGATGGTCCCGGCGCCGGTCCCTGCGCTCCGGATTCCGGCGCTGAAGGACTTTGGAGCAAGAATTAGTGAGGGCGATGCTGAGAAGCGCTGCCGCTGCTCACACCAGTGCCTCTCTTGAAATACACCCGGCTTGCTGCTTGCCTGCCAGGCGGGAGCAATGCAGCACACGGATGCTTGCTTTTCTTTTTTTTTTTTTTTTTCCATTGGGGCAGCCGAGGTTGAAGATGCCAAGAACTGGGTACCTTCTGGGGTTCTTGCTGGTCTGAAAATGTGTTTGAGCTTGTAGCTTGTAGTCTTGCTCTGCGTTGTGTGGAATATGCTTGGGCTGCAGCCAGGACTCCGCGATCAGTGAAGCTACAACTGTGAGTCTCCAGAGCTGGCTGTGATTTTAGTGTCCGGCTTGAGGCAGGAACGAAGGCAGGTTGGGGTAGCAGCACTTTGGCTTAAGCTGTGGTGCCACCGATGTGCTTTCCTGTACACTGCTTTTATTCCTGCTTACAGAATACCAGATGTCTGTGCAGTTTTAAGCCTCGCGCATTGAGGAAAATAAGCCACTCAAGAGGGAGTCAGCAAAAATATCCAATAGGTTTCTGTTTTTAAAATTGGTTGACTTGCCTAATTTCCATATCATTTATCTACAAGAGCAATTTATGCAAAAGTGTCCAGTTACAGAACTGTCAAGGCTATGAGAGAACGCAGCCAGCAGAGCCTCAGTGGACACGTCCTGTATGTAGGACTGTTCAGACATTCAGGAATGCTGCACAGGGCTAAGTACAGCCGATTCAGGAATGACTCGATAACATCTCTAGATGAAGGCCCACAAAATACATCTTTAAACATCAAAGGTTCTTCCTCCTCTTCCCATTCTTCATCACCTAACTTGCTGGCGGAAGATGGCCTTCTGGGGCCGCAGGACACCTGCACCACCCTGTGCACGCTGATCCCCCGCATGGCGAACATTAAACTCGCCAACCCCTCCAGCCTGCCCGTGCTGAAAAGCTTCTGCCTGGGAATGAAAGAGGTGCCAAGGATTAAGCTCACGGAGTGCGTTACCATCCCCAGCAGCCCCACCTCACCCGAGATCAGCTGCCTCTCAGCATCGTACCCGCAGCCTGACCTGGACAAGCTGCACCCGGACCCAAAGCCTGCGGGGGACTGCGCCGGGCGGGGAGCGGAGGAGGCCACTCCTGCGGGCAGGCAGGATGGGGCCCTCGTGTGCAGCAGTGAGAACACGGGGGAGCCAGGTGCGACGTACAGCGTGCGGGTGAGTACTTGGCATGGGGTTGCCATTCTCTGGGGCAAACGTGGCAGGAGGCTGCACTGTGAACTCTGTGTTCCCACATCTGCAGCCCCAAGCCACTGCCCCATCCCTTGTATCTCCTGTTTCCTGATGGATGTAGGGCTATGTCATTGACGTGATGGAGTTAAAAGGAGCGGTCACCCCCAGAGCTAACACCGCATCCATTTCCAAAAGAATATCCTCAGACTCTTTGAGGAACACAGCCAAGCTGCAGCTCAGACTGGGGTTGCTCTGACATAAAATGCATGTTGGAGTGGAAAGGACTGCAGTGAGGGCTTCCCAGCCCTTCCAGCAGCTCCAAGGCACCAGGTGGGTGCTGGCTGGCAGCACTGAAATGTTTGTCAGGGCGGGTTCTAGGGCCCTTGCTGTTCCCTGCAGCACCTTCCTGGGGTGCAGGGTGCCCCAGCTGCCCACCTCCTTTGGTGTTGTAGGGCTGCGTCTGATTCTCCGAGTATGGAAAACCCTGCCTGTTCCTTCATGAGACACCCTGGAATAGACTTCCTGGTTATTTCTCACACCGTGTGCTGGCACTGGTACGTGCCACCTTCTGAGCAGCAGTGGCTGCCCAAGAGGGGACCAGGTTGCCTGAATGAGTCCCTGGGCTCAGGGTTTCACTCCCTCTGCCCATGCGACACTCAGGAGCTTTCTTGTTTTCTTCTCACTGGGCTTTACGTTTCTGCATCCAGAACTGACCATTTGGAAAACCGCTGCCCGTGCTCTGTGCTTGGAACGTCCAACCCTGCACACTTCAGTGCTTGTGCCTCATCTGACAAAGGCACTGCCAGGTGAAAACTGCCTGCTGCTCACATGGGGGAATTGGAGCCAGTGCGGCACAGAGAGCGTGGTCTGAAACTACTTCAGAAATACCAGCGTAATGGCTAGGCAGGCCAAAGGCTCCTGTCGCTCTGGTTTGCGTTAGTTGTGAGACTGGCACCAGCAGAAAACCAGCCATGGGAAATGGCAAATAAAGCGCTGTCGTTTGCATTTGTCTTCTTGTTAAAGACAGAAGTAGGAGAGAGCCTGCGCTTGGGGGGAGTCTCTCACGAACTGAACTATCATCGTGGTTGTCCTCTTGTGTTTATTTTTCTTTAAAGTCTAATACTTGACTTGACAGCACAAGTGCCAAACGTGGCTCCTGGTGCTGGGCTTTCGCTCAGCTGACCAGAAGTATTGTGCTGCCGAGTGGTGTCACGGTGTCGTGTCGTGGTGTCACGATGCCCAGCTTGTGGCACCTGCCTGTCCGTGATGTGGATATTGCAGCGGTCGCAACTGAGGCTTTGAAGTAGCTGCAGGGATTCAGATGCTGAGGTGCTACTGGCACAGGCGCACCTACAGAAAGAGGTTTCTGGCGCGGGGAGGAGAAGGTAACACACAGGGGGATTTCCCAGATCTCTGTGGTGGCCCAGACCCGAGAGCAGAGGTAGTGAGGTGTTACCCGCGGGGGACCACGCAAACAAAAAACGGCAGAAGGAGAAGCAAAAACAGAGCCTAGCTTCACAGGAAGGTCAAGAGATGTGGGGAAGGGGGTCATCCCCTCCTGCTGCTCCCCAGGCTGCAGTTCCAGTACGTTTTTCTGCTGGTCTTTCTGGGGTCATGATGTTTCATGGGGAAATCTCTCTGAAGGGGTTTTGCTGGCAGGGACCTCCCAGGACAGCAGGGAAATGTTTTCCTGCAGCTCTGCTGCAACTTGCTGCTGCTGCTAGGGGGATGGCGCGGGGCTGCACGAGCCAGCCCAGGAGAGCTGCAGGAGCACTGCTAATGTGCGTCAAAACGCATTGTGGCAAAACACTGTGGTTTTTCAACCAGCCCCTTTAATGACAAGCAGCTAGGTAAGGAAGCAGCTTGGGGGCTTCAGGGCCGTAGCATCACAGCAAGGGATGCTAAACTCCTTTCCCCGAGCTTCCTTTCCCCAGAGATCTTTGGCTTTAGAAGCTTGAGTGGAGTCTGAAGAGGATTTGGCACTTACAGGGAGAGCATCTGTAGGTATCTTGGAAAAACAATGATCTGCTGAAGTAATAAAAAGATCAAAAGCTGTCACCTACAGACTAGAGCGAAGCAGAAATCATCTTTCTGGGGCTGGTTTTGAGGGGTGGCGGTGACTGGATTTGTTGTATTCCCCAAGAGGCGGCTGCAGCTGTGCGGGGCAGGTGGAGATGGCCACCGGTGTCTTGGCCCCTTGTGTTTTGGCCACATGTCACCTGGGCTCTGGCAAGGATGTCGAGACCCCTGACTGTGCCTGCTCCCCTGAACCGCTCGTGTGAATAATAAAGAGCCCAAATATCGGTATTTTAACAGAGCCAGTGCAGTTATCCCCGTGCAGTTACCTTTAAAAACAGATCTTGGACTTGTGCTTGTGCTCCTCTTGCAGGAAGGATCAGCTCTGCTGGCTTGTGGCTTCAGGGCCGCAGCCGTGAATCGTGAGCCGTGGGCTCGGGGTGCTGGGACAGTGATGCTGGGCTAGGCTGGGGGCTCAGGGGTGCAGCACTCGCCGGGGCACCCCGCATCACACAGCCGTAACCGCCTCCAAGACTGATGCTCTTCTCTGGGTAATCGTTCCTTAACAGCAAACAGCACCTTCATAGCCCATGCTCATTTGCTGGGTCAGGTTCCTTTTGAACCACATCTGTCACAGCCTGGCCCCAGTGCAGAAAGTGCTTTTTCAGCACAAAACTAAGAAGAAAGGGAAAAATGTGTTTGTGTATATTAAAAAAAAAAAAGTGTGTGCATACATTTAAAATGTGTGTGTATATATATGCGCACACACACATATATGCATTCATGAAAATTTCCCTGTTTTTTTTCTCAACACTTATTTAAAAATTGAAAACCCTTGAACGGAAGGGTCAAACTCTCCAGCAAATTTTCTGTTTAGCAAAAGCCACTCTTTGATAAAAAAGCTGCAGCTTGCTGCCCCTGAAGAAAGAGTGCTGCATGGCCAGGAGGAGTGGGACAGACCTGTCTGTCTGTCTGTCCACACGTGCTGCTAGCAGGAAGAAGATGAACACAGGACAGGCACGCAAGGCGGTCCTTCAGCAGTCGCCAGCCCCAGAAACTTCTGTAGTGCAGGAGCTTAAGCCAACACTGACAAACCAGTTTGTGGCTTTTGGTGTGTTTAATGGGCTTTTTTCTCCCATGACATTGTCCAGGCTGTTTCCCATCTCTTTCTGCTAGAGTTTTCATGCTCTCTGTCCCAGAGGGTACCAATGCCCTGCTGTGCATGGCTGCTGCCCTGGGCTGCCTTTTCCTCTCCGGTGGTTTCAGGAGGGATGGGAGAGCAGAGTTTGCTCCCAGCTCGGGGAGGGGTTGCTGCCTGCTGGGGGAAGGCAGTGTGCTTGATGCCGGGGAGCGAGGTGCTCGTATGCAGCAATTTGTGTTGCTCCCCAGCTGGCAGCCGGCCCCTCCACGACCTGGGGCACCCCATCAGAAGGAAGGGAAACGGAGGCAGAAGCATGGTGGGATTCACGCCAGCAGCAAGTGCCAAAGTGAACCAAGCATGCCACACTCTTACTGTTAGAGGCACGGGCCATTTCTCCTTGGTGTGAGAGGCAGAGGCCAGTCTCAATTCCAGCACCACGCTCCTGCCATGTGCTGCTGGCTGCTGCTCGTTTATGCCCGGTTTCCCTTCCTGCCGGATCCATTACAAGCTCGGTGAGTTGCCCAAAAACATCACAGCAGAACACAGGCCCAGCCCTGGAAAGCAGAGAGCCCCTGCCCAGGGGCACCCCCAGGCGCTCCCCACCTGGCAGCCCTCACCCTGCAAGGAAAAAGGAGGGTAGGTGGCTCAGAAATCCTGTCCCATTACTTCAGAAGTGCCTTGTTGAAGCAGTGCTGGGAAAAGAAATGTTTGGATGGGAGTGGGATTCCTGCTATGCTCATTTGCACACAGTGCTGCTGCTTGAGATGGGTTTCTGCCCTGGCATCTGTACTGTTTTTAGGGAATTTGACTGCAGCCTAACCTACATTTGGGCAGAGGCTGTTTAGCAGCAGTGTGTTACCTCGTTGCCTCTGCTAGCAAATCCTATCACCTGGATTCCTCGTTAGATGGCTCTGGGGTCTGTAGGACCTGCCGTAGGCATTACTTATGAATTAGCGCCTGTTAACTAGTAGGTCTAATTGCACGGCTGCAGCCGTGTTGTTTAATCAGGAGCTCCGTGAGCTGCTCCCAGTATCGTTGGTGCTGGTGAATCACTGGCTGGCATTTGGGCTGGAGCTGGAGCCACTGTGTTATGGAAAGGAATGAAACGAGATGTGGGGCTCTATTAGAGGGTGCCTCAAGAGCTTATTCACACGAGCCGTGCCTGGTGCATTCACATCTCCTCCCACACAGCCCTCATCCTGCCTGCAGTCACTCTCTGTCATCTCTTGCAAAGAGATGTGAAAAGATGTACATCTCCAGGAACCACCCTGCTCCCCCCTCGACCCTGCAGCATGATGAAACAGAAACATCCCCAGATCATCCTCCCCTTCAGAGCCTGAGAGACGAAGCTCCCCCAGTGCAGATGCTCTCCCCAGCCCCTGCAGGGAGACGGGGAACAGAGCTTGGCACATGTCGCCATTAGAGGAGCTGTTCCCTTGCCAGCAGGGACCAGTGAGTGTCTCCTCTCTCTCCTGAGAGCCATCGCTCATCCTGGCAAGACCTCTTGATCCCACTGCTGTCAGATCTGTGGGCTTTGGAAGGCAAAACACCTTGCTTGGACACCACACTTCATGTGCTCAGGAGCCCAGGCACGAGTCACCTTTCCCTCCCCTCTCAAACCATGGTCGAACCCTCGATACCGCTGTCCCCGTGTTACAAAAATGCCTTGCAGGTAGCTGTGGCCCCTCATGGGGCAGATGGCTCTTGTGCGGCTGAGCACTGCTGCATCTGCCTGCCCCGCTCTGGTACGTTGGTCGTGTTGCTGGTCTCTGCAGGGCCTTCTGCAGCGGGGTTAATCTTGTCCTTCTGTGTTTTTTAATTCTTCTTTCTTCCTCAGAGATGTCTTTTGTTTTCTTTAATAGGCTTCCAGTATCCCATTGTGTTTTCTAAGCTCTCCCCAGGCATCTCCCCAGCTCTGTGAGCCCGGTTTCCCCCTGCGCAGGGCTCTGTGGTTCTGCTGTACCCCTTCTGCTGGGATGGGGAGCTGCGGCTGTTACTGGCTGTGCTGGTTTAGATAACCGGTGGCAACAAAAATAAATGAGAGATGCAGTGAGGTGCCATGTTAATGCACTCCCCTACTTAGGCTTTTAAGGGGAAAAAAAAAAAGGTCTTCTGTGAATCATTGATAAGTTCAGCTTCACTAAGGGTCACTTATGCAAAAAAAACAATATCGATTTTATGTCTTTGCTTAGAGTAGCTTCCCACGCATCTGCTCAGGCTGCAGTGGGGACTCACTTATCAGCATATGACTCACCTAATCCTCTAAATCTTTCTGTTCTCAAGGAGCACCCAACCAGCTCACAGGATGCTTGACCTTATCCTGTAGGATCAGAGGTCTCTGCCATGCTATAAGCTGAGGCTCTAGACGTATTTTCCATGTTTGCTTTGTTCCCATTAAGCAGGAATATCTTTAACAAGTAAGATAGCTCTCCGAGTCCTTTACAAAGTCATTAAATGTTCATTAGGGAAGCAGTTCTGCAAACCCTTCAGATTCTTATTGATGTCCTTCCAGGGCTCTGACCTAATTCTGGAGTTCTCCCAAGGGTTGCATTGCTATTTGGAAAGAAACCAAAACAGGGATAATACCATTGTTGTGGAATCCCTGCTTGACTGCACACATACGTTCTCTTTTTAACACAGTCATTTCTGAAAATCTCCAAAGCTGAAACAGATACCTAAATCCAACCCCCCCGAATGCCCCAGCAAAAGAATCAATTCACGGGCAGCCTGGTGCAGAGGAGGTAGATACAGGGCCTTTCTCTGGACAGACAGTGCTTCCTCTGTCCATTCAAAACAAGAGGATGGAGTGTGCACATGCCTGCCTGGGATTTCCAGTCTCTCTGATGTATCCCAGAAGCTTTGACTCTCTGCAGGACAGGTCTGCAGGGGTGGGCTGTTGCTGCAGCCCACGGTCAGGATGGGATGCTCCCCAAAGCTCCATTCCCAGGCAAATATTTCATAATGGAGCAGGGGATGCCAACTGGGAAGCACAGATCTATGTCGACCCTGTGGAATGGAGACATATGAGCACTTTAATAACAGAGATGGCTATCAACAAAAATGCTGAAGGAACTAGTAAGCTATGCTTTAGGAGAGGTAAACTCAGCACATAGATTTAGCCTGGTGCACTTCATTGAGATGAAAATGTTCCACAGGTTTGTGCATAATGTCAAAGGAGTCTGGGCTCACACATCGTCACAGTCTCAATGTTTCTGAAAATTTGTCCTATGCAAATCCCAAATGAGTATAGAAAGAGCCCCCAGCTGTGCCCCATACAAGAGAAGTGTGGGACTCAGCCTCTAATTCAAAGCAGGTTGTTGGTTTATAGTGCAGGCTCTTAAGAGCTGTTACTGTGATCCTGAATTGCAACCCTACCTCCTTCATCTTCTGCAGAGGTTATTTGTCATCAGACCTGCAGCAGCATGGAGCCAGTGGTTTTCGTCATGCCTAGTAAGCTGCCCAAAGGGACGTTCAGCTCTTGTGCACAGAGGCTGAGTGCAGTGTTCCTGCAGACACCCAGGCATCCTCTGCTCGTGGGAGAATTTCACTCCAGCGTTCATGTATTCCTCCCAGCTCAGTGACACAGGCTAATCAGTGAGAATAACCTGAATTAGGAAAAAGGAAGGATTGAATTTTGTGTATCCAGAGTGCTTTACCTCTTCTTTTTTGTGCTATGTTGTTGAAGTTGCTGATATCTTCATTGCTGTTCTGTACACTTTTCAGTAAAACTAGATAGGTTTAGGAAGTTGCTTTAGAATGGCTGATTTGATTTTCCATTTAGACTCTGATTCTGCATATAGTCAGTGGACTGAAATCACATTTGCTTTCTTCTGTGACCCTCCTCTTGCCTGTTTTGCAGATATAAACACAGTCATCATTTCTCTCTGTCTCTTTGTTTTCCCTAGTACATGGGCTGCATTGAAGTGCTGCAGTCAATGAGGTCCCTGGACTTTGGCACACGAACGCAGGTCACCAGGTAGGCACTGTCAAACTGAAATTCAGCACAAGAATTAAAAGCCTGAGTGCTGATTTCTATACAAAGCCACAGGCTCATGCCAAGCTCATATACTCTTTTGAATAGGAGTTTGCATGCTTTGTTTTTCTTTTTCCCAAGTGATGACTTGAAATATTTGATCATTACAATAGGCTATTTGCATTGGGGACTGAATTGTTTCAGCCACAGACCTCATTTCTCTCTCAGTTCTTGCTTTGGATGCAGAGAGAATGCCCCTGCAGTCGCAGCACGGTACAGACATCCCCAGCGACTTGGGTTCTGGCGGCAGCCAGGCCGTGAGCGTGGGCTCAGCACTGCCCCTTGGCTCACCCAGGGTGCAGGGTGAATTTGTGGGTGCCGCTACAGCCCCGCTGCTGCTGTGGGTGGCCAAGGCAGTGAGCCTGGGTGCTCACAGGCATCTCTTCTGCTGCCTTCTCTCTGCTTCACACCTGATGCAGAGTGGCTAATGAATTTTTGTCAGATGTGACATTGCTTGGCCCTGTTTGCACCAAGGCCAGGCTCAGCTGGAAGTGGAGACACAGGGAAAACATGCTGAAATGCAGTCATTTCCAGCAGTACTTTGAGCCTAAGCTTCCAGGCTGCAAATCAGAAAAAGATGAATATTTTGGTCTCAGATACAATGGAAATTAGTTTAAACATGAAATATTTTGGTGGTCTTTAAAGAAGCTTGCTACTTCTGCTGCAGATTGCATCGCTGCCAGTCGTTGGGTGTAGACTATCAATATATGCATGTGTGGGGTTGTTGAAACGTCCTGTCAGGAACAGAACAGCCCAGCTTTATTTTTACCCATATAGTCCTTGTGTCTGTAAGTGCGTGCAATAGTGCTTTTCCAAAGAAACACCTTCTTCCCAGCTCAGAGCTGCGTGCTGCTGGGGTGCACTCATGGTCCTGCAGCATGGCTCCCAGCACCCTGGCCCCTGTGCCTCCAAATGCCTCTTGGAGGGCTGTCTGCATGCAGAGTATTTTTGCCCTGCCTTGGATGTGTTCCCTCCTCCCCTCAGCCATTTTTCTGGCATGGCTCATGCTGAGGATGCCAGAAGTGTGGTTTAGGCTTCTTGTGGCTGCCCAGCTCTTCCTTCCTGCTGGCAGATGATTTACAGATGCTCTTTTGCTTCCTGAAGTGTTCATATCAAACTGTCTGGAGACAGGAATGGAGCACGAAGAGATAAGCGTTAAACTTCTACCTATTGGCTCCCTGAGTTATCAGCTAAAATGAAGAAACAGAAAAACTGGAGTCCTTAAATGCCTATATATTGCACTCAATCAGCAGTTGTTGACAATTAAAATCAGCACAAGCACACACTCACCCAGTTCCTGCACGTGTGTACAAAGAAGTGCCTGAGATACAAATATATGTCCCTCACCCTAATTGTTTACTGACCAAAACCAGAAATGTGGTATTTTTTTGCCCAGAGTAATCAGGCTGGCGTGTTCAGACCCACTCGTATTCATCAACAGCATCAGCCAGAAAGTGAGGTTATCTCCTGTTTGTAAGATATTGACTCTGTGTGTTGCTAGACTTACAAAACAGAGATTTGGACGGTTTGTCTGGAAAATAATGAGTATGAATTACTGCCTAAAGAGAAGTTGCCAACTTAAATTTGGCCCAAATAATAAGGTTTTGTTAACCAGGGCTATGTGAAAACTTAACAATGGAAATATTTCCATCACCTAAAAAAAATGCCACTGCTGACCTTAAGAGGCTCTTTTGTGTATGAGAAATTCAAAATTAAACTGTTTGCAAACTGAATGTTGAAGTGCTGAGCTCATGCATGTGAACTTTAAAGTTTGATCGATTACAAACTAAGTGACAATAGCATTGATTATTCTATTGTTCTCCCAGGCGAGTAACTTTATAGATGGCCTGCTCAATACAACAACCAAAGACTTATTGGAAATTGTTCCATTTTAATAATCTGTGTTATTTGTACTGGGGGAAAACCATATTTTTCTCTGATGGCATTTCAGTAAACAAAGGGCCATGCTCTGTTTTAAAGCGATGCAGACAAGATCTCTAATTATGTCTCTTCCCTGTCCTGCTGCATGTCTATTTGCATTCTTAGTCTCCTGATCTCTAAAATTAAAGCTATTTTTTACCTACCTCACATGCATGTTGGAAAAATCAACAAGCTGATGTTTGTCGAAGTGCTGTGAGGAGTCAAAGGAGTTGAGCGTGAAGGATTTATTTTCCAGTTTATTGCCATACTTGCACTTTCAGAGTCACTTACCAGAGATGGTAAGAACTGGGGCTTCCAAAATGTGTTCTGTCTGGGCACATAAGTGTGATGTTTCAGGCAGCATGCAGACCTACCACCCGTACGGCTGACCTGGAGAGGTCCTTCAGACCTGGCATGGGGCTGGGGAAGGTAGAAGTGGCCTCCCCAGCACTGTGAATGACTTGTGAGACCGTAGGGGCCTTCAGGCTGAATGACCGCAGCACAGCAAGGGAAGAGCCAGGCACTGGGGTGCTCTTTACCCTTGGCCCTGGCAGTTGTGTGGTGAGGAGCTTGGCAGAGGAGGTTTCGCTGCAGCAGTTTTCTCTTCTAGCTTTCTGACAGTCTGCAACCCAAATTAGCAGGTTAATGCAGTACTGAGATGCTGCCCTCACCTGTGGTGCAGGAGAGCTGCAGTCTGGGCTGGTGACTTCTGGCAGACAGGCTGGTCCAAGCACTGGGGTGACAACATCCTGAAGTCCTGCAGCTAAAGCTCACAGAACTCACCCGCCAGTGCTGCAAGACCTAATGACAAGGGTGGGTGGCTCTGAATCATCTCGCTGTGATGTATACCTCGCTGTTGTCCATTGTGGGAAAATATAATCCAGATTGAGATGAATTTAAGAAAGTCCCTGCTCCCTTCTGCACCAGTTGAATCAGCTGGTTTTAAATCCAGTCTGTAGTAAACTCAGGGTTATTTGCATTCAGCTGAAGCCTTGCTGGGGTGGGCTAGACCCACATGTAGCACTGCTGAGTGCTGTGCAGGGAGACACCATGTCAAAACCAGCCACGAGTTGTGTGCTTGGTTCCCAGGGCTACGATGTGGAGCTGATGCTGTCGATTTTCCAGGTCAGCCCTGCCCAGGCGGTTTGCTGACATCTTCACTGTGCCACACATCTTTGTTTAACCAGGGGGTGGGAGACTCATCATAGCACTCTCTTGCTCTTATTATATCCCTTCCGTTTCTCAGAAATGTGTGATCCCAAGTTACATGGAGATGACAAGAGCAATGCCAACAAATAACAGTAAGGGTAGCAGGCTCCTCTGCTCGAGAGACTTTTTATTTTTAAGGGTGTGTCCTGGTTCCAGTTAGGACAGAGTTAAGTAGCTCCTAGTAGCTGGTAGGGTGCTATGTTTTGGATTAGGATGAGAAGAGCGCTGATAACATGCTGATGTTTTAATTGTTGCAGAGCAGTGCTTACACCAGGCCAAGGACTTTTCAGCTTCTTGCTCTGTCCTGCCAGCGAGCAGGCTGGGGGTGCAGCAGGAGCTGGGAGGGGACAGACCCAGGACAGCTGACCCAAACTGGCCAAAGGGGTATTCCATACCATCTGACCTCATGCTAAACAATATATAGGGGTGGCTGGCCGGGGTGGGGGGGCCGGCTGCTCGGGAATAGGCTGGGCATCGGTCAGCGGGTGGTGAGCAATTGCGTTGTGCATCACTTGTTTTCTTACACATTATTATTGTTAATACTATTATCATTATCACTATTATTATTATTATTGTTATTATTATATTCCTTATATTCCTTATATTCCTGTCTTAATAAACTGTCTTTATCTCAACTCACCGGCTTCACTTTCCCGTTTCTCTCCCCCATCCCAGAGAGGGAGGGGGGAGGGTGAGCGAACGGCTGTGTGGTGTTTAGCTGCCAGCCGGGTTAAACCACAACAGGGTGTTTATTGTGAGCACGCCGTGCTTGCTGCTGACAGCACGAGGCGCTGGGGCTGGAGCCCCTGTACTGTGGAGGTGGCAGCTCTGCCGGTCCCACGCCTGCACTGGACCCTGACCTGTCCTCCCCTTGTCCAGCCCCTTGGCTTTTTTCCTTTTACACATCTTCCAGTTCTGTTAAATCAAGCTTGGTGTCTGGACATTTATGGGAAAGGGGATTCTGTATCCCAGGTCAGGGCACTGACTTGCAAACTTGGAAGTGGTCAGGCAGCGAGGCTGGGGCGAGGGGTGTCTGAAATGGGCTGGTGGGGCAGCCGGTCGAAGAAGGCTGACTTTGTTTGGGAGATTAATTTCAACTTTGTTGAGACACACAATCCCCTTCTGTTAGATAGTGTAGGCAGAGCCCTTGATGCTTAAAAGCAAATCTTCAGCAGCATGCTTACTTGCTTACATCAGCCCCTCGCTCTTCTTTTGCTCTCATTTGGGGAAATAATCAACAAAGCGTCTCTCTGTCAGCGCTGTGCTTCCCCTCCTGCACGCACACTCGAAGGAGCATCTGTGGTGGGGCTTATTCCAGAGGTGCAGGCCCAGAGAAGAAGTCTGGATTTGACTGTACAGCTGAGCTGATTTAAAGGTTACGGGTGCCAAAAATGGGGGTGACAAGGGCCACAGAGCCCTTGGGCCTGGGCGAGCAACCACAAGTCCCCTCTGTCCTCGGCTTCTGCAGCACCCACTGGCTGTAAGGGGTTGTGGTGCTGGTCCAGCCCAGCCCCGGAGCTGTGGAGCTGACCATGGCTGCTTGCTCAGGAGCTGACCCAAATCTCTCCCTTTTGTTATGGAAAGCAAAAACTTTCCGTGCAAATTACCAGTGGTTGGTTTATGGTTTCTGCACGGGCACCACAAGACTGACAGACAGTGATGCCACTTCACATGGCAAGAGATGCCTGAGGTGTCGAGGAGCAAGGTTTTCTTAGCCTAAGCCGAGAAGAACGATTTAAATTCCTCACAGCTCTCCTGATTTCATTCTGTGGCTCCCAGGGTCAAGAGGAATTGCCACAGAGTATGGCAGTGGAGTTATCTAATTCAGTGTGATTTAAAAGAAAAACAAACAAACAAACCCAAAGTGCTTTGCTTTGGGATGAGTGACAAGGAGGAGAGAAATGAAAAGCAGCAACATGACTGGAATAACAACATGACTGGAATGGCAAGTGTAAAATGGACAAGCAAATGCCTGAACGCATGAAGCTGCACATTCATCTGAGAACAAGATTAACTACAAGGCCTACACAGGTCTATGCCGTCTGGCAGATCTGAAAGCAGAGACTTGCCCAAGCAAGTGACTGAAAACGAACAGCTGTACGAAGGAGTTAATAGCAGGTTTACAGGAAGAAGGCACAGATACAGAAAATCCTATTTCAGTTTATCACGGTTATTTCCAGAGTTTCTTTTCTTCCTAGTGTGCAGTTTCCAGGTCAGGTCTGCCTGCCCCATAGGAGTGACTGAAATGTAGAGGTGTTCAGTTATAGCAGCAAGGTGTTATCAAATGGCTGCTCCTCACATCTTTAAAATAATATTTGAGGTTTGTTAGATCATCTGGAAAACCATCCAGAGATACACAGGAAGGAATAGCTGTGAGAAGATGACTTCCCCTACTAAAGAGAGGAAATAGAAACTATTAAGTAGAAATGAGTTGCCTATGTTTTTGTTCCTGTTTGCTGGACAATTGCTTCAGAGCAGGGTGAAGTGGGCAGTGACAAGATGTGCTTGTAGCAGAATGGAATCCGCTGTGGACAGCTTTGCCTGCAACTACTTTTTCCGCACAGGCTGCTTGAAGCATGCAGGAACTCATTTGTCACCAAAATAGAAGACTTCCCTGTTTTTCCAATTTTTTCGGTATCTGGTTTTCTTTCTAGGTAGAGCTAGACTTGATGGCTCCAGGTAGCCTTAATGTCTTGGCTCTAATTTTAATTTCCTTTAATATTGAATGAGAAGATGAGCTCTCATTTTCCAAACGAATCATTGGAATCTGCAAGATCATCCTGCAGGATGCCGTTCCCATTTTGTTTAGCTTTGGCCTTTCTATGGGTAACACTGAAATAAAAAAGGAGCTAAATGAGGGATGCCAGGATTTCACTTCAAAAGCATATTTTTAGTTGTGCAGGGGGAAATGCTTTGCTTTGAAAGGGTAAAAAAAGGCTGTGTTTGTAAACTGAATCTGAAACATCTTGTGTAGCCCACTATAATGCTCGTCTTCTTCCCTGCTGGTTTCACTCAGAACATATTCACTACATTTTTGTTACTTTGCCCTTGGTGAGGTCTCCAGGTTCTCAGGACTTTGTCTGACAGGAAGACTCCATTTAATATCAGCAATCTCCAGTGCTTTATGCTCACATAATTCAGCAACATCTGTGGGGCACCATGCTGGGGCCAGCAGAGATGCCAGGGGTCAGCGGCGCCATGCTGGGTGCTTGCGGCCCACCCCTGCTCCTCAGGCCCAGCACAGGCCCCAGGCTGACTGTGCTGCTTGGGATGTACCTGGCTGGGAGCCTCCTGTCCCGGCTCTGTCTCTGGCAATTTTTAGCCTTTCTGAAGGAAACTTTCTCTGGAATTAAAGCCCAGCAGCGTGTTCCACCCACACACCCGCCAGTATCTGAAAATAGACGGACTTTCTTAACTAGCTTGTTTCCTAATTAGCTCGTTGGGTAATAACGCAGTAAAATAAGCAAAAAATTAAACAAATTAATTCCTTTCCCCTCAAGCATTAAATGAAATCCAAACCCTTGAAAGCCCAAGTCTGAACTCAGGCCAAGGCGGCCCATACAGGAGGTACAGCGTGAAGCGCTGGCTGCGGGATGGGGCTGAGGGATGCCCCCCACACCCCCGGCACAGGTCCCGGGTGGCCAGAAGGGTTACGGGCTGCAGGCCAGACCCTGCACGGTGGCTTTGTGCTGTTAGCAGTGTGTCTGGCTCCCCAGGACATCGTCCAAGGGAAAATTTGGAAAATGGAAAATTTGCGCCAGTAACACCTGCGATTGCTGGATTATCAAGATAAGGCTATCGGGTTGGATCCTGGAATTCGTGGCATGCTGCAGCAGACCTGGCCTTTCCTTATCTCCAGGATGTCCAGGAAAGTTAAGGAAATCTGCTAAGCACATCCCAACCCAGTCAGTCACCATTTTTCCATTGGCTTCAAAACAGTAAGTGTCAGTCAGGGAAAAGTCTATGGCTGCCAATAAAAGATTTTTTTCCCAGCTGCCATGCTAACCTCCATCAGGACTGTTGAGTGCTCTATATGTGCTCTATATGTGGAAACCAGTCACCTGACTGATTGTATATCAGAACTTGCTTTCATGAAGTGTGGGAAATAGATGCAGCACGACACTTGGTTATATTGAGTAATTTAGCTGTCTCTGATACAGACCATTGGTACTTTATGCCTTACGCTTCTGTTTTCCTAAGTAAGAAGCACCACAGAGATGACTGTGTGTCTGGGAAAGGACATCTGATTTGGGAAATACCTGCTAGAGATGGAAAGATATGAAACTGAGACCTCAGATTTGGAAAAGAAGTTGCGAAGCTGATTACAGCACCAAACTTCTCCCCTGAACCATGACTTTCCAAAACACTATGATAAAACCCCTTGCCTACGAGAAGTGGCCTTGAAATCCAGCTTCAGCTGAGCAAACCATGCACCTGCACCTTAAAAAGGGAAAGATTTATGCAGTATTCCCCGAGAAAAGCCTTCTGCATGGAGGGATACAGAACTGTTGACAGCAACACTCAAAGATCTTTTTTTTGTGTGCATGTATATGTCTAACCAGTGGTTTGACCAAGAATGTCACAGTTTGGCAAAGAGATGTGTTATCAGCAGCCCAGGTACCAAATCCTGGAATGACTGTCACGCCTAGCAAGGGCAGTGCTGGGAAATGTCCATGCATAACTCCCAAACAGGGTAGGCTGGGAAGCAAGAATGTTCCTGTGAGAGAAAAGTGTGGGAAATTGGCTGAAGTGCAGATGAAATATTTATTTTTTTTAAAGAGAACCCCCAAACACCAGGAAGCCTATAAGAGCACCCAGCTGGCCTCACTCAGCACACCCCTGGTGCTCTAAATAAAATGGATTAAGGCAGGTAGGAGCCCTCCCTGCCAATAAGAGCCCTGCCAACCTTACTGAGAAAAAGGACTTGAAGGCATGAGGTCCTTGGAGTTTCATTGTGGTTAGCTGATTTTATTTAATTTTTTTTAAACAAATAATTTTCATTAGGTGACGCTGGTACATTTTGTGAAGAAAAAGAATCAACCCAAAGCAGGCTGTTGAATTATTGTGTTTCATTAAATACTTTTTTTTTTTTTTTCCTTTTTTAACACTGGGAGGGATAAAAATGGAAAAACAACTGTGAAAGGCTTTCCGGAAGATTTAAGTGTTTCTAAGTGGAATTATAACAATAAATCACAAGGTTGCTGGCCCTGTTACAGCTGATGCATGTTAAATGATCCAACAGTTTGTGCTGTATTTTTCTATTTGTAGGGAAGCAATAAGTCGACTGTGTGAAGCCGTATCAGGTACAAATGGAGCGATAAAGAAGCGGAAGGTAAATACAGTTTTAGCTGAATGATTATTTTTTTATATCTGCTTCTGATAAGCCTGATACATGATTCCCCAACAGGATTCAGCCCATGGTGGAGTGCATGTTAATTCATCTGAGCTTGGTATAACACAAAAGCGTTTGTAGCAGGATGCATAGCCTGCTTGTTCTGGGTGCTCAGGTTGCGCTGGACCTCTTCTCACCAGGGTTAGTGCTCTGCCCAGCGCTCCTGTTCCTACCAGCCTTTGCAGTGCTCAGTGCTTAGCAAATCCTAGGTTCTGGCAGGTAAGATGTAGGAGGTCTTTTGAATAGTGAAAGGGAGGTCCTTCACTGGAGGAATACCCGATTTTTATTTATATTGAAAAAAATAAGCACAATGAGAAAGGCAGTGTTTAATGGGCCTGTCATTTATTTAATAGCTGGCATGCAGAGGGGGTCAATGCAAGTGGCTGCTGTGGGGCAGTGTTCACGGGAGGTTATTGGTTTCCTTGTGTAACCGTGGAGCTCAAGGTGAACCAACATGCTCCTGAAAAATGAATGCATGAGAGAGTGTCTTGATTTACTCCGAAACACTTCATCCTCAGGAAACGAAGCGGAGTTTGGTGGGAAAGTTACACATTCTGAGCTCCTGAGCCAGCTATAATATTTAGCTCCCTGGGTTTTTGTTTCTTTAACACTTTTCCACATTATTGACATAATAAACATGTACATGAGTCATACTCAAAGCTGATATTTGTTAGAAAGTCTACTTGTGTTTGATCATGACATTATCCCTGTTCCCTTTAAATTCTCAACAAAATGCTATAAAATCTACTTGACTCTGATATACTTCTGCCCCTGACAAACCCAGTTGACAGTCTCTTTCTTTTGTTTATGTTCAAAGCCTCCAGTTAAGTTTCTGTCTCCTGTACTTGGCAAAAGTAACCTTCAGTTTTCTGGCATGAATATAAAGCTGACCATTTCAACAAACAGCCTCACGTTGATTAATGTTGACACACAGCAGGTAGGATACATGTAAATCAGTGTCCTTCTCTCTGTGCTACCATATTCTCCTCTTTTTGTGATATCTGTAAGAAAGGCTGGGTGCTTGAGTGGAAAGCAGCACCCTCTAGTCTTCCCATGTATGCCTGATAAAGCTGAACTGTGTGATTCCTCTGAATTTAAAAATTAGAGTATTTTGGAGGAATTCAAGATATGGCACGTGCTCTTTTTGTTTGTGATAGTGTCCTTTGTGCCCAGGGATCTCTAAGCACTTGGCAAACTGTTTCTCTCCATGTGTCACTGTCTGTACTGTGCCTAATAAACAAGGCACTAGTCCTGACTGGAGTTTCTGACAAATCCTAGGGGAAAGAAAAAATTGACATAAATTATGAGTCAGAGCTTGGCTTTGCAGTGGTTCAAAGCTATTTTACAGCTGGGTAATATATGTGCATATATCAGTTACACTACACAGATTCCCTGGGCTCTGTTGAGGCATGTTCCTGAGAGCCTGGGTCTGCCCTGGGACTGGGGCGTGCACCCTTCGTGGCAGATGCAGCTGGGAGCTTCGCGTTGCCCACCTAATTCCTCCTTCAGCTGCTGGCTTCAGCTCCCAGCATGATCTCACCCAGGGCCAGCAGCGGGTTTCCTTCCAAGCTGGAGCAGGGGAGCATCGGGGAGGTAGTTTTGATTCACTGACTCTAAGGACCTGTTGCACGGCCCCGAGGCCAGGCCGAGCATCGGGCAGCTCTTGGGACTTTCCTGCAGCACTGAGCTCTCCTGTGCTAGGAGGAGCAAGGGTCCATGGCCTGAGGCTTCCCCTCCTTTCAGCTATAGCAGCAAAGGGCTTCCCTATGCCAGACAAAGCTCTGGGGGCTGGCAGCTAAAGTATGGCCTTCTAAGCTGTTCCTGTTTGATACAGGACTAAACCGGACAGACGGATCTCTTTGCAAATGCACTCGCGTGCCCTGTTGCTGCAGATGGGGGTGTTCGGGGGACTGTCTTAAAGCTCTTTCTAGATCTTTTCTTGCTATGCCTTTGCAAGTTGGAAATCCTGTTTATTCCGTTCCTGCACTGCTGCCATATTTCATTGTGTTCCCACTTGTGTAATCTTGTGCACTTGATTTTATAATAAATTGCAGTTTGTCTCCAGAGATGAGGTAGTGTTTGAAATGAAGAAAAGTTGATGCATGATCTGGCCACCAACATTTCTACCAGATAACAGTTTGGTGCTAGTGCTGAGAGAGAACGTGATCAGAGTATCAGTATTTGTACTGTTACTGTCAGTTACTGTTTGTAAAAATGCAACTGTTATATACTTCATGCATTTAAACAAAAATTTTGGTCATTTTAAACTGAATTAATTTCTCAAGAATTTGTAAAAGCATCCAGTGTTTCCAGTTTTCTCCTGTCAGAGACTCATGTAGCTTTATACAGACCAGGTTAGAAGCTGTTGGCTGAATTCATTCTGAAAACCCTTTAAGGAAGTTTGATCAGATGTTTCCAAGCGTGAACAGGTTGTCTCTAAAAATACTCCTATTTTTAGTTTCTTCATTCACAAATGATGTGTCCATGTATTAATAGATTGGGTTGTGATGAACTTAATTGCTTGCTCTGCTGTTTTCCAAATGCGTGGCACATAAGCATGTTTAACTACTTTGTCATGCTTTTCAGATTATTGCCAACCATCACATGCAGTCCATCTCATTTGCTTCTGGAGGTGACCCAGTAAGTATTGATTTATAAGATATACTTCCGCAGGTATAATGAAATTATTATCAGAACAGAAGTACCTGCAAATACTTTATTTCATCCTGTCCTATCCACAAGCACTAACAGTATGCCATGCTTCTGCATCGTGACTAGGATAACAATAAAACAGTGGGCCTGAGATGGGAAAGGACGCTTGGAACAGAGATTCAGTGGCTGTTTGATAGCTAGGTAGAGTTACTTTTCTCACTGTCCATCAGTGAGCCTCAGTTCACTCAGAAGTCCCCAGACCTGGGGACCGAAGTGTAAGAACACACAAACATAGGAATTATATCAGTTCTATGTAATCCCATGCTGAGTCACAAAAGTGGTCAGCACCAGTGCCTGTAAATTTTAAACATATTTTAAGTCAGACAAAGCTCCTACAAGACAAGCATGGCATTATTTTGCTTGCAGACATGCAGTTTTCTCCTAGTATTATAGTTACAAACTCATTGATGTCATGCAAGAAGTTTTCTATTCTCTTCCAAATCCTTTATTGGAAATGATTGTAAGTGAGGAATCTGTCATCCATAAACATGACCTATTCACTCCTCCAATGTCAGCAAGTTCCTAGCCCTGCCAGTGTTCTAAATTTCATACTCCATGTGCTGTGAAAACAGTATTTTTTTAATCAGTTTTGAATTTTCTGCCCTTCAGTTTTGTGAAATGTCTCCTTGTTCTTGTGTTATGAAACAGGGAATATAGAAGGCTCTGGGTCATGTTCTTGATAACGTGGGGGCTGACGCCAGGCCTAGCTTTGAGTGGAAAATAGCAAATCGGCCCCTCTGGATTTGGGACCAACCAAGGGAAAATAGCTGGGAACCAGGCCTGTGTGACTGATGGATCTTCTCTGGAGGACCATCGTGGTGATGTAAGAAGCCCTCTGAGAGGTTTTGCCCAAAGTTGCCTGAAAACAGGAGCTTTCTGGAGCTGGGGTGGGAAGTGAGGAGGGAGCATGTGTGCAGTCACTTAATCTGTCTTGCCTCTGAAGTATGTACTATGTCCTAGATGCTGGCTGTGTAAATAGTTTGTCTTTATGTACCATCTCCACTTTGGAAAATTCAGGGATACATTTTCAGACTTACGCTTAGTGACTTATGCGCAGTGGGCTGGATGGGTAATTCCACAGGGCTTGTTTACCTTTTTTTAGTGGTGGTGTTTTTATTACTATTATTGTTATCATTATCCTGCACCGGTCCTACATAGTGATCCCATCAGATCTCACAGGATACACAAGGGCTGGGTCAGTGCTTAAGTGGTAGGACCTCCAAGGAATGTGCTAGCACAACAATGTGCTGCAGGGATTGCTCTTGGTGGTGCAGCTGAGAGAATGTGTAAAACAGAGGTCTCGGTATGGGCGGGAACTATGAATCTAGTGGCACTTCACACAGGGCAATCCTGGTGGCTTGTTGAGCTTTTTTCAGAAATTCCCCTTACATATAAAATGTGCTATGGTTTCCATAGGACATGTCTCTCCACCTGTCTCCACATTCACGGCCTGAACACAGTTCAGTGTTGCTCTTCACTGTTACGGAATGGCAGTATTCTGCTCTAGAGGGGGCTTTATTTTAAAGCAAAGCCATCCATGCAAGTACTTAAACATTGTAAAGATATAAAAATAGCAGGTACTACTGTAGTTGCTTTAGTTTTCCAGTTGCTCTCAAGATCTAATTTATTTTGAAAGTGTATGCTAAAATATTTATGAGCCTTAAGAAAAACCTGAGAGGAAAAGGAAGGAAATTGAGCTCAATAAATGCATGAGAAATATTTAGCTTTCTTTGCTTTAATGATATTAAGTTTGGAGATTTTTTTTCTTTTAATGATCTAGGACAAGATCTGCTGACCCTGAGATCTGCCTCCTGTGTCATTCATTGTGAATTATTAAATGATTGTTCTTGTGCATATTGCAAATTGCCTTTGTTTCCTGCCAGCTGATTGCATCTTCCCTCAAGAGAGCCATGCCTTTAAGCTGCGAATTGCGCTTTCCCCATTCCGCCTTAAAGATCCAAAATAACAAAATGCATCTTTAATTATTAAAAGAATGTTATTCATTACCTCTCCATTTTTACTATAACACTAAATCATCAAGTGACTCTTTGCTTTTGCAATATGACCAGAAATTTTATTTTTTCCATGCCAGTTCCCTTTTCAGTTTCACAAGAAAAAGTGATCATTATTTCAGTGCTGGCTGGAAAAAGAAATCTGAAACAGACAACTGATTATACTGAGGTTGTCTGATCTCAGCGGCAGCCTTGAGGTCCAGAGTAATTTAACCTGATGTTAGCCAGACTAAAATCAGGCAGCAGTGATTGAGATCAGATCCCTATTGTGTTCTGCAACTTTGTAAAGATCAGCTTTTTCTCTAAGATGCCTTTGAAAGTCAATCTTCAGGCTACAGATTGGGAAAATTCTAACTTGCCCTTTGCATTATTTTTGCACTTTTTAATATTCCATAGATATTGATAAGGACTGTTCCAGCTAAAAGATGTGACTGGAAGTCACGCAGCTCTGATGCTTTCCACAGGAGAGGCTTTGAGCTTTGTGGGAGCAGCAGAAGAGAGCAGTATTGTCTGCTGATGAGGCACCAGCTGAGTTTCTTCTGTTGCAGAGTTTGGAACTGAAAACACAGTTTATTGGAAACCCAAAGAATGCAAAATGGTCTACTGCATTTATTACAAGAAAAACATTCCTGCACAATGACTGTGTCAATATCCACCAGTGTATCACTAATCCTTAGCCCCCTTTGCTAGAACCTCTAATTTTTCCTGAATGAAGTATTTTTTGAAAGCTGAAAATCTCTCTGTGTACACTCAGTTGCTTTGTTATGGCGGTAGCTGAACAATCCTACTGTCCATGATGATAATTTTAAAATATTTGTGTTCTTCTTTCCTAAAGGATACGACAGACTATGTTGCATACGTAGCAAAAGATCCCGTTAATCAGAGAGGTATGGAAACAATTTCCAGATTGTTATGCATGTTTTTACAATTGCTTTATCTGTACCAAGGAATTGCTTGAGTTTTAAAATCAGAACTACTGAATAGCCCAATAGTCTATACAGTTTCCATCTTCCATGTATGGATGGGAGTGATGGTATGCAGACTGTGGCTTTAGATGTCATACTCTTTGTGCAATTAAGTGAGGATCCATGGGTCAGATACACAGGATACACCTGTGCCAGGTGCTGGCCCTGCGCTGGGGCAGGATTCTTCCCCAGGCAGCCAAAAATCAGGGCTCTGCCTTGCTTGGGGAGGAAGGTGCAGGAGCACTCCATGAAGAAACCATAAACGGAGAGTTTCTTTTATTGAGGTATAAGTTGGTATTATGATTAAAATACCCCCAGTGCAACTTCCTTAGCACATAATGTCCTAAAGTTATCCAGATGCATAATTTCACGCTCAGCTTTTCTGCTGTAAGCATTACAGCTTGGCTCTATTTTCTGGTATAAAGTGCATTTACCTAATTAAAGCAAGGTGTCTCTTTGCAGCATGCCACATACTGGAATGTCCCAACAGGATGGCACAGGAAGTAATAAACACCATAGGGCAGGCTTTTGAGCTCCGGTTTAAGCAGTACCTGAAGAATCCCTCCAGCCTGGTTACTTCTAATGAAAGGTCAGTATATTCTCAGTCACTTCACTGGCAATTTTCTTCTCTTACTACTTTTCAAGAAAACAGTATACTCCATATATAAGATGCTTTGGATATGCATTCTGGACATATGCTAATTGTAATATATGCTGCATGTACAGAGTATAATAGATGAAAATTAGCTTATTCCAGTAAATGCCACTGATTCCAGTGACATTTGTACAGGTGCATAACAAGATAGAATTCAGCTGTATTGTTTCTTAGCTGGAACAGCCTTATTTTAAATGATGCAAGTAAATTGAGCAAATGTTCAAATTATTCTGCCCAAGCAAGGGCAGAGTAAATGAAGTGGAGAAGTTCTGCTGTATAAATATGATGAACACACACTGAGCTCAGTCCCGAGCCATGCCAAGTTTAAATTCACTGCAGCTGTGGAAATTATGTGGTGGGGGAAAAAAGCAGTTGTAGTTCACCTTTGTGCTGTTCTGCTTGTGTCCTGGCAGGGGCCTGCAGTTCCACCTGGTATGACTTGAATCAGCATCACCTACTGAAATAAGCCCAGCCACTATTTGGCATTTTAAAGTATGCAGTCCTGTCCTCTGCACATTGTTCAAATTACAGGACCTACATTAAATTTCAGACTGCAATTCCCCATTTCAACTACCCTTTTCCCATTGCACTGGACACACAATTCTTGCTTTGACTTATGGCTATCCTCACAGGTTAGCCATGTCTATTTTTCTCAGGCTTTTCTTTAGTGATGCTGAATTGGATCCCTTGCTACCTCCCACAAGCCCGTAAACCTGTAAAGCTGCTTAGCTGCTTCCTGAAACCCTGGAGTCAGTGTGCAGGTGGTGTCACTGCTACAGCACCTGACACAATGGAACAAAACTGGTTTTATTCCATGACAGTGGTACCACCTTCAGGTTATATTTATCTCATTATATAGTGTTTCTAGCCATTCAACTGCTAATACTAGTCTGTTTACACTGGAGACAATAGCCAGAGGAAGAGTCTGTGCTATGAAAGTCTGCTAGGTTATGCCACAAGTAAATTGCAGAAAGGAGAAATGGAAGATGCTAATTAAATTCCCTCCTTGAGCCAAAACCACAGCCATTCTTGGAGAGTGGTCCTCAGACAGAGAACTCGGATATTGCTGTGTGAATGAGTCACCCACCTCCAAACTACTATGAATCACATAATCAAATACTTGCACTGCATATCACATAATCAGCTACTTGAACTTTATCTCTTTCCTGCTCGAGGCCTTTTATCCAATTATATTCTTGTTAAACAGAGAAGTAAGATTTGAGATGAGCTTTTTATTTCGGGACCGGAGACAGTACAGGAAGCGCCTAGTTATTTTGCAGTGTATCAGCTGTACATTTAAGCTATCATCATTCTGTTTTAGCTCAAGAAAAACTTCGGCCACCATCCTTCATGTCATTCAGTGTTTTCTTCAAGCAGAAACAGAATAGTTGTATTGATTCTGATTATTAAAATCAGAGTGCATTCCACTTGGGAAAACTTTTTTTTTTGTAGCAATGTTTGATTTTTCTAAAACAGTGTCATGCCTAAATGCATGAGGTTTTAATTTTCTTTTGTAAGTCATGTCTCTCTCCCGTCCCCCAATCCCTAGATTTATACAGGTGAGATGAGAAGCCAGAGGAATCAATTTTATGGTCAACAATTTGGATACCTTAATGAACAACACATTGGCATCTCAGGGATCTGGGCTGTCTGGTGCTAAGATCATCTCATGGCAGCCTGAACTATGGTGACTCCATTTTTAATCTGGAGAGACGTACCTGGAAAAATAAACAACTCTAAAAGTTTAGACCCAAACCCCTTTATAGCCTCTGTATGGCTAATCTGTACATCGTGTGATGCACAAACACTTGGGATGTTTGCCTGCATTAGAAAGCAGTTGGTAACATTAGTTTCTTTTTTTTCCCATATTTTTTCAGTGAGGCAGCGAATACTAATGGATCAGCTGGGAATTTACAGGAGAGGGAAGATCATGAATATTACAATGAAATTCCAGGGAAAGAGCCTCCCACTGGTGGAGTATTAGACATGCGAATGAAAGTGCAAACAGGCCAAAGGGCTTGCTGTCTTATACAGTGCAGAAAGCAGCCTTGCTCAGTAAGTACATCATCTTCTGGAATAACTATTCACTACCTATTATGGGAATGAATAATAAAGTGTTATTGTGGTATAAAGCATGGTGTTAACATCAGAACCAGGTCCTGATTATCCTGGGAAAGGTTTTTTAGGCAAGATTTAATGATGCTTAGTACATAATTAAATCCCAAAGCACTTTCTGAAGATTAACTGGTTTGTCTTTAGAGTACTTTTAGGAGACCAAGGATTCCCTTGTTCACTTTTTAGTTGTGAGAAGGAAATAGATACAGACTTGAATAGCTTATCTAACAGAACATTTATAAAATCTGGGACTTCCTGGCTCCAAATTCTGTGATCTGATAAGTATTTCATCTTGTCCATTATGTTCTACAATCTATACATGCAACATTAACTGATTGCAATGTATATGCAACATTAATTACATTTGGAATGTTTGAAGAGATTCTGTCAAATTAGCCACAGCTTTCAAGGACAGCAAAAATGCAAATATCCATGGCTTTTGCCTGGGATAGTCACAAATTAAAAAATAAATAAATCAGGAAACACCGTCATTTCCTCATTCAGGGAAGCAGGCAGGCACTATCACTTTGCTAAGAGGGTGTACACTCAGCCATGCCTGCCGGCAGCAAGTTGGTGCCACTTCAGAAGTTGCTTCTCCCAGTGGTGGTTTGTCTCTGGCAGCAACCACTCCATCAATTTTCGAGTATGTTAATTTAAACCATAGTCCACGTCTGCTGTGGGTCTGGTAGACTCCATCCCTGGCCCCCAAACAATTCTCTAAATGGTATGTGGCTCTATCCTGAGTTTGCATTCAAAGCTCTCCAGGGTTGCAAGAAACTACCCTGCAACATGTAATTGCAATTGTCTTCTTTCCATGGGGTGTTAACTTTTTCTTCTTAGTTCCCTTCAGTTCTTTTAGGGATTCTTGGTGACTGTTTTACCATGATGTCTGTAGTTCTTCTTCCTTGTTTTTTTATTGCAAGGAACAGTTATAAGGAAATATGAACTTTACCTAGGAGTTAATCTGTTCCTGCTGCATGTTCTTTATACGTCATCATCATATTTCAGTTTATGACTTCAAAACTATCTCCCTTGAAACTGTTACTTTTGTGACTTTGATTAAAAAAAAAAAAGTGCCTCCAGCTCAATCAGACCTGGCGTCAGAGTTCACCTTCATGATAACATCTGTAGAAATGACAGTGAAAAAATGAGTTGTCCATTAAAGAAGAATTGGGGCTCAGTTCAGCTGCTGAAACCCACACCTGGTGCATCTGCACAGGACTGGCAGTTAGGGCATAGGATTTAGGTACATTAAGCCGTAGATACATTACTGGGCAATTAACAGTCTCAGTGGGGGTTGAGTATGTCCAGATGTGATATCCTGGAGAAAGTATCAGCATGAAATATTGAGGAGATGGGATTTTTTTGTGAAGATTTGTTAAGTTAACTGGATCACAGTTAACTAGTACATGGATGTTATGAAGTTATCGGAGGTTTCCAAGGGACTATTGTATGTGACTCTTTTTATGATTTTTGTGCAGACAGGCAGCCCAACATTCATCAATATATATGAAAATTGCCCAGAAGAAAACAAAACTGTGGGTATGTACTCTATTTTCCTTCACTTGTGTATGCAAAAAGTAACCAAGGCAACCTGACTGGAAGGGCTGTGCCTTTGCTTTCCATACAATGGTGAAAAGTGTCCTGCTTAGTGGGTCATTTCTGGTTTCCTAGATGAAGGGCGGACAACAAAGCCTTACAGCTTTTCAAAAGGGCACTAATCTGTCTTCATGTCTTCTGGCAGACTTACTCATTTTACTTGTCATGATACTGTACAGTAGCTCTTTGTTGTTTTATTCTTTCCCACTCTTTGAAGAAGGAGGATATTTCTTTGCTTTAACAGTCTCTGAAAATACCCCTTCCCCCTACAAATACACTAGGAGACCCAGCTGTCAGCGTTGGGTTGCTGTTCCAGTGGAGTCTGTGGCCTTGATTCCAGTGTCACTGGCTTCTGCGTTTAACCGTGTCCTTCCCTTCCCTTGGGGAGCTTTGTGCCCCCAATCCTGCTTTAGCAAAATCTGCTCTCTGGGTCCCCAAGGGATTACCACCCTACATCCCTTTCTGGACTTTGCCTGCCACAGCTAATGCCCTAAGCATGTTTCCTCAGCTCATCTCTCTCACTGCAAAATGACATCCTTTTTTGAATTCCCACCTCCACTATTATAAGGAGATCAATTACACTGTCTACAGGGGATACTGCAATTTCTTGTGTTATTTCTGATTTAAGGAAAGGAAAAATCAAATGGTTTCTACAAAGAGAGGGTGAACAAATAATGAATGAATGAATAGATCTATGACTAAAATGTTTGCTAAAGAGCAAAAGTATGTGTGTATTTGGCTAGCTGAAGCGGCATTATTTTCATACACTGCAGGGGATATTCTGTTAGTCTCTTCCTAGGCTTGGATCCTAACCTGACAGATGTGGCTCTGGCTCTGTAGACAGAGCCGCAAAGCACCAACCTCCTCCATCTCCATGCTCCACCAGAACAGCAAGAGAGAGAATTGTTCAGCTTCCCACGAAGCTTGTGGTGCAGAGGGGAAGGAAGGGGTTTTGCAACAAACAATGCTTACAGCTTGTGTCTCTGTAGAGTCGTATGTATTAATTTCTTTTCAATCAGTGGGGGTTTTACTGCTGACATTAATTGAAGCAGAACTGAACCAGTGTGGAACATTTTTGAAAACATCATTTTAACTGATTCTGAATAGCGTACCTTGTGCCTTGTAGCCATAAGGGGGGAAAAAAGGAAAGAAAAGAACAGTTCATCTGCCAATTTCTGTTTCCCTTCTGAGTGATTTTAATAGGATATACAAGAACAACAGTATTCATATTTCAGCTTTTGCAGTTATTTTGAGTTTTTTTTTTAAATCTATGCATACTGTTTATTAATTGCAGGTCATTGTGGTGAAAGATCACAGAAGACAAAGAGAGATGCGACATTATTGAAGCCTGCCTACAAAACAGATCTTTTTGATGATCCGTGTTACATCAACACACAGGCCCTGCAGTCTGCAGCCTGTACAGCCCGTGGTACAGCAGCAGCACATGGCCACAGGAGCCCACTGCATCATGGAAGTAGGTGCTTGTTGCTATATGGTATCTTTCTATGCTTTGAAAAGAGGGGACTTGTCAGCCATGGGCAAAGAGAAAGCTTTTGGTTTTCCCATAAGAAATACAGAGTTTGTGTGTGGAAAGGGTCCTTCCTGTTTTTTTCTTCTTTTTTCGCTTCTTAAATTCAAGGCAAAGATGAAAAGTGCTGACAGCGAGCGTGAGCATGTAGAATAACCTTTCATCTTCTGTAGTTGCTTGATGACAACAAATAGTGTCACATATTCCACAGGTGGTAATAAGCAAGTATTTAAGATATTATGGAAGCTTAGGACTGCACTGTGCTTTAAGGGAGAGGGCTCCCCTCTGTGCTTATCTCACCTGTTGTAATCTGGAAATGACCTCAGATTCTTTTGTTTCCCAGGCAATAGCATGCAAGGTCAACATGGGATTGTTATGAACACTTGATCTCAATTCTTGCATAAGTGACCATTGAATCTCATCCAATAACTTCTAAATCAAATTGTTTGATCAGCAGTATCTATTAAATATATGTCCGATTAAGTCTTGATTTAAAGATTCCAAGTGGTGGATATCCATTAGGTGACTATACCGTTGCTACTGATTTTTCTTATTATTGAAAACACTTTTTGAAAGAGCTTTTACCTTTTATGGTTTCCCACTGAGTGTTTTCTCTGTCAGAGTTGGCTCCGTACAAAACAGTGGGCTAAGGACTGGACAGATCTATCTACAGCAAAGGAAATCTGTGACCACTGAGACATTTCCAACCCAGGGCTGTATTACGCTCTAAAAGGAACTGGCTATATCCTGAGGAGCCTTATGTTGCACAATTTCATTGAAGAAGTGGTATCCTCTTATTTTCCTCAGAAAAATCCTGCCTGTGAATCATTTGCAGTCTGACTGGCTATATCCCAAACCACCCAGTTTTGTTAGTACATTCAGTAATTGTTCGTTTTTTCACAGCAGATGCATCATGCTGTAATCCTTCCCTTCTGGCTACACTGGCCATGTTGTCTGACATTCCTGCACATAGCTGGAGCCACTCAACACAACTCTCCCAATGAGCCGTGACAATCTCTTCAGAGCTTGTTAAGGAAGAAGGAAAAACTAGATCTTAAAGGCTAAAAACAACAGCAGTCTTGGTTTTTATGGGGAAGATTTGACTTTTTAATAAAACCAAAGAAATACAAAACCAAAGCATGAGAGCATCAGAAAAAAAATTTTTTCCAATCCCTGTTGCCTAGCAACCCAAGGTTTACCCATCTAAGGTATGGGAGGAGATCTTATGATAACATTACCTAATGCTCTGGAGGGTTGTGAGCATTCATGTATGTGTATTATTACAGGCTGTATGGTTGGCCTGATCACAGCTTCAAGACTGAATTATTTGAATTTTTAAAAGCTACAGAAATATCCTCTTACTTCCTTTTAGGGTGAAGTTCTAGGTGAAGTATCCAGTATGTTCCCTTTCATTTCAGAGTTACCAGAAGCTGTTCAGCAGAGTGCCACAAGCAACACAGCTGGTGCCTGTGTTCTGCCACAAATAAAAAAACAGCTAAAGAATGAAGATTGTTACCATGGCAAATTAAACAGGAAAGCAGCAGAGAGCCTCTTAGTCAACGATGGGGATTTTTTGGTGCGAGAGAGCGCAACATCACCTGGGCAGTACGTCCTCAGTGGGCTTCAGGGAGGGCAAGCAAAGCATCTTCTCTTGGTGGATCCTGAGGGCAAGGTATGAACATTTCATACATGGAAATTTCAAGGCTGCTGAGGTATTTCAGTCAGAATGCATGGGTGCATTTCTGGACGTGGAACTGATCTGATTCCCTTCAGGTTAATTTAAATTGAGCCAGTGACTAAAGTAGGTTTAAAAGTTCAATTCAAGAACTTACAAGCACCTAAGCACCGTGGAAATAGAAGTGAGGTGCTTAAATATAATTGTTAGTCCAGGTGCTGATAATTAGTGTACAAACTTAATATATCCTTTGATTCATTATTAAATTTCCGGAAAAATAGCCCTAATGTTAAATAATGAAGTTGATTTACTAACATGCTTCTGGATACAGAAAAGGTAGAGGAGGTTTGATGTCTTTTATATTCTACCTGCTTCTGCTCAGGACTAGAAGAGCGCTCTTGAGTGACGTTTCTCAGAGGAGACAGTAAATCAGAAAACAAAATTCTTAGTAGGATTTAGGGAAAAATATCTCTCTTCTGTGGAGGAAGAAAAAAAAAAGGTTTTGTTTCCTTTAACTTGGTCCCCCAATTTTCACGTCAGTTAATGGTAAGTCAAAGGATAAGTCTGAATTACTGCTATAGCCTAATGATCCTGCTCCATTGAATTCAGTAGCTTAAATGTTTTTTTGACTTCAATGGGCTAGGCTCATGTCCAACTACTTACAAGCACAATATAACCTTAAATTCTTTTGCTTCTTTCATTAGGTGAGAACCAAAGACCATATATTTGATAGTGTGAGTCATCTTATTCAGTATCACATGGAAAATAATTTGCCAATCATCTCTTCTGGAAGTGAAGTGAGCTTGAAACAGCCTGTAAGGAAAGAGAATAATATGGGACACATGCAATATCACCTATGATCCCTTGGATCTCACAAATCCCAAGACAATTTGTATCTGAAAATTGCATTGACTATTATAAAACTTTATATTATGAAGCCAATTCAAAAAGTATAGACTGCATTTTTTGCTGCTGTTCCAGAAGGTATTCTTTTGTGTATGTATGTATGAATATATGTATATGTGTATATCTATGTAGATCTATAGAGATCAATAAGCATAGTTATATAGATATATATAATCTTAACAAAATTACACCTTCAGAGTGTGAGATTCATTTGTGAGAAGGTATTTTAGACATGCACAAATGTCACTTTCAAGGTCATACTGAATCAGTAACTATTTAAAAGCACAATTAAACCTCTACATGCAAAAGCTCACTTGAATGAACTACTGGAACATTAGTATGTGCCTTTTAGCATAGAATTATTGGAAACCAATATTTATACTGAATTAATTTTGGGTGGTTAAACAAACATGTCAAAGCTTTTAACTGTTTGCCAAAAACAAATACGATTTGAATATTACTAAAATGTCACCTGCTTTCGAGAGACACTAACAATTTCACTTTGCTTGTAACAGCACTTTACTAGCAAGTAATGTTTGAAATGAATGGCATTCACAATACAGAAAGGTTTGTCTGGTTTCTTAATTGTTTTTTTATCGCTGACTACTCAAAAATTTGAGATTATGCAACATTTACGAAGTTGAAATTAATACATGTAATATAATTTTGGAATAGAACTTGTTACAAGGACAAGCATGCTAGATCCTAATATTTTTGTCTTGCATATGATTTTAGTATTACTACTAATTAATACTGGAGACATCCCTTTTTAAAGGTAGGCTAAAATATATTTTCACTGCTTAAATAGTTGTTTACAAACTAGAAAAGCTGAACAAAACTAATGATACATTTTGAGAGAAACCTATTTAAAAGACTGTTTGAATTTCGCATGTGCCCTTATTCAGTGTTCTTTCCAAAACAATATATGATTTTACTTGTAATCATGTGGAGTCCATTTGTTCCCAAAAAGCCTTTTAAAGGAAACCTATGAATTGTTTGGTCACAATAAATACTCTCAATATGAACAATCCTATATTCAGAGTTAACAGAGGTTTCTTGGGCTTCCTGTTGAAGAAACGGTGATTTAGTAAGTAGCTTAAGAAAGGGAAGGAGGATCTGGAGAATGAGACTGGTAGCCTGGGTGATATCCTGAGAAAGTTGTCCCTTTAAGATAAGTGATGTCTTCTGGCACCAGCAGGGACATTCTCTCTGTCTCCCAGCCCACCAACTTAGTTCCATAAGGCAGACAATTGTGGATAGTCACCAATTGCTGGAAGAAAAGATTTGACTGTAAAAGAATAAATTCTGTTATTTTGCCTGTGTTCATGTTACATGGGATAGTATAGTAAGAGCTCTTTCCTCTGGAAAACAAAAGGGGTCATACGCATAAAATAAAATAATTTAAGACACATGCTTTCTTAGAGGGGAGAATATGATGTAAAGAGCCACATTCAGAGCTGTCTAAAACCAGCTTTATTCTCTTCCTTAGCTAATACGCACAAAATATATTTCATTCTTTAATAACAACATGATTAAAATACTCAATTACATATACTGAAGTGGTGAGAAGCTCTAAAACGTTGGTAACTCATTCCCTTGATAATAGTCTGGCATTACTGATATTTCAAGGCTTTAGAACAGATTAAGCTTATGCCTGTTCCATCATATCCAAGGTTCCCACCTGCAAAAAAGGCCCCCAGTAGAAATTCATGTTCAAATTTTGTGCCACTGCAAGGACAGGTGGCAAGAAACTGTAAGTGAGTGGAATACAAAGTGCCTGCATAGTATACATTTTCATACATCTTACCAAACTTCATATAGTGTACAACGCTTGACATGACTTTATTGAGCAAACTATGAAACAAAAATAGCTATTTCTCTGGCATGTCAAGGGAAGAGAATGACTTGCATAAGGTAGTTTTGATATTTTCATCAAAGCTGAATTTTATGACAGGTCATAGAAAGCAAATGTATGAAACTCCATCTCTATTTTTAGTATAAATCAAAGCTACTGACAACTAGAATAATAGTGTTTGGAGTTGTGATAGCATGAGATCGAAGTTGTATGAATTTGGCTGATACTGACTTTTTTCATTTCACCATTTTCAGTTTACCAATGGGTAAAAACAGCCACAGCGATTATGTGATGTTTGGATTACAGTACAATACAGTCCAAGTCTCTCTCTTTGAATATCACTAACTTTAACAGAAGCAAGACCGGAATCTTTGTTTTGTTCCCAATTCTTTTGTATGTGAAGTAACACGCTGAAGGAAAAAGGGAAGAAAAATGAATTAACTGGGTGCTAATGTAATAATGTGGTGATTTAACTGATGGGCAGCTAAACACCATCTTGCTGCTCTCTCACTCCTCCTCAACAGAATGAGGGAATGAAAAAAAAATCAATGGAAAAAAAAGCTCATGGATTGAGATAAGGAGAGGGAAACTGCTCACCAATTACTGTCATGGGCAAAACAGACTCAACATAAGGGAGATTAATGTAATTTATTGCCTGTTCATAACAGGCTACAGCAGTGAGAACTAAAAGCAAACTAAAAACGCCTTCCTTCCATCTGCCCTCTTCTACATCCCTGTCTGATGTTGGGAAATGGTGGTTACAGTCAGTCCATAACACTTCATCTGTGCTGCTCCTTTGTGGTCACTCTCTGCCCCTGTTCCAGCATGCAATTCCTCCCACAGGATGCTGTCCTTCATGAACTAATCCTGCGGAGGCTTCCCACAGGCAGCAGCTCTTCAAGAGCTGCTCCCGTATGCGTCCACACCACAGGGTCCATCATTCAGGAGCAAACTGCTCCGGCATGAGTTCCCCCATGGGCCACAGCTCCCCCCAGATTCCCTGCCTGTGTGGGGGCTCTTCTCCACAGGCTGCAACTATGGCCTGGGGTGTGCTTCTGCGGGGGCTCTCCATGGGTCGCAGCCTCCTCCAGGCCACATCCACTTGCTCCACCAGGGGCTCCTCCACGGGCTGCAGCGTGGAGATCTGCTCCATGTGGGACCCATGGGCTGCAGGGGAACTTCTGCTCCAACATCTGCAGCACCTCCTGCCCTGCTTGGTGACTGCAGGGTTGTTTCTCTAGAGTTTCTCACTCCTCTCTCCTAGCTGCTGTTGCACAGTGCCATTTCCCTTTCTTAAATCTGCTCTCACAGAGGTGCAAACAGCATTGCTCACTGGCTCAACTTTGGCTAGTGGTGGGTTCCTTTTGGAGCTGGCTCTGATCTGACATGGGGCAGCTTCTGGACTCTTCTCACGGAGGCAACACCTGCAACCTCCTGCTACCAGAACCTTACCACATAAACCCAATACAAATAAACAAGTAACTCAAAATCTCTTGATGCAAAAGAGAGAAAGCAAAGAATCCAAACAATTACAGGCATTCTCCTAGACTAAATTCCATCCATTTTTTTCTGGAATGGAACTAGGAACTTGGTTTGGAGTTTCTAACTTTTATGTGCCTTTGATTCATGGAAGAACTCTACAATTCAAAGCAAATGAGTTATAAAGTAGGTATATGGTTTATTTCAGCGCTGGGCGCATGTGGGATAGCTCCCAAAGGCATGCACACCCTAACGTGGCAACTTGCTTTGGTTACATGCAGTAAAGAGTTACATATGCATGATGTTTCCCAATACACCTATATATATGCATAACCTATCCCCGCTTTGTATTAAAATTAGCTCCAAGAAGTCATTTCCATAAACTCCTCCCGTTGGTACTTGCACAGTGCCTTCTGGTGGTGGTCGTCGGAGGGTCATGGGGATGAAGGCTGATAACTTTTCTTCATCACCACTAGTTGACCCCCCACCAGACTCAGCTGCTCCTTGGCTCTTGCCCAAACCACAAGGTCGGTCTCAGCTGGTTTTTGAGACAGGTCCCCCATTTTTGTCAGGAAACATCCTCTGTGAGGGGCCCCGTGACTCCTTGTTTCGGTTAATTTGCACAGTAGTAAGCAAAGACACTCAGCAACATCTATTTTAATGCGATTAAGCAAGCTCCCATTCTTCCATTCCTGGCTTTAATAATAATGATTGTTTTATTTAGAAATCATTAATGTGATTAAACAAGCCCCCATTCTTCTATCCCTGGCTTCACCTTTACTCAGCTTCTTCTCCATGGACCAGCAATCTCATGTAAACTACACTATCTTATCTCCCATGTGGAAGTCTTAGAATTAATTATGCTATATTAAAATACTTTCAATTCTGAAAAGTTTAAAAAAGTATTGGTTTTGAGAAGGTTAATATGACCTTCAGGCACATATAGACTTCTTTTAAAGACAATTTAAACGTCATTTAAAAATGCTTGTGAAGATGTTGAGGAAATAGTAAGAACTGGTTAATCTCAGTTGTACTGGTTACTAGTACACCCTGGGAATAATAGCTAATTTCACAGAATCACAGAATCATCTAGGTTGGAAGAGACCTCCAAGATCACCTAGTCCAACCTCTGACCTAACACTAAGAAGTCCTCCACTAAACTGTATCACTAAGCTCTACATCTAAACGTCTTTCAAAGACCTCCAGGGATGGTGACTCAACCACTTCCCTGGGCAGCCTATTCCAATGTCTAACAACCCTTTCAGTAAAGAAGTTCTTCCTAATATCCAACCTAAACCTCCCCTGGCGCAACTTTAGCCCATTCCCCCTCGTCCTGTCACCAGGCACGTGGGAGAATATACCAACCCCCACCTCGCTACAGCCTCCTTTAAGGTACCTGTAGAGTGCGATAAGGTCGCCCCTGAGCCTCCTCTTCTCCAGGCTGAACAATCCCAGCTCCCTCAGCTGCTCCTGTAACAAGTAAGACTTGTTCTCCAGACCCCTCACCAGCTTCGTTGCCCTTCTCTGGACGTGCTTGAGCACCTCCATGTCCTTCTTGTAGTGAGGGGCCCAAAACTGAACACAGTACTCAAGGTGCGGCCTCACCAGAGCCAAGTACAGGGGCACAATCACTTCCCTAGACCTGCTGGCCACACTGCTTCTTATGCAAGCCAGGATGCTGTTGGCCTTCTTGGCCACCTGAGCACACTGCTGGCTCATATTCAGCCGACTATCAACCAACACTCCCAGGTCCTTCTCTGCCAGGCAGCTTTCCAACCACTCATCTCCCAGCCTGTAGTGCTACTTGGGGTTGTTGTGTCCCAGGTGCAGGACCCGGCACTTGGCCTTGTTGAACTTCATACAGTTGGCCTCATCCTATCCAGATCCTCCTGCAGAGCCTTCCTGCCCTCGAGCAGGTCGACACACGCACCTAACTTGGTGTCACCTGCAAACTTACTGAGGGTGCACTGGACGCCCTCATCCAGCTCATCGATAAAGATATTAAAGAGGACTGGCCCCAGTACTGAGCCCTGGGGGACTCCACTAGTGACCGGCCTCCAACTGGATTTAACTCCATTCACCACGACTCTTTGGGCCCAACTACCCAGCCAGTTTCTAACCCAACGAAGCATACGCCAGTCCAAGCCCCGAGCAGCCAGTTTCTTGAGGAGAATGCTGTGGGAAATTTTGCCACATTTACAAGGCTTAGCATGTTAATTCTTTTTCAAGGCGCCTAGAAATTTCACTGAAACGCATTATCACACGTATCTGTTTGCTCCCATGAATAAAAACATTACAACAAATGATTCAATCGCCTCTCTCCAACCAGAACTTCCATTTTCAGCTGCTAGGGCAGGAAGCACTTTTAGAGCTGAGGCTGTCACCAGATGGAGCTGTTACATATCTTCCTCATCACTGAACAAACGCTCATTGTTTGAGAAACCTTCCTGATTTTTTTTTTTCTGAATGTTTGCTACAGGCTATTCTGTGGAAGGAGTTTGGGAGCCCAGAAACTTTATTTTATTATTTTATTTTATTTTATTTTATTTGAAGCAGATTACAATACTGGGAAGCCTGGGAGCCCACACAGGCCCCCCGGCTGGGGCTTGGGGGGGCAGGGGCCTGCTCCCCCCGCCGGGCGCCGCGGCCATCTTGTGCCCGCCGCGCTCTGTGGGCGCGGGCACGGCCAGAGGACGGCTCTGGCACGCCCGTGCAAGGAGCGGGACGACGACAGGCCCTCCAGATCCCCCCTCGGGGCTGCGCTGCCGTCACGACATAAGTCGCGATAGCGCCGTTGGGCCTGCCTGGAGGCTCCGGGAGCTGCGCTCCGGCGACGCCATGGCGCGTTGCCAGGCAACCACCCCGGCTCGCTGCGAGATGGCGCCCGGCCCCCCCCCCAAAGCCCCGCACCACGCGCGCGCGCACCGCAAAAGCCCCGCCCCCTCCGCAAACCGCCACGAGCCATTGGCCGACCGCGTAGCCAATCGGCGCGCCGTCCTCCTTCCCGCCTCCTTCCGCGCCTGCTTTCGAACGAGCGGGGCGGGAGCTCTGCGGCGCAGCCCAACTCTACTGGGGGCGGGCGCGTGTGCCCGCCTCCTTCCTGCGCAGCCTGGCGGTGATTGGCCCGCTCGCCTGTCAGTCGAGGCGGAGGGCGCATGGCAGGTTGTCACGCGGAAGAGCGGCGGGGCTGGCGGCGGCTGTGAGGCCCGGCGGGTATGGCCGGCGGGTATGGCCGGCGGGTATGGCCGGCGGGTATGGCCGGCGGGTATGGCCGGCGGGTATGGCCGGCGGGTATGGCCGGCGGGTATGGCCGGCGGGTATGGCCGGCGGGTATGGCCGGCGGGTATGGCCGGCGGGTATGGCCGGCGGGTATGGCCGGCGGGTATGGCCGGCGGGTATGGCCGGCGGGTATGGCCGGCGGGTATGGCCGGCGGGGCCGCGCTGAGGGGACGGGTCTGAGGCTGTCGCCGCCCCGCGCTGCTCCCGGTGCCGTGAGGAGGGCGCTGCCGGCGGGGGTGAGCGAGCTCCCGGGAGGCAGAGCCTCGTCGTCACACAGCTCGGTGGGGAGCCGGCCCGGCGCTTGTGTTCTCACAGCTCCATGCGGGGCAAGGCGGGAAGGGGCCGTGGTCGTCACCGCAGGGCTCCTGTAACGCAGCGTTAGGGCACCAAGTGAGGTACCGCGCCTTACGCGAGTTGGCGTCGTTTCATGGCGTCACCTAGAAGGTGCTTAGAAACGAAAAATACCCCTCTCACCTAGAAACAAAAAGTCACTCAAGCGAACCACACAGATAACTTGCAGCGTTTGCGCCAAAAATATTCGTGTTTGGTTCCTTAATTTAGGAAGGGAGCGTGGTACTTTACGGTATACACCTTCTTCCTCCCTACTTTTACTCGTGTATGATGTTTTCTTGTCTTGTGATAGGCTTTGCTGGATGCCCAAAAACACTGCTAGACCACGATGTCCCTTGACTTTGATAGTGGAGCTCTACAAACTCAACATGATGAAGAAGACTATGACCAAGAGGACTATGCAAGAGAACAAGAGGTTGAAAAAAAAAGAAAGTTTATGTGAAGGTTTTCATAACTAGTGTACCACCATTTTGGTTTAGATTTATATTCTCTTTGATATGAGCAAAACACAGGGTACAGACTTTTGCAAAAGCAGCATATAAAGTATGAGATGATAAGATGGTGCATTTTAAGCAATGGCATATGTAGAGGCTGAAAGTCTGTGATCTGTTGCTGAGGCAGTAGATAGAGTGCCAAAAGGTGCAGTCACTTACTTTTTCTGGTCTTTTTTTTTTACAGCTTTTATACTTACTGTAATTATTTATGAAAGAAAACTGTTGCTCTCTATGACAATCTACTTAGCCCAGAAAAGAACAAGGAACCACTTTTATAAGCTACTGATTATAAAATAGATACTCTAATACCTAGAAAAATATATTCCTTTTTTTTTAGTGGAAATATTTTAGGTGTTTCTATACTCTTTGTTTCATAAAGGAAACTAGCAAAAATGTGCATTTGATATGAATGTGCAGAGTGGTTTTGTGTGGGTTGGTAAATCATGTTCACATGAGGTAACTTCCCTGAGATCTGCTTAAGGTATCCCTTTCTTTAGCATAGGTAATGTAAAGACAAATTCACAAAAACATGTAGCAGAACAATAGATGCATAACTTGTAAAGTTGCTATTGCAAATATAGTAGAGAACCTTACTTCAGATCCAAAACATTCTACTCAGATAAAGAATGTTGTTCAGGGAGTTGAGAGAAGCAGCTCCCCTGTGAGGAAATGCTGGGAGCAGAGTGTTCAGCCTGGAGAGGAGAAAGTTTGGGAAAGTTTTGGATGAGAAAGTTTTGGATGAGAAAGATCTCATCAGTGTTCGTAAATACCTGAAGGGAAGGTGTAAAGAAGACATAGCCGCGCTCTTAGTGCTGCCCAGTGACAGAACAAGAGGCAATGAGCACAAACTGAAGCACATGAGTTTCTAAGAGTAAGGAAATGTTTTTTTACATGTGTATTTCTCTCAGTAAGAGCAGGTTTTGAATGTCCAGTACCTCTTACCTGGTGTATAGGGAGGAGAAATCTCAGCATGATAAGTAACAGATTATCCTAGGACACATCTGTCCAGTAGCCTCTCCCTTAACTTTTCTGGGTGTGGTTCTTTTTGTCACAGGATTTTCCCAGAAAAATTCCTAGGTTGGTAACTGTAGTCTCTTAAGCATTGCGTGGTGCAAATCTCTGTGAATTCCAGTGTTGTCAAGGAATGATGTCCTTTTCAATGGAGGAAGAAAGTCAGGGTTTTGTGCAAGTGGCCTCTTTCATCTGTGTCTGCCTGTCTTTGCATGAAGTCCTATGGGTTCTTTTGAAAAGCGTCTAATGCATATGGTTTGTTCTGCTTCAGCTGCAACAACTCTTGACAGACCTTCCCCATGATATGCTGGAGGACAGTGGAGACCAGCTCTCCAGCTATTCAGACTGTAGCATTCACGAGAGTGAGGAGCAGTAAGTCCCTTTGTACTTTATTTTTTGTTATTCTTACTTAAGTTGTGCTGTTGAGAGCAGAGCCAAATCTCAGCTGATGGGGTAAATGAGAGTAATCCACGTAAAAGGCGTGCTGTACTGCAGTAGGCAGTATGGCAGGGGCTCTTTGAGAAATAAAGTAGATGCCAGTTACTTTAATGAAGTAGTTTTTTGTTTGTTTGTTTGTTTTGCTTGATTGAGGTCGTGAGTACCCTAGGTAAGCGTCTTCTCTTTCTCTAGATCAGTTGAGCCTCAGAAGCCTGATGGACGGTGGAATGATCATCCATTGATCGTTGATATCGTTGATCCTCAAAACGTAAGTTTGTCTAAATAGAGGTGTAATGAGTAGGAACTGCTTGTCAGTAGTAACATGCTAAATATTCTCTGAATTCACTAGAGGAGTTCTTATGTTGGTGGCATACTTTGCTATTTATCTGAAGTATTTTGACCTTGAGGGCTGGTAACTCCACAAAGAAAAATCTGAGTTTTCAGAGAGCAAATTCTAAACCCCTTATTCATTTATAGAATTATAAGGAAGGACAAAATCTGTATCCTGAGCAATTTCTGTGTGACCAGCAAGATGATCATGCTGAAAAACGTGCCAAGAATTGGAATGGCCTACATAATGAAGAGAAGAAACGTTTATATGATGCTAAAGAAGATTACTGTGGCCAGAACAGTCAAGAGGATCCAGATAATGTCTTTCTTGGTAGAGATGGGTTTAATGGTCCAAGGTGCTACCAACAGAACAATTTGTATCATCTTCCTGAAAACTTTAGACAGTATACAAATGGCCATAAACCAGAATTTAACTGTCAACAAAGTAAAATAATAAACTTTCCAGATGCTTCAAAGGAACATCTTAAGGTATTTCAGAAGCTTGTGTATTTTTCTGTCCTTGTGAAAATTTTCATAGGTCTTTAGCTGCTGGTAGTAATATTTCCAAATGTTTTCAGTCTGTTGTTATCAGTTAAAACAGCAATGGGAGGCTTCTGTAATTAATTTTGTGTATGAAAACAAGAAAGCATTAGATATCTAGATTTGTGTGTGTGTGTTTGTGTTATTTTTTTATTGCTCTTTTTGGCTAGCTAAAAGTCCATGAGGTAGAATGAATGTGATGCACTTAAGTGTGTGATGACTTTGAAGCTGATGCCTCACCAATCTGCTAAAGCAGAAACCTTCATTGAAATTTCCATCTCAGTTGAATGATGTGTGCTGAATTGGAGCCTGAAAATAGGAAGAGGAGTTAATAGAGCTGCTTTTAATGTCAGCCTGTAAAGCAAAAAGGAAAAATATTTTCATTGATGGAAAACTACAGTTGTAGCTTTCATTTCTTTGTTCTTATATATTGTCAAAACAGCAGTTCATTGCATCTGAAGTTGTTAGCGGCCAGTCAGCGGAAACTTACAAAGTAACATATAAACCATACCAAAATGGAATTCACCAAAAAATTCCAGTAACCTCGGAAGGAATGAGAAGAAATGAAATGTTTGAAGATTTGCAGAATGAATTCTTGGGCAATGATGAAAGTAAGTGCTTCTTATTTAGACTTGAAATAAGCTTGTGTGAAAAGTCCATGGGAAATCATCAGCAGAAAACCTGTTGGTTTCAGTAAATTTTAGAGAACAGCTAGCAGTATTTTGAGATATGTGTGTATATATATGATCTTTTATTTTGTTCTGGACTTATATTGGGATAGCCTATTTTTATTTGATTTTTTCCTCTTTATTTAGAAATCAGCTTTTCTTTGGGGTATTTGAATTTCAGACAACTTAAATGTAGTTTTGACTGGTGAGACTGAACAACAAGAACAAAAAAGACCAAGAACAAAAAACAACACATTTCATCCTTCTGATGGCTTGATCTCAAGTTGTGCTGGTGCTCTATGTCTTGATAATACTGGAAAATAATGAAGTGCTGTACCGTATGAGTCATGCGTTGATCGACACCAGATTGAGGCTTTTCTGCTAAGTCCACTTAAAATGACAGAACTACTTTGCTTGTTGGCCATCTTGAAAATTTACAGTTGCCACTAAACTGGGCATGAATTCACATCATGCAAACATTTTTCTGGGTTTGTTGTTATTGATGGCTGGAGAATTGTAGGTGCTAACAAAGAAATTCAAACCTAACAGAGCAACTCAGGTGATGTGAATCAAACGTGTATAAAACATGATATACTGCTGTGAACTAACATTGAATTTGGCACTACGTGGAAGAAATACCTTGGGGCAATAATTACTTATGGTCACAACTTGGTTGGCTCATTGACTGTGCTGACTTGTCAGAATACTGTATTTGAAATTTGGCAGATTCTTCAGAGAATATGCAGATTCTTCAGCTTCGAGCTCTAAATAAAGCAAGAGAAAGACAACTGGAAGAACTTAATGAAAAGCTAGAAAAGAGTGCACAGCAGATTAGGTATCTGAGTCATCAGCTTTCAATGGTCAAAGGTAAAATATTGTACTGATCTCTGATTTTTAGCTTTTATCCATATCTAGCAACTTTTTTATAGTGAACTTATTTATTATATCTAGCAACTATGATTTACATAGTGTCTCTGCAAGTATTGATCATGTTTACAAACTCAACTCAGGATTATGGGGACCTAACCCTCTCGCACAACACTATTTTAAAGAAAATTCCCTTCATTAGTGCTTGGCTGCGTAACTGTCTGAACTTATAATGCGTTGTTTCTCAAGACTACCATTGTACTTCAGAGTTCCCATGTGTTTGGCATCAGAAATTCTCAGAAAAATGAGAAGTTTGCAAAAGTAATGTGCTAAAAGTACAAAGAAACAACAACAACAAAGAACAGGAGAAATGTGCCTTCCGAAGTGATCAGAGCTATAGTGGAGATTAGTGGTTGTCTTGTTCTCTTGTTTTCTTACAGAAACATGCTAAGATCTTATAGAATTAAGAATGTAATTTTTAGAGTGCAGGAGAGAGAAGACTTTATTTGTCAACCACTTTGATGTCTTGACTGTTTCTGTGGGGGAATTATTTTATTTCTCCCTTAAGAAGTGTTAAGGGATGATGATAGTTCTGAGTGCTAACAGGACGGTTTCCACCTGACTTCTGAGGGTACAACGTATCAGAGTGCTTCCAGCTATCAGAGGAAGAAAGTGGTTGCTAGATGGAGACTAAATGAACCTCTGTGTTCTGTTTTCTGCTTGTTGCCTATAGTATGAGACAGAGGGCTCACAGAATAGTTCTGTAGAGCAAGGATACTGAACAGTCATGTTCCATGTAGTTGCTGTGTGTGTGGTTGTGTTTCTCACGCAATTACTATGTTTCTCACTGCAGATGAAAAGGATGGTTTGGCTGTTAGCCTTCTTGAATCTCAAAAACTCTATCAGAATGGAAAAGAACGGGAAGTGCATCTTGAAGGTCAAATAAAGGCACTTGAGACTCAAATTCAGACTCTTACTGCCAAGGAAGAGCAGGTACTATAAATATTTTTAAACTGTTTATTGTAGAAGATCTATACAGGATATTTGTAGTGCATTTGCATTAAATATCATTGCTAATCTCACAGCACACTGTTCATAATCCTTGCAGAAGCATGAATATATGGTGAATGAATGGAATGTATTGGTGGAAAAATAACTTGTATTAAAATCCAGGCAGTATCTGAGGATTTTTAGCAACTCTTGCATGAAAAACTGATTTGACATACAGAATATTGGAGCAAAGGTGAAATAAATGTAATTGGGAGCTACTCTAATACTCTTCATACAGATATTGAAGCAATCCAAAGTGGCAGAGGTAGCCATGGAAAGCATGCAGAAGCAGCTGCTAGAACTTCAGCGATCAGATGCCCTTCAGCGAGCCAGAGAACAGCATGACGCCATTATTTCAGCACTCAAGCAGAAGCATGAAAAGCAAGTATTGTCATTAGAGCAGAACCTTGATGCTACAAAATCTGCACTCCAAGAGCAGGTGAGAAATTATTATAGGACACTGAGTACTTTGCGGCAGAAGCTGCAGAACTCCACATTTCCAAAACCGCACTTCTTGGCCTATAATCCAAATAACTCCTTATGGAAGGTGTTTGCTGAATGGGAAGAAGATTCTATGTAAGTCTCAATATTATGAAGTCTATGTGTATGTGTTTGTAAACATCTCCAGGCAGTTGCAACTTGAAACTGTTAATATAGCAGATGCAAAAGAGGCTCTGTTTTACTGGAGGAGGCAAGAATTCAGTGTTTTAGCATCCCTCTTGAGCTTTCATTCTGTGAGCAACTTTTCTTGAATTGACTACCTAGGAATCTCTCCGGGAAAGAAAAGAATTAACCTTGTGTCACATAGTTATACAACTTACTCTACCTCTTATGTCATAAGAGTCCATCATGCTATTTAATATATTCAAACAATGTACTGTCGGCAGACCTTGACAAATTGTCATCTTCTTTCCCATGAAAGAAATAGAATTAAAGAACTTTCTATAATTTTTTGTCGTAACATAAATATGCATAAAAATAAATGGGCTGTATGTTTGAATTGAATCATCTTTGCAAATGAGAAAACACTGCTAAATTTCTGTCTTTAAGCACTACTTTTTAGCACTGCTTATACAACTACTAAAAAAAAAATGTTTTTATGGTGTTATGTTTGGGGTCTTTAGAGGGAGAACTCCTGATTTTAAAAGAATATAGAAAAGTCAGAAGGAAATAGAATACCTCATCTTTACACCTAGCTAAGCAGTGCTAGATGAATGTCTACTTTAATATCGTGTAAAAAACTACAATTCCTCTTGTGGGAGCATTGAAACTTACTAGCTTGTCTTAAGCTCAGTAGACAAAAGATGATTTAAGCTCAGGCTTAAGGTAAATAATGTGAAGGCTTGATTTCTCTGCAGTGAGCTAAGTATACGTCACTAATTGCAGGGCCTATCCGACATGTCGAAAACGAACTGCTCTAGGAAGCACAAAATGGTTCACATCCATGTATGTTTATATATGGGTATACTTACTGTCTCTTAGTGAAAACTTAGATGCTGTAAGAGATGACTTGTCAGCCAAGGATAGCATTTCTGCTGTGGTTAATTTGGCTGGCCTTTCTTTCCCCTTAGGACTGATATTTTTTTTCTCACGTCTTTTGTGCGTTGCCTCTTTCTCTGTATCTGGAGCTGTCCTGGATGGGTAGATGTTTATAACATGAATAAAAATAATGTTTCTTCCTAGAAAGAACTCTGCAAAAATCTAGGAGAGCACATTAAGCAACTTGAGAAAATGCTTGAAGAAACCAAATGTGAAAAAAATGAAATAATAAATAGATTGACAAGAAGTCTAGAAGAAAGCCAAAAGCAGTGTGCAAACTTACTGCAAACAGGTCAGCCTTGTACTCATACCTTATCTTTTCTTGCAGATATGACTCAAGTTTTCTGAAGTATGAAACTGCAAATCTGTGTTCCTATTGAAATAGGAAACCAACAATTTAAATACAGCAGTAGCAGAATTAAAGCTCCTAATTCTGTGAAGTTTCAGTATAAACAGACATAAAGTGGTTTTCAATAGATAGGTCTTTGAGAAGCAGAGCTTTGCTGTTTTCTTGTACAGTAAAAAAACAACCCTGAATTGCCATTCAAAATTCAAATCTGAGAGATTTGAATTTGAAAATAATTGCTTTTGTGGACGGAGACTGGTTCTTGAGAATTTATATCAGTAGCAATAGTGTGTGGGATTTTTTGCTGATTTTTGTATGGGACTTGTGCCTACCTTTAGACACTGAAGTCTTCTAATAGTTAGGTATGTCCTTTCTTAGAATCCAAACATCTTAAGTAAATAAAATGTCTTTCTTAATGGATCCTGGATTAAGTGTGTGTTCTGCTTGAGAACTGTGGTAGTCTAGAAGAAAAGTCTCTAGAGAGAGCCTGGTAGTGAGAAAGGAGGAGAAAAATCTTATTAGATCTGTACTATGTAGCAAATAAGTAATACATATGATATTTAAGATATAGCTGCCAATTGTCCAATCACCATGACTTTTCTCCATGCTATATTTATCAAATGCCTTAGACCAATAATAAATTTGCAAACTCATAAAGCTAAACTCCTTGCCTGTGGAGGAAGTGAAAGTGGCCTGTTTTCTAAGATGGTCCTGTTTTTGCTAACTTCCTGGTACACCAAACATCTGGCAAATCTTGTTCCTGATGTCATTAATTTTAAAGTGACTATAAAATTTTTGAAAAAACAGAGTTACCATAGTTCCCAAAGTTTAAAACAAATTGCTGTTTAAATTGGAGAACTGTAGTAATCCAAGTTCACCTGTTTGATATAGTGAGAAGTATTCTTGCCTTTGTTCTTTGTATTTTGTATTAGCGAGTTCAGGGAAAGAGAAAGAGTAACACTTACTACCAGAGTCAACGTGGCTATTTTTAACAGTGATCTTTTTTCAGATTGCATAGTCTTTCTTGCAAGTTTTCGATTTACCTTCTCTCTCCTTTTTTCCCCCCTTGCAATAGGCTCAATACAGGAGACAAATCAGTTACGGTTTCAGCTGCAACAAGCTCAGTCTGCGCATATGATAAGCAATAACATGAACAAGGCTTTGCAGGTTAATTTATTTTATAAAATATGTAATGTTTAGTTTGATTTTAATTTGGTTTGGATTTTAGAGGGAAGGGCGTTATAGCTAACAGGTTGGTAGTTGAAATTCTTATTCATTTGTTGGGGAAGCTAGCACAACTCCCTTCAGTAAACAACTACCTACTACTTTATCTCCCAGTATTATGTCTGGAACTCTATTTTTTATTTTTGTAATTAAAACGTGGGGGAGTATATCAGCACAAATCATATCATACATCTGTCTAACTTGCTTCTGAAAAAAGAATGTAAATTCAGTGTGCTGGATATCATATAGGGGGCCTATACGGATGTTTGGAGTTATTACCTTCTGAACCTTACCTTTTGCCAACAAGAGGGAATGCTAGGGAGTCCTCTAAAATATCAGTGAAAATCTGTTTTTCCAGTTCAGCTCAGGTATTTGACTTGTCTAAATCTATCATCTTGAAGTAATGAATCCTAGTATGTGCTAGAGTAATAAGCTATATATGTTTCTGGTATAATAAAATGGATGACAACAGGGTGTCAGGAGGGAAGAAAAAATAATCGTTTCATGTATCAACTGTGAAAGAAACAATAGTATGTACTAATTGACAGAAAATATTACCTAATTAATTTGTAGTCTTAACATATGCATTGCTAGAGGTATTAACAATAATGGTGTAAAAAAAACACCACCTAAAGCTAGATCATTCAAGTAATGAATAATAATTAGGTAATATTTAGAAAGAATAGCTCCATGTATTTGTTTTCTGTAGAAGAGTTACCATGGTCTTAATATGTTTACTTGTAGTTTCTTTGAGTATCATTTTTTCTGTCTCTTACTTTAAGGAAGAATTAATGGAACTGAAAGAAGAAATAACTTTTTATGAATCTGCTGCCAAATATGGAGTATTTTTGAATGATGCAGGTGGAGAGCTGCATACAAACCTCAGTGATTCCTGTGTAGATTTGGGAATTAAAAAAATCACCCAGAAAAACTCAAGGTTCTGCAGGTATTGAATGATTCTTACTGAAAGACAAATCTAAAATCCCCAAGAAATTATGCAAGTAATGCGCGAGTTCAGTTTCTTTAGTAAAAGATGGTGTTACTGGATCAATATGTAGGTTTCCTGGTAAATACTTGAAATACTGCTTGTATTGCCAGGTAATCTGGGCAATAGGAAACTGAACTAATACCATAAATTAGATACCTAATTTCTGCTTTAATAAATTTTCAGGTTTCATAAGGACTATGTTATTGTTCCTTTTTGGTGTTTTTCTGGAGCGAAGGGGAAGTTGTAGAAATGAAATAGATTTGTCTTCATGGTATAAGTTAGAAGCCTATGCTAAGAAACAACACCCCTAACCATTTTTTTTTTAACCAATTGCCATGAGAATACATTAGAAAGCATTTAACATGTGTAGCAAAGTAAGGAGGACTTTCACTTACTATGCCTAGTCAGCATTGCATGGCATGTGAGAATAGCCTGGTGTTCTTCAAGACTTGAACCCTGCTTTAACTGTAGCTCTATGTGGGTAAAATCTGGAATGTAGTAGAGAACATACATATATGTGTGTGTGTATGTGTATATATATATATATTCGATGATATATATGTATATATATTTGGGCAATTTAACTGCATATGGAGTGTAACGTAATTTCTCAATAAGAAGCAGCCATATCTTTGCCTGTGGAAATACTTGATTTTCTTGCTGGTTGTAGGGGTTATTGCATGGATACCTATTTGCTCAAAGATTCCACATAGTTACTTAATGCTCAAGCTGTTTTTAAAACAACCAATCAAGTTGTCTTGAAGTACTTTGTCATGTGAGAATGGATCTTTTGTGGAAACATACAGAAAGTTTGTTCTTTCTGCTGTTAATTGCAGCTTGATGAGAAAACATATGGCTTTTGTATTTGTGTTCCTTCATTCTTTTTTCCTCTGTATTTCTGGTACTGTTAGTTGCTCTTCTGCTAGCACTACCTTTCAGATAAGTGTGTTTTGTCTTTTAAATGCTGATCTGGTTATGTCTTTCCTAATAGTATAATACAGAACAGAGGCATGGACGAAGAACTCTCTAAAGACGAAATTATTGTAGAATTAAAAGCTGAATTGGAACGCTTATTGAGCAGTAATAAAATGAAGAGAAACCAGATTACTCAATTACAAAATGATCTTAAGGATTGCCAGAAGACATTAGAGGAATTCAAGCAGTTGTTGAAAGCAGAAAAAGCATCAAAAGAATCAGAGGTTTGTTCTTTTTACACGTTTTTAAGTCCTTGTAAAGATGTACTGGGTTTTAGCAAGCCAAACCATCATTTAAACTTACTATGAAAACAGGTCAAAGAATTTAATGAGAGCTGTGGTCACAGCAATTAAGCAGATCTGTCTTTGATCTTAAGGAAAATAGTCATTTTCATGATGTCTTGTTTCGTATCTTTGGTGAAAAAGAAACGAATTGAATAGCAGAACTTGGGCAGAATATATCTTACTAGGTCAGTTCTGATATGATGGATTATTTGCTTGATAACACTTAATAACCACTTTGCTTTTCTTCAAGAACTGTATTTCACTGGAGAAAGTAGGTTTTCTTTATCCCAAAAGACTTGTAATTTCTTTGAGAAAGCCGATGGTATCATGGATGAGACATTAAATAGATTGCCTTCTCATTGCATTCACGCCGTAATTTGATCAATCATATGCTGGGCTGCATAAAAAGTGTGGCCAGCAGGTCCCAGGAGGTGATTCTCCCCCTCTGCTCCACTACTGGATGAAGTACTGGATCCAGCTCTGGGGCCCCCAGCACGAGAAAGATGCGAACCTGTTAGGGTGGGCCACAAAAATGCTCAGAGGCCTGGAGCACCTCTCCTATGAAGAAGGGCTGAGCGAGCTGGCAATTCCTAGCCTGGAGCAGAGAAGGCTCCAGGGAAACCTTATTGGAGCCTTCCAAATACATAAAGGGAGCTCATAAGAAAGATGGAGAGACTTTTTACAAGGGTATGTAGTGATAGGACAAGGGATAACTGTTTTGAACTGGAAAGAGGGTTGACTGAGGTTAGATGTAATGAAGAAATTCTCTGTTTATGAAGGTGGAGAGGCACTGGAACAGGTTGCCCCAGAAAGTTGTGGATGTCTCATCCTTGGAAGTCACAGAATATCCTGAGTTGGAAGGAACCCAAAAGGATCATGAAATCCAACTCCAAACAAGACCACCCCAAAATCAAACTATTACGTCTGAGAGTGCTGTGATTTGAGCCGCCTGGTCTAGTGGAAGGTGTCCCTGCTCATGGCAGCAGGTTGGACTAGATGATCTTTAAAGGTCCCTTCTAATGCAAACCATTCTGTGATCCATGAAAAATCACTGATACTATGCCCCTCTTGACCACTTAATTAATTCCAACTGTAATATGATTGGATTCATAATTTCTGCGTTTGTAATCTGTACATTGTGACCGGGATGTGGGACAGGAATATAGTATGCTTCATAGGCATACTCTCTTGATTGGATAGCAACACTCATTGAGCTCAATGTTCAGTACGTGCTTTTTAAAAAAAATTTTGTAGTGCTGTTTCTCAAGGATAACAGTGATGCTGTTATATTTGCACGGCAATACTTTACTTCGGGTTTTTTGTTTTTTAGTTTCTCTAAGTAAAATACTTATTCAACAGTTGTAACTGTTTTTAAAGTATCAATTTTCAAAGCATATAAATCTTGAAAGTTATCATAATAATGTTTTTTTTACTTTTAGGCAGTGAAGAATACAAATGATCCTTTGGTGGCCAATCCGTTAGTTCTTGATAATCTTAAAGAAGAAGTTTGGAGACTCAGAAAGGAAAATGAAACTTTGCTGCAAGAAGTTCAGGTGAGACAAAAATGTTGTGTATTCCATTAAAAAAAAAAAGTGCCAAAGCCTGCATTATAAAAGGTTCCTTAAAACCTGCCTGTTACTTGACTTCTCTTTGTTCAGAAACATACTTTGACTATTGAAGAACTGAAAGAAAATGAGGAAAAACTGAAAAACTCAAACCTGGATCTCTGCTGTCAGATGAGAAAGATTGTTCAAGATTTTGATGAGAATAAGCAAGAAGCGCTTGACAGGTAGGTCTGTTAACTCTGTTTTGTTTCTTTTGTGATGTTTTTATCCTGCATGTGTGTTTGTGTACCAGCTGTTTGTGGGGAGGGGTCTGCACTGGAAATCTGGTTTCTTGCTTAAAGAAGAGCAGAACTCCATTTACACGGGGGACTAAAGAGTGTTTTCCTTTCCTTTCCTGGAACTGTAGGTGTGAAAGAACGTATCAGCGCCATCATGAGGATATGAAAGCCCAGTTTGAGAAAGAGCTGATCGAGAAGTATGCTGCAGAAAACCAGCAGCTTCTACAAAGTCACGAAGAGAGGGTCTCGCAGCTGAAGTAAGGCTTTTCTTTTTCTTTTCTTTTTCTTCTTTTTTGTCATTGTTCCTGAAGCATTCCCGCTCCTGTCTGGCCCTTGGTGCCAGTTATGCTTTTTTAAAACAGACTGAGTGTCCTGTGAGTGTAAAGACTGTTTGCTAATGAGTAATCTGTGCTGTGAAGGGCTACCATAGAGGAGCTGAACAGAGAGATGACTGCGGTGAAGGAATGTTACATAGCGGTCTGTGGTGAGAAGGACACCTTGGAAGCTACTTTAAGGCAGAAATTTGAGCAAGAGCAGCAGCTGAAAGAAGAGAAGGTACTACTGGACATACCTACACACCACTCTCAGTTCATCGTGTTTTAAAAATGTAATGTGCAGGAGTGGCTTGAACTTTGTCTGGAGCAGAACCTTGGAAGAGATGCAGCCGTATCAGAAAGATAAGCAGTGTGACCTATTGATTGTTAAGTTAGCCTACTGCTGTGTTGTGTGGTTTAACATACAGTGGCAGTAACCCTTTCCAATGGCAATGCCTTTTCCCGCAGTTGTCCTTCTTATAAAGTGGACTCCTGGAGACCATTCAGCCAGCAGCGTGAGCTATTGCAATCTCGAGCTTGTTTCCAAAAGACCTTAGTGACAGTGCAAGTTTTCTTCTCCCTGTAGAAACCTGATGTGCAAATGCTGTGTTTTTTTTTTTTTCTTTTTAAGTAATAACGAATGGAGTCTGCAGCATTGATTAAGAGCGTTGCTTTCCTGAAGCTATGAGTGCAGAATGACTGAAGGGAGGTCAGCTGTCTTGCTTAGTCCAGCACAGCAAAGAGATGCAGCTGAAAAAGTGCTGGGAGATGCGGATGCTAGATAAGAGAATGTGCTTTAGAGCAATAGGCTGTAGTAACCTCTGATATTGTGCCTTACAACACCTCTTTCTGAGAGCTAAATCTCCTGTCCTAGGGGTTGTTGGTAAAGTCAGGCTCTAGAGAGTGCATCGTGCATCTCATGCATTCTCATTGCTTTGTACCAGAGCAATTTGGCAATTTGCTGTATGTTGGAGAATGCTTCATCCTGTATGTTGGAGAATGCTTCATCCGTGGTGTGTTTTTAGTATTATTGCCACTTTTTTTTTTTTTGGCCAAGCTCAAGAAATGGCTTCTAGAAGAAAAAGAAGAGTCTCTTAACCTTCTGAGGAGCAAGCTTGAAGAGAAATACAGTGATTCTATGAGAGCAGCAAAGCAGCAGTGGCTGAAAGAAAAAGGAGAGCAGGTTGAAAAGGAAGTCGCGTTAGCCAAAGTCCACTGGGAGAAGGAAGAAAAAAAGGTATGGAGCTTTTACCTGGGGATTTCAAATGAACCAAGTGAAGCAACCAATTTATTTTCAGAAGGAGGACTTGTATGTATGTACACTAGACTTACTCATTGTGCTTCTGCCATTTGAGGTGGTTGTTAAGGGTCTGCTGTTTCAGGCGCTTCTGATGAAGTCAGTAGGTATGACGTATGCTTGGGATCTTTGCAAAATTAGACCTTGTAAAGCAGCATACAGACCGTAATCACAGCTACAGCATGCTGGAGTTTTCCACACTAATTGGGTGTTGAATGTTTATGCTTTGTATTCTGTTTGATTTGGTCATCCTGAGAACGTCTTCTTTTGTCTCCTTCCATGCAGAATAAAGCTGGGAGGAGGAAGAAAAATCATCTCCTTTAACAAACAGATAGTGGGAAGTGTGTATTTGGAGGGTGCAGGGGAGTGGGAGAGCGTGAGGGGACCCACTGACTAAGAAGCGCCTCAAAGCGTTAGGTTTTGATGCTTTTCAGAAATGTAGAGACGTGGCTTGGAAGAACCTCGGTGCTCTCAGAGCATGGTTTTGGTGTTCTGCTATCAGGGAAGCTTACTAGTGTAAGCTGACTTTTGCTTGTTAAATGCCAGTGCAGCTGTGTTTATATTTGAACAATGGGCAGATTGTCTTAAAAATATATGTATTTTTTTCCTTAGAATATAGAACAAGTCATTGGAGAGATAGAAAGAGAATGGCGAAATAGGCTGGAAGAAATGAGAAGAACTGTAGCTGACTGCAATGACTGCGGCAGCCAAACTGACAGAGTGACAGTAGTGGATGATGATTCATTCAAAGAGTTAGCAGGGATCATTGCAGATCAGAAGCTGCAGATCGAGAAGGCTCTGAAAGAAAATATGTCCTCCGGAGAGGCCTTAAGAGAATTTGAAATAGAACTGGAAAATAAATACTGTAAACACCTTGCCATCCAGGTAACAAAAAAATAGTTCAGTTTGCCTGGATCCATTGTAACTGCCATGCACAACTTTCACTGCCATGTGAAAGTAATAATAAAAATGTTCCCAGGGATGGTGACTGAAGCAGGCTCTTTACCTGTTTACAGGTAGAGGAAGCTTTAACCCAAGCTCGTGACAAGTGGCTGCAAGTATTAAGAGACCTCAGAGAGTATAAAGTAAATGTAAAGACGGAACAAGAAAAATGTGAAAGGGAACACCAAGGGACTGCAGCAAAGCAGGTAGCTGAAAACACTTTCATATGGGTGGTGGTATTGAGCTATTCCTTTACTTTGAGGTACACTTAATTATTTACTCAGTTACGCTTTAATATGAATTCTGTGTTTGTTGATCGGGTCTGTTTTATATGTTGATCAGTTAGCCCTGATTCTCTCAGCTGCCGAAGAGAAGTGGAAGAAAGAACATGAGAATACAGAGAGGTCTGGAGCAAGAATGAAAGAACTGGAGGAAAAGGTGGTTTCTCTCAGGAAGGAGTTGGAGCTAAAGAAAGAAGAAATGCCTGCGGCTATCAAAGCAGAACTAGCCAGAGCCCGTGCTCAGTGGAACAAAGAAAAGCAAGAAGAAATCTTGCGGATACAAGAGCAGAATGAGAGAGACTACCGTTTTTTCTTGGATGACCACAGAAACAAGATTAACGAGGTACTTGCCACCGCAAAGGAGGATCTTGCAAAGCAGAAGAACAATCTCTCCGCCCAGAAAGAGGCGGAAATGAAGATGTTACTAGACCAGAAGCATCGGGAGTGGGAGGCTCAGGAAACGAAGAGACTTCAGGATGAGATCAGTCGTTGTGAGGAGAAGATTCTGGTTGAGCTTGAGCACTTGTTGCAAGAAGTCCATGAAGAGCTAGTTGAGTGCGCAGCTAGTAAGTGTTCCTGGGAGGACAGGTGTTCTGATGCTCCCGATCAATTAAATAATCGATGCAAAGGCAAACTGAAGGCATGCTTACAGAAAGCCTACAGAAGAACAGTTCACACAATTCTGGAAAAGGACAAGCAAGAACGGAAAGAGGTAATTTTTCTGTAAGTGGTAAGTGCCAACCAGAAGAGGGTTTTGAGAAGTCAGACTCCTACCTACGTTTACTGGTAGGAAGAGTCCTTTAGACCTGTGAGGGAGGGCTAAGGCACGGCTAGCAAGTGAAAAGGAAGAGGCTAAGCATATCTCTAACACTCTCAGTGTTTGAAGAAGAGGAATAGCAGGTTAGGAGCATTCCTTTTTAGCACCGAGACAGATAAATTAAGGAGGTGCACCTGCCATCTTAAGTCTGGGAGCCTGTTCAAAACTCATCATGTCCTGATTTGAGCTGCTGTCTTCAGTTCTTTTGCAGGGCTAAAGCACCTGGGATGCAATTACTAGGTCTACTGGTCTCCTTTGGGTTGCTTGCTTTTATTCCTGCTAAGTTAAAGCAATTAAGCAGTATGCTGTGGCACGCCTTTATTTCTTCTTTGTGTGGCTCTGTGCTGGGTTTTCAGAGGGTGTTTTTCAATTGCAGAAATATGAAGAGCTACTGAGTAGCGTCAATAAAAATGCATACCCTAGCATGCCCCGAGACACAGGAGAAACTGGAGACCTGGCAACACCTCCTTCGTACGGCATTGGTCAGCAGGCAGAAACACAAAGAAAGCCGAGAAGATGTCCACCCCTGCAGAGAGCTGGAACAGATGGAGGTATTGGGCTTGTTTTCACTCTGGCAGATTGTGCCATCCAACTAAGCTTGTTAGTAGCAGTCTTGGCTGGTGAGCCTCTGGCTGGTAGAGGGAGAGGTAGCTGTTCCGACTAACGTTGTAGATGGAGGAATGTGACAACCTTTGGGGTGTGATAGTTCCGTGAGCAAGCCGGTGTTGAGACTGCTGAGCAGGGTATGGTCTAGATGCTGTCTTGAAATGGGTAAGTACTCAGCAAGAGCTTTGACGACCAAATCGTACTCCTTGCTGCTGCTGCTGCTGTTAGACAAGACAGGGAATTCTGCCATCATGTCAAGGACACGGTTGTATTGGGAATGGTACTTCACCTGGCCTGGTAGTTTTTCTGATTGTTTTGATGAAGAGTTTAGTTGAGGAAATGTGACTCGCCTGGGCAATGCTTCTCCCTTTCACCTTCCCCTGTTCCCTTCTCTTTTGTAATCTGTGTAATCTGTGTATGGTTGAGCGTTGTAGCTGTTCTCAAAGCTGTCACGTGCTACGGCTAAGCCAGAGACTGTGTAGCTGTGGCAAAACTTCATGGGAGGCATGAAAGTCTCTCTGGGGCTTTCTGTTTAGTTTGAGTTCTTGTGCAACCACAAAACATCGAGTGAGAAAGCCCAAGAGAGCCTTTGGCTTTATGCCTGTAATGTGGCTTGAATTCCTTCAACACCAAAATAACAAACCATCTATTAAACACCAAACAATGCAAGCAGTGCAGCCCTTCTGTCTCTAGAGCTCCCTGTCCTGGCTATGGAAAGAAGCCGTTGCTCTCCTGGAAGTGGCCCAGTCTTTGTGAGTTTCTTAACTTAAGTCAGCCGCATGTGAGTCTTCCCAGCTGGGAGAGTTTCCTTCAGCTGACTCCAGAAGCCCCTGTTTGGCTGTTGGTTTGGAAAATAAATAAATAAGCGAACAGTTGAGAATTCAGCCTAGGAGTCTCCTGCTGCTGCCTGTTTGGAGACCTCTGTGGAGACTCAGATGATCGCGGACGGGAGTTTGCTGAGACTGCGAGGGGTCAGTGACTCGATCGGTGCTGCCGCCCCATTCTGTAACGGGGTTCCAGCCTCATGTGGTTAGTTTAATTAGCTGAAGACAGCGCATGCTTTCTCAACAAAAGGAGGTCGCAGTAGAGCTCTGGAAGTACGCGGGTTGGGTTAGATTCATTTTGGGCACGTGGGTGATGTGTGACGTTTAGGAATTGCTGTTGAAGATCAGCACGGTGCAAAGGTTCACACTGGGAGTCAGCTAAGGGAAGTTCAGAACGGCTTGGCTGTGCTGGCTGCGTGCTGAGGGCCAGTGACAATTAGTCTGAGATGATTTTGTATTGAGGCTTTACTAAAATGTGTTATGTTTGATTTCTGCATGGTAGTTACTGCCATAGCTGAATGTTGTCTGGTGAAGCTTTGTGACCTGGAGCTCTTCTACCAGAGGCAGCAGTTTTTGTGATGTCCGATGTTGAACTTGACTGGAGTGTAGGCAAGTACAGTGTTTTATGGTTTGTTACTTGCTTTTCTAGGAAATGAGAAGTTTCTTGAAGCTCTAACTGTCAAAAACTCTGAGGTGAAGGCTAAACTGAGAGACCTGGGAACACCGCCAAGGTATTTAAAAGGGATCTTTTTAAGGGATTTAATAGCTGATGCTCACCAGGTCTAAGCTACTCATATTGTGGTGTGTGACTTGTATGCTTTTCAGGTCACTGTCCGATGGAGGTGTCTCAAAACCCTGTACGTCCTGCTGCTCTGTGAAAGGGCTGGAAGAAGTGCGTGCTCTGTACATTACAACCGTGAGCAAGATTAAGAGTTAAGTTCTAGAGTCTTAGCTAAAACGTTAAGAGAGCAAAATAATTCCCTCAGTTGCTTCCTCGTCCTTGAGCCAGCTCGCACAGGAGTCTGACAGCCAAGTCACCTAAGAACTGCTGTTTGCTTTCTTGCTGGAGTGAATGTGAGAAATGGAGTTGTTGGCATGATGCTGGGCAAGCTTCATTTGGAGGGGCGAAGCCTTGTTTTGCCTTAATTTCTTTGTAGTACTACATTATGTGTTGTTAAATGGTAAAGGCAATTTGGAGCGCTGACCTTGTTTCTCCCGCAAAGCAGCTGCCAGCCCAGCAACTTGTTGTGAGGGAGCACCTGCTTTTCTCTTGTGCTGTGTCCTGCTTTCTGGCCCTTTTGGCTTAGTCAGCAGGCATCTGGCTGAGGAGAGGATTCGAGTGCAGCTCCAACTCTTACTGGAGGGCAGTGGGTCCCCGAGTGCCAGCTGTACCTCTGTGGAAGAATTCCTGGTGCTGGATATGCCAGCCAACATTCCTCTCTGGTCCCTGCCCCTTCTGCTGGCGAAATAGTGCTGAAGATGCGGAGCGAGCCAATTAAATTCCTGTGTCTGATATTTGGTACTGGCTCAAATGTCCTCTTTGTTTGCTTGTTTTTTGTTCCCTTCCCATCCTGGGTTAAACTAGCGCTAATGAAGTGTGTTTGTGTAGGTGATATGCTTAATTATATCCATGGAAGTAAGGAGAGGGCTGCCGCTATGATTAGAGCGGAGGTTTTAAGAGCGCGCCAAGAGACAGCACGGAAAATGCGGAAATACTATTTGACATGTCTTCAGCAACTTCTCACTGATAATGGGAACTATGAAGGGTAAGCTTAAGCATGTTTGGAAATTTATTTTTGAAAGAGCTATGTAAATTTTAGCATAATGCTGTTAGTCCACTGGCAATTCGGGCTATGTTGGAGCATCAGTGGTGCAGCCTGAAGTGCTGCCGGTCTGGTGAGGCTGGCACGGGGTCACTGCCGAGCTTGATGCCTGAGAATTGCTGAGCAGTCTGACATATTGTCTTCTCAGTGTTTGTTGGCTCTTGCTAGCAATACTTTCAAGTACAATCTGAAAGGAATTGGTTTTTAGTTTTTTCTCATGTTCTGTGATTCTCGTCAGAGCTGAGGAGAAAATAATGAACGCTGCCAGCAAGCTTGTTACAATGGCTAAAGGACTTGAAACACCTCTTCAACACACATCCCAGAGCAAAACTACCCGCTCAGGTTAGTCGCGATTTATAGCTGTTTCCTTCTTAACAATGCACATTTAATGGATGCAGTAATGAAAAGGCAGGCGTATGGTGATGCACTGGTTCTCGACAAGCCTCTGAACAGATATGTAAACATATGCTGCTCATTTTGACAGTGCTAATACTGACAAATCTTTATTTAAAAAGGCATACAAACAAATAACCCCCCGCCCTTTTTTTCTTCCAGTGTTAACATTTCCTTCCGTTAATCTGTTTCCTTCCCTGGCCTTGTAGCTCTGCTGCTAAATTCTGATCTGCCAACCAGAGGAGAGTACTCAAAAAGAGATGGCCTATCTCAAAGTCGGCTAAACCGCATGGAAAGCAAATCTTGTGGCGAAAGTATTACCGAGAAAGCTAATGATAAAGTTGTTCATAAGTGCGTTTCACGTGACTTGAGACAGCAATTTGATGCAATGCAGACTGAAACACAACATATGCTTCCTGAAACAGATGCTTCAAATATTCAGAATGGGAATAATACTAAAAATCTGGTTGACTTTACAAGAGATCATCTGTTAGAGTTTTATCCAAATGAAGATGGAAGCAGAGAAGAATACAGCCCCATCATAAATGTAAGTAAACCACTCCTGTGTGCAACTAGTAATTTAGGACATCAGAATGCCTCTCCATCTGCCTTTCATGTCAAGTTAGAAAATATGCATGCAGTCAGCCTTACAGATGGCCTTGGTGTCTCAGGGCCATCTCATCACATGCTGAAGAATCAAAATGAAAGATTAGTTTTGAAAGAAGATGAATGTATACCATCGTGTGGAAACTGGAAAACTACAGCTGAAAGAACTCAAGACTCAGATTTTCACAAAATCCCTGGAAGGGATGAAAGTAGCTGCAGTAAATGGAATTCTGTGAATGGAAGTCTGTGTCTGGATAGTAGTAATATGCCTGTGGTGCATCCTGAACAAAAACCCAATGCGAATGTCCAGGCAAAGTTTGTATCCTGTGAAGAATCTTTTTCCACTGTCGATGAAAGTGTTCGTGGTACTTGGAGAGAACTTACCAATGGCCGTGTCAAGAATCTCAAAGTGAAAAACAGTAGTAAGTTTTACAGTAGAGGCCAGATGAAAACAAATCCAGAGCGTACTTCATTCCTTGGGTCTGACAAATCAAATTCTGCTGTCACACAGCTCAGCGTGTTGCCAAACTCAAATGCACGAAAATGCTGCAAGAAATACTTGGAAAAGAATGTCATGGGATCCCCAGTCTCTTCAGCAAGATAGTGGTTTTGATTTTTTTTAACTTGAGCCAATAACAATGATTCCTCATTTGAAGGAAAAAATATATATGTAAGTGTGAGGAAAGGGGAAAAAACTGTTTCATGATCAATGTTACAGAATTTGAGTGTTGCATGAACAAATTCTATGCAATTGCTTGAAATATAAATGCAGACTTCTGTTTACTTTTGGAATAACACTTTCACAGCTGTTTATAGTGTATTATGTATGTTTATTAAATAGAATCTATTTTTATATTAAGTGTGCAGTGTTTATATAAAACAAAGCTACTTTAACTTGTGGTAATCTTTTTAAATGCTTGTGAAAATTCCTTCAGTGCTCAATGAGAAATGTTTGAAACAAGTTTTTCAATGGAGCTTTCCATTTTGGAGAACCCCCCCTTGTTCCTCTGTATGTCTCTTCATAATAGAAGTGTAAATACTTACCTTAAATTATTAAAACAAATCAACTATCAAGTAAACTGTCATGTATTCTTCTGTTGGATACAACAAAAAAAAAAAGCTTCTACTGGATGAAAGAAAGTATAGGTTAAATTAACCACAAGGAGGTGTTTCTTAAATAGCTATCAATTTAAACTGAAAATGTAATTTTTCTTTTGATGGTTTCAAAACTTCCCTTTAAAAGCCTGTTCATATTTGAGAGAAGAGATGGGTGTTTTAGATGTTTTGCCTGTGTCTTAACACTATTTTTCTTGGAGTGGGATTTCATTTCTAGGGATACAGTAATGAAAACAAGCATTTTTCTGCTTTCTTTATTGGCTCCGTCTGTGTTGCTTGCACAAGGTGTGGTTAAAGCTTGTTGCAATTAATTGTATGGTTATGGCTCAGCAAATCACATCACCGGTAATACAACACACACAAAAAAAACCATCCTCCTATTTGGCCTGTTATACTTGTGTGTTATTAGAAGAAACAAAACCAAGGTTGAATCACAGAATCGAAGGGGTTGGAAGGGACCTCCAGAGATCATCGGGTCCAACCCCCCTGCTAAAGCAGGTTCCTTAGAGCAGGCTGCCCAGGTAGGTGTCCAGAGGGGCCTTGAGTATCTCCAGAGAAGGAGACTCCACAACCTCCCTGGGCAGCCTGTTCTAGTGCTCCGTCACCGTCAGCGTGAAGAAGTTCTTTTGCATGTTGGTGCGGAACTTCCTGTGTTCCATCTTGTGGCCATTACCCTTTGTCCTGTCCCCACAAACCACTGAAAAGAGGTTGGCCAAATCCCTCTGTCTCCCACACCTCAGGTATTTATACATGTTGATGAGATCCCCTCTCTGTCTTCTTTTCTCCAGGCTGAACAGACCCAGGTCTCAGCCTTTCTTCATAGGGAAGATGCTCCAGGCCCCCTATCATCTTTGTGGCCCTCCACTGGACTCTTTCCAGGAGATCCCTGTCTTTTTTGTACCGGGGAGCCCAGAACTGGGCACAGTACTCCAGGTGAGGCCTGACCAGGGCAGAGTAGAGGGGGAGGATCACCTCCTTTGACCTGCTGGCCACACTCCTTTTAATGCATCCCATGCATCCCATTGGCCCTCTTGGCCACGAGGGCACACTGCTGACTCATGGTCAACCTGTCGTCCACCAGGACCCCTGGGTCCTTCTCCTCAGAGCTCCTCTTCAGCAGGTCGTCCCCCAGCCTGTACTGATACGTGCGGTTGTTCCTTCCCAGGTGCAGGACTCTACGCTTGCTCTTATTAAACCTCATTTGGTTTCTTCCTGCCCATCTCTCCAGCTGGTCCAGGTCTTGCTGAATGGCAGCACAGCCTTCTGGCATGTCAGCCACTCCTCCCAGCTTTGTGTCATCGGCGTACTTGCTGAGGGCAGACACTATTCCCTCATCAAGATTGTCGATGAAGATGTTGAACAAGACCGGACCCAGCACCGACCCCTGGGGAACACTGCTAGTCACAGGTCTCCAGTCAGACTCTGCGCTGCCGATCACCACTTTCTGAGCTCGGCCAGTCAGCCAGTTCTCAACCCACCTTACTGTCCACTCCTCCATCCCACACTTTCTCAGCTTTGCTATCAGGATGTCATGGGAGACAGTATCGAAAGCCTTGCTAAAGTCAAGGTAGATGACATCCATTGCTCTCCTGCCATCTACCCAGCTGGTGATGCCATCATAGAAGGCAACGAGGTTGGTTGAGCACAACTTCCCCTTGGTGAATCCATGCTGACTACTCCTCATAACATTCTTCTCTTCCACTTGCTTGGAGATGGCATCCAGAACAAACTGTTCCAACACCTTTCCAGGGACAGAGGTGAGACTGACTGGCCTATAGTTTCCTGGATCCTCCTTCTTGCCCTTCTTGAAGACCGGAGTGACATTGGCTATCCTCCAACCTTCAGGCACCTCTCCTGTTCTCCAGGACCTTTCAAAGATGATAGAGTGGTTCAGCGATCACTTCTACCAACTCCCTTAGCACACGCAGATGCATCCCATCAGGACCCATGGATCTGTGTGCGTCGAGCCCACTCAAGCGCTCCCAAACCACTCTCTTGTCAAACAGGGGGGAGCCCTCCATTTCCCAGACCCTTTCTCTTCCCGCCAGGGTTGAGGAGTCCTGGGGGGGAGTCCCGGAAGCAAAGACTGAAGCAAAGAAAGCATTCAGTATCTCCGGCTTCTCGGCGTCTCCCGTTACCAGGACACCCCGCTCATTCAGCAAGGGACCCACATTATCCCTAGTCTTCCTTTTACTGTTTACATACTTAAAAAAAAACTTATTATCTTTTATCTCTTTTGAAAGCCTCATCTCTAGGTGGGCTTTAGCCTTCCTCATCGAGTCCCTGCAGGCCCTGACAACACTTCTATACTCCTCCCAAGAGGACAGGCTCTTTTTCCACATTTCATAGACCTTCCTCTTCCTTTTGATCTTATCGATGAGCTCCTTGCTCATCCATGCAGGTTTCCTGCCCCCCTTTCCTGATTTCCTACTCTTAGGGATGCACCGATCCTGAGCTTGGAAGAAGTGCTGTTTAAATGTAGCCCAGCTCTCACAAGTACTCTTGCCTTCTAGCAACCTAGCCCATGAGATACTCCCAAGCAGGTACCGGAAGAGGTCGAAGTTGGCTCTTTGAAAGTCCAGGGTAGCAATCCTGCTACTAGCCTTACTTCTTCCACAATATTCTCCTCCATGATACATAAGCATTTCATGTGTGACAACGTTTAACTCTTATAAGGATGGTCTCTCACAGTCAAACAGCAACGCTTAATCGGAGAATCTTCTCAGTGTTTAAGAGGAAAACAGAGCAAGATTGAGGAGAGATCATATGGAGAAAAATGTATTTAACTTCCTTTACCAAACTGCCTTGCCTGTTTATATTTTAGGCCAGCTGGCAAGACAGAATGCGTTACAGCTCTTGGTCTGCAAGACTGGTTTGTGTCTGGAGACTTTGTAAGGTGATCGAGTGAGAGAGCTCTGCATTTCTTGGTGGCCTTTAATGTTGCCAATAAATGCAACCCCACTTCCTCTTTAGTGAAGGTGGGGTTTGTCATCATCAGTGGGAGCAAAACAAGGCCACGAGAGACTGCTCGTACCTGAACAAACACGGGCAGTGGTTAAGTTCAAGGGCCAAATTCCCAGCTCTAAGTTGAGGAAATAGCTGTGGCCTTGTGTGCAGGTGTAGTGGGTTTACATGGCAAGGTTTTGGTAGCGGGGGGGGAGCCATAGCGGTGGATTCTGCGAGAAGAATCCAAAAGCTGCCCCATGTTAGATAAGGGCCCTGCTGTTGGCCAGAGCTGAGCCAATAAGCAACATCTGTGCCTCTGTGTGAGCATTTTTAAGAAAGGAGAAAAAAAAATGCTAGGGATCAGCAGCTGGGAGAGAGAGAGGCGTGAGAAACAGCCTTGCAGGCACCAAGGTCAGTGAAGAGGGAGGGGGAGAGGTGCGCCAGGCACCAGAGCAGAAGTCCCCTGCGGCCTGTGGGTGAGGACCATGGTGAAGCAGACTGTCCCCCTGCAGTCCATGGAGTACCACGGTGGAGCAGGGTTCCATGCTGCAGTCCGTGGAGGACACCACGGTGGAGCAGGTGGACCTGCACTGACGGAGGCTGCGGCCTGTGGAGGACCCCCACCAGAGCAGACCCCAGGCTGGAGCTGTAGCCCATGCAGAGGAGACCATGTGGGAGCAGGTGACTTGGCAGGAGCTGCTGCTGGCTGTGGGGGATCCAAATTCCCCGCCCTAAGTTGAGGAAATAGCTGTGGCCTAGTGTGCAGGGGAAGGCTTTTGCTGGTTGTCCTCTAATCCCTGAGTGGAGGCTTCTTTTTCCAACGTGGAATGGCTTTTCTGGTTTGCTCAAGCATTTTTCCGAGTAGCAGAAGCTAAGGAAAAGAGACGCTTTTATTGCTGTTTAAGAGGTGCTTGAACAGGTGCTTGAACCAACTGATCAGACAGACTCATTCCTTGGCCTCATCCAGAAACCTTTGCCAGGTGAAGAAAGCTTGCAGAAGAAACCATGCAGCCATCCTGTCAGACACCACCGATGGCTCAGATGGAGCAGCTGAGGCCCCCAGATCTCTCTGGTGTGTACAGAGCACACTTTTCCATGTAATCCTTCACCCCAGATGGGTTCAGTAGCTTCTCTGTAGCTGCTCCATAATGTGCTGAGCTTTGTGCCTATACATGAACTGCTCTTAAAATTTTTCTGGAACGTAACCTTTTACGGTACGTTTTCCTTTGTATGTTTTCCGTCTGTTGTCTTGCTCAGTGTTCTTTGTAAGTGTGTCTTTATTTTGTTGTTTCACTGTAGCTTTTAAAAAACTTGCTGGGTTTGTGGTCCCTTCCTCTCCTGTGGGACAGGTAGAAGATGTTAAACAGACACGTGAAGGAGGGAGGAGGGGTGGAGTCCTTCCAATCCCACCTAGTAAAAGGGATAATGTTTAAATCTAGACACTTGCTGTTTTATTTGTATTGCATCACAGTACCAGGCAACATCAGTGACCAGTGCATCAATGCATGTGAGAATGTGGATGTAGATTGCAAAAAACAGTTAAATCCTTGCTCACCTAATATTTATTTTATATCTAGGTGCGCTTACAACTCCAGAGAGCTCTGCAGCTGCTGAGACATTTATTTCTCAGCCTTGTAATTTATTTTTTTTTAATTAGAAAGCAACAGCTGTCTTTCTTCAAAAATCCGTCTAATTTCGAAAAGAACGAGGAACACTTTGGATTATAAATTACAAATTTTAATATCTACAAAAGCTGATGTTCTTTTTTTAGTAGATTTTTTTTTGGATGTTCCTATTGTTTTGTCAAGGGAATTTGCAAAAATGTGTTTAATGTGACTGTTCAGAGTGGTTTCCTATAGGTTGATAAAATCATTTTCTTGTACAGTAATCTGCCCAACATTGACTTAACAGATCACTTTCTGGAGCATAGGTAACGTAAAAAATATTTGCAAAAATGTGTTGTAGAACAACAGCTGTAGGACTTGTTAAGATGTTGTTGCAAACGTGGTGTGGGATCTGATATCTGTTCCAAAACTTTCTACTTGGATGAAGAACGTTGTGCTTGTGCACACAACAGTGAACAAGCAGTGAATAATTGTGGAGTTATTGCTCAGAGAGAGGGAAAGAGAAAGTATATGTGCGTAAGTAGGATTATAAGTTTAGGGAGTTGAGAGGAACATCTCTCCTGTGAGGAAAGGCCATGAGGTGGGCCAGTTTAGCCGGGAGAAGAGAAGGCTCAGGGGTGATCTTATCCACGTACATAAATATGTATGGATGGGGAGGTGTAAAGAGGCCAAACATGTACTGCCAATATGTACGGAGGGAGGGTGTAAAGAAGCCAAAGCCACGCTCTTCTTAGTGGTGCCCAGTGGTGGGACAAGAGGCCGTGGGTGCGCACGGAAACATTCCGTGTTGCCGTGAGGGGGGAGAGTCCTTAGCGACCTCACCAACTGCTTGAGGAGCCTTCGGAGTGCTGGGGTCAGCGGGAGCTGACCCTCTGCTGCAATCAGAGCAGCCTCTAAAGTCTTACTTGTATGGTTGGACTGAACTGGAAAATGCACTTCTGCTGAAGGTTTGTTGCTTTTGATGGAATGGGGAACTGAATGGTTTGGGAACAGGGCTGCTTGCCCAGCCTGTCAAGGCTTCTGCTGAGAGCAAACATGGAATGATTGAAGTACATTTGTGCAAGTTAAAACTTAATCACCTATTAAAAAAAGTTCAGGATCTGTGTAACCTTTGTCTATGGAAAAACATTTTGTGTGTTTTCCTCATGAGGAAGAGCAGATGTGGAGACAGCATCAGTGGGATGTGATGTTTATTAAGCTCACTGAATGGAGGCTATGCTGTGTTCACTGGTCAAGATGTTTTAAGACTTTTTGCATTCATTTAAGTCTTCTGTTACAGTAAAACAATTTGTTTTCCTGGAAATTGAAGAGATTTACATATTAGAAGAGTGATTTGATGTCACTTTTAGAAGTGCTTAGCCCTTACCCACACTTGGAGTCCTGCTAGCTAAACTGGTAGACTGAGCTCAGTTTAAATACGACCCCTCCTGATGATGTGGATGTGCTGCTTTCTTTTTGACTCATTCCAAGGCAGTGGAGGAGTGAAACCTATGATTTCATGTGTCTTTAGTTGCTAGTAGCACAAAGGAGAGGTGGTCTTCAGCGAGTGATGTTGCCTTTCCTTTCCTGCTTCCTGGAGCTGAGATATAGTAAATCTAGGGAATACCCTAATGATTGGGAAAAACTTGTCAAATACATTAAAACTCTGTAGATAACAATTTAATTTCTTCTCCTGTTCTTTGGTATTGTAACAGCTGTGCCAACAAGTTTAGACCGAAATGTTGTAACTATGTGGTGGAAAGTGTTTGTGTATTTATTCTTGTTCTCTCTCTAGCTCGCATCCCCAAAGTAATGACTTTTTGCTGCTGGTAAATTTCTAGGAACAAACCTTTGGTGCTCTGGTGGTGTTCTGTAGATGTTTAGAAAAAATGTCTTTAACTCGTAGTCTGTTCTTTGATTTTTAGAGATTATCTACTGTAGCATCTGAGAAAATATGATACTTTTAAGATAAAGTTTTTGTAGATGATAATTTATGTTCTGACATAGTTGCAACTGAAAAACTAAAGGAATATTTAAGAAGAGGCAGTTCATGTTTTTGCTCTAATGAACATGTGCTTTGCCTGAAACTTCAGAGAAAAACTGGGTTGGGTCACAGACATTGCATGTAATAACTGAATATATTGTGTAGATCCTGAGTTGCCCAATGAGAAAAATGGAATGGACTACTCAGGTCTAGAAGTGCAGCACGTGGCCCCATATCAAAGCCTCTATGAAAACCTGGAAGAAGAGGTACATACTATACAGGAGTCATTACAACAAGTAAGTTGAGAAGTCTTTTTGATTGTTGCTTTTTTAAATTATTATTGCTATCTTTATATTCTAAAATAACTTTCTAAGCAAAAAAAAATATGACTAGCTTTCTGTAAGGCAGTTTAAACTACTCTGGAATAGTGTATGTTAGCATGCAAAAATATGATTTGGTTCCTTTTCTTAAAAAGCTTTGAAATAGATTTGCTCGAAACGTTTCCTCCAGAATGTTCCCATGATCCCAAAGATGGCAACAGTTTTTAAAAAAAGGAATTGTCTTATTTCAGTGCAGTCATTCAGATGTGCTTCTAGTAGTTTTAAAGCACTGCATGAGTGTTTATCAGTCCTGAACTCTGCACTAATACAAAAGCCATGAACTAATAGTTTTGAAGTATACTTTTGGTTAGGCTGCTATATACGTTCATATGAAAATAAAATTCCTTTATCCTAGTTTACGTTGTTAGTTTAATCAAATAATCAAATTGATTATTCACCAGTCACTGTGCATATTGACTATAAAATCCATGTGAACTAGTAAAGGTAGCCAGTCAATTTGTGACCGTTGTTTTTGCCCTCACCAAAGTCTAAAATGGAGTTTCAGGCCATATAGATGTTATTTATATAATATGACCCTTCAGAGAAATCCTGCCTGTTTCTTATACACCAGGGAACATTAGATAAGTTTTTTTTGTTTGTTTGTTTGTTTTTCCCAGAAAAATTCCTAGGTTGGTAACTGTAGTCTCTTAAGCATTGCGTGGTGCAAATCTCTGTGAATTCCAGTGTTGTCAAGGAATGATGTCCTTTTCAATGGAGGAAGAAAGTCAGGGTTTTGTGCAAGTGGCCTCTTTCATCTGTGTCTGCCTGTCTTTGCATGAAGTCCTATGGGTTCTTTTGAAAAGCGTCTAATGCATATGGTTTGTTCTGCTTCAGCTGCAACAACTCTTGACAGACCTTCCCCATGATATGCTGGAGGACAGTGGAGACCAGCTCTCCAGCTATTCAGACTGTAGCATTCACGAGAGTGAGGAGCAGTAAGTCCCTTTGTACTTTATTTTTTGTTATTCTTACTTAAGTTGTGCTGTTGAGAGCAGAGCCAAATCTCAGCTGATGGGGTAAATGAGAGTAATCCACGTAAAAGGCGTGCTGTACTGCAGTAGGCAGTATGGCAGGGGCTCTTTGAGAAATAAAGTAGATGCCAGTTACTTTAATGAAGTAGTTTTTTGTTTGTTTGTTTGTTTTGCTTGATTGAGGTCGTGAGTACCCTAGGTAAGCGTCTTCTCTTTCTCTAGATCAGTTGAGCCTCAGAAGCCTGATGGACGGTGGAATGATCATCCATTGATCGTTGATATCGTTGATCCTCAAAACGTAAGTTTGTCTAAATAGAGGTGTAATGAGTAGGAACTGCTTGTCAGTAGTAACATGCTAAATATTCTCTGAATTCACTAGAGGAGTTCTTATGTTGGTGGCATACTTTGCTATTTATCTGAAGTATTTTGACCTTGAGGGCTGGTAACTCCACAAAGAAAAAAAAAATATAAGTTTTGAAAGAGAATATTTAATTATACCGCTTATGTTTTGCACAGCAGTAATTTTCTTCTTTGTTCTTTTCTCCATTTTGTTTTTTCTAAGTAGCATCCCTCTCCTTACTCCCCCACCCCAAAAAAAAAAGTGCCAAAGCCTGCATTATAAAAGGTTCCTTAAAACCTGCCTGTTACTTGACTTCTCTTTGTTCAGAAACATACTTTGACTATTGAAGAACTGAAAGAAAATGAGGAAAAACTGAAAAACTCAAACCTGGATCTCTGCTGTCAGATGAGAAAGATTGTTCAAGATTTTGATGAGAATAAGCAAGAAGCGCTTGACAGGTAGGTCTGTTAACTCTGTTTTGTTTCTTTTGTGATGTTTTTATCCTGCATGTGTGTTTGTGTACCAGCTGTTTGTGGGGAGGGGTCTGCACTGGAAATCTGGTTTCTTGCTTAAAGAAGAGCAGAACTCCATTTACAAGGGGGACTAAAGAGTGTTTTCCTTTCCTTTCCTGGAACTGTAGGTGTGAAAGAACGTATCAGCGCCATCATGAGGATATGAAAGCCCAGTTTGAGAAAGAGCTGATCGAGAAGTATGCTGCAGAAAACCAGCAGCTTCTACAAAGTCACGAAGAGAGGGTCTCGCAGCTGAAGTAAGGCTTTTCTTTTTCTTTTCTTTTTCTTCTTTTTTGTCATTGTTCCTGAAGCATTCCCGCTCCTGTCTGGCCCTTGGTGCCAGTTATGCTTTTTTAAAACAGACTGAGTGTCCTGTGAGTGTAAAGACTGTTTGCTAATGAGTAATCTGTGCTGTGAAGGGCTACCATAGAGGAGCTGAACAGAGAGATGACTGCGGTGAAGGAATGTTACATAGCGGTCTGTGGTGAGAAGGACACCTTGGAAGCTACTTTAAGGCAGAAATTTGAGCAAGAGCAGCAGCTGAAAGAAGAGAAGGTACTACTGGACATACCTACACACCACTCTCAGTTCATCGTGTTTTAAAAATGTAATGTGCAGGAGTGGCTTGAACTTTGTCTGGAGCAGAACCTTGGAAGAGATGCAGCCGTATCAGAAAGATAAGCAGTGTGACCTATTGATTGTTAAGTTAGCCTACTGCTGTGTTGTGTGGTTTAACATACAGTGGCAGTAACCCTTTCCAATGGCAATGCCTTTTCCCGCAGTTGTCCTTCTTATAAAGTGGACTCCTGGAGACCATTCAGCCAGCAGCGTGAGCTATTGCAATCTCGAGCTTGTTTCCAAAAGACCTTAGTGACAGTGCAAGTTTTCTTCTCCCTGTAGAAACCTGATGTGCAAATGCTGTGTTTTTTTTTTTTTCTTTTTAAGTAATAACGAATGGAGTCTGCAGCATTGATTAAGAGCGTTGCTTTCCTGAAGCTATGAGTGCAGAATGACTGAAGGGAGGTCAGCTGTCTTGCTTAGTCCAGCACAGCAAAGAGATGCAGCTGAAAAAGTGCTGGGAGATGCGGATGCTAGATAAGAGAATGTGCTTTAGAGCAATAGGCTGTAGTAACCTCTGATATTGTGCCTTACAACACCTCTTTCTGAGAGCTAAATCTCCTGTCCTAGGGGTTGTTGGTAAAGTCAGGCTCTAGAGAGTGCATCGTGCATCTCATGCATTCTCATTGCTTTGTACCAGAGCAATTTGGCAATTTGCTGTATGTTGGAGAATGCTTCATCCTGTATGTTGGAGAATGCTTCATCCGTGGTGTGTTTTTAGTATTATTGCCACTTTTTTTTTTTTTGGCCAAGCTCAAGAAATGGCTTCTAGAAGAAAAAGAAGAGTCTCTTAACCTTCTGAGGAGCAAGCTTGAAGAGAAATACAGTGATTCTATGAGAGCAGCAAAGCAGCAGTGGCTGAAAGAAAAAGGAGAGCAGGTTGAAAAGGAAGTCGCGTTAGCCAAAGTCCACTGGGAGAAGGAAGAAAAAAAGGTATGGAGCTTTTACCTGGGGATTTCAAATGAACCAAGTGAAGCAACCAATTTATTTTCAGAAGGAGGACTTGTATGTATGTACACTAGACTTACTCATTGTGCTTCTGCCATTTGAGGTGGTTGTTAAGGGTCTGCTGTTTCAGGCGCTTCTGATGAAGTCAGTAGGTATGACGTATGCTTGGGATCTTTGCAAAATTAGACCTTGTAAAGCAGCATACAGACCGTAATCACAGCTACAGCATGCTGGAGTTTTCCACACTAATTGGGTGTTGAATGTTTATGCTTTGTATTCTGTTTGATTTGGTCATCCTGAGAACGTCTTCTTTTGTCTCCTTCCATGCAGAATAAAGCTGGGAGGAGGAAGAAAAATCATCTCCTTTAACAAACAGATAGTGGGAAGTGTGTATTTGGAGGGTGCAGGGGAGTGGGAGAGCGTGAGGGGACCCACTGACTAAGAAGCGCCTCAAAGCGTTAGGTTTTGATGCTTTTCAGAAATGTAGAGACGTGGCTTGGAAGAACCTCGGTGCTCTCAGAGCATGGTTTTGGTGTTCTGCTATCAGGGAAGCTTACTAGTGTAAGCTGACTTTTGCTTGTTAAATGCCAGTGCAGCTGTGTTTATATTTGAACAATGGGCAGATTGTCTTAAAAATATATGTATTTTTTTCCTTAGAATATAGAACAAGTCATTGGAGAGATAGAAAGAGAATGGCGAAATAGGCTGGAAGAAATGAGAAGAACTGTAGCTGACTGCAATGACTGCGGCAGCCAAACTGACAGAGTGACAGTAGTGGATGATGATTCATTCAAAGAGTTAGCAGGGATCATTGCAGATCAGAAGCTGCAGATCGAGAAGGCTCTGAAAGAAAATATGTCCTCCGGAGAGGCCTTAAGAGAATTTGAAATAGAACTGGAAAATAAATACTGTAAACACCTTGCCATCCAGGTAACAAAAAAATAGTTCAGTTTGCCTGGATCCATTGTAACTGCCATGCACAACTTTCACTGCCATGTGAAAGTAATAATAAAAATGTTCCCAGGGATGGTGACTGAAGCAGGCTCTTTACCTGTTTACAGGTAGAGGAAGCTTTAACCCAAGCTCGTGACAAGTGGCTGCAAGTATTAAGAGACCTCAGAGAGTATAAAGTAAATGTAAAGACGGAACAAGAAAAATGTGAAAGGGAACACCAAGGGACTGCAGCAAAGCAGGTAGCTGAAAACACTTTCATATGGGTGGTGGTATTGAGCTATTCCTTTACTTTGAGGTACACTTAATTATTTACTCAGTTACGCTTTAATATGAATTCTGTGTTTGTTGATCGGGTCTGTTTTATATGTTGATCAGTTAGCCCTGATTCTCTCAGCTGCCGAAGAGAAGTGGAAGAAAGAACATGAGAATACAGAGAGGTCTGGAGCAAGAATGAAAGAACTGGAGGAAAAGGTGGTTTCTCTCAGGAAGGAGTTGGAGCTAAAGAAAGAAGAAATGCCTGCGGCTATCAAAGCAGAACTAGCCAGAGCCCGTGCTCAGTGGAACAAAGAAAAGCAAGAAGAAATCTTGCGGATACAAGAGCAGAATGAGAGAGACTACCGTTTTTTCTTGGATGACCACAGAAACAAGATTAACGAGGTACTTGCCACCGCAAAGGAGGATCTTGCAAAGCAGAAGAACAATCTCTCCGCCCAGAAAGAGGCGGAAATGAAGATGTTACTAGACCAGAAGCATCGGGAGTGGGAGGCTCAGGAAACGAAGAGACTTCAGGATGAGATCAGTCGTTGTGAGGAGAAGATTCTGGTTGAGCTTGAGCACTTGTTGCAAGAAGTCCATGAAGAGCTAGTTGAGTGCGCAGCTAGTAAGTGTTCCTGGGAGGACAGGTGTTCTGATGCTCCCGATCAATTAAATAATCGATGCAAAGGCAAACTGAAGGCATGCTTACAGAAAGCCTACAGAAGAACAGTTCACACAATTCTGGAAAAGGACAAGCAAGAACGGAAAGAGGTAATTTTTCTGTAAGTGGTAAGTGTCAACCAGAAGAGGGTTTTGAGAAGTCAGACTCCTACCTACGTTTACTGGTAGGAAGAGTCCTTTAGACCTGTGAGGGAGGGCTAAGGCACGGCTAGCAAGTGAAAAGGAAGAGGCTAAGCATATCTCTAACACTCTCAGTGTTTGAAGAAGAGGAATAGCAGGTTAGGAGCATTCCTTTTTAGCACCGAGACAGATAAATTAAGGAGGTGCACCTGCCATCTTAAGTCTGGGAGCCTGTTCAAAACTCATCATGTCCTGATTTGAGCTGCTGTCTTCAGTTCTTTTGCAGGGCTAAAGCACCTGGGATGCAATTACTAGGTCTACTGGTCTCCTTTGGGTTGCTTGCTTTTATTCCTGCTAAGTTAAAGCAATTAAGCAGTATGCTGTGGCACGCCTTTATTTCTTCTTTGTGTGGCTCTGTGCTGGGTTTTCAGAGGGTGTTTTTCAATTGCAGAAATATGAAGAGCTACTGAGTAGCGTCAATAAAAATGCATACCCTAGCATGCCCCGAGACACAGGAGAAACTGGAGACCTGGCAACACCTCCTTCGTACGGCATTGGTCAGCAGGCAGAAACACAAAGAAAGCCGAGAAGATGTCCACCCCTGCAGAGAGCTGGAACAGATGGAGGTATTGGGCTTGTTTTCACTCTGGCAGATTGTGCCATCCAACTAAGCTTGTTAGTAGCAGTCTTGGCTGGTGAGCCTCTGGCTGGTAGAGGGAGAGGTAGCTGTTCCGACTAACGTTGTAGATGGAGGAATGTGACAACCTTTGGGGTGTGATAGTTCCGTGAGCAAGCCGGTGTTGAGACTGCTGAGCAGGGTATGGTCTAGATGCTGTCTTGAAATGGGTAAGTACTCAGCAAGAGCTTTGACGACCAAATCGTACTCCTTGCTGCTGCTGCTGCTGCTGCTGTTAGACAAGACAGGGAATTCTGCCATCATGTCAAGGACACGGTTGTATTGGGAATGGTACTTCACCTGGCCTGGTAGTTTTTCTGATTGTTTTGATGAAGAGTTTAGTTGAGGAAATGTGACTCGCCTGGGCAATGCTTCTCCCTTTCACCTTCCCCTGTTCCCTTCTCTTTTGTAATCTGTGTAATCTGTGTATGGTTGAGCGTTGTAGCTGTTCTCAAAGCTGTCACGTGCTACGGCTAAGCCAGAGACTGTGTAGCTGTGGCAAAACTTCATGGGAGGCATGAAAGTCTCTCTGGGGCTTTCTGTTTAGTTTGAGTTCTTGTGCAACCACAAAACATCGAGTGAGAAAGCCCAAGAGAGCCTTTGGCTTTATGCCTGTAATGTGGCTTGAATTCCTTCAACACCAAAATAACAAACCATCTATTAAACACCAAACAATGCAAGCAGTGCAGCCCTTCTGTCTCTAGAGCTCCCTGTCCTGGCTATGGAAAGAAGCCGTTGCTCTCCTGGAAGTGGCCCAGTCTTTGTGAGTTTCTTAACTTAAGTCAGCCGCATGTGAGTCTTCCCAGCTGGGAGAGTTTCCTTCAGCTGACTCCAGAAGCCCCTGTTTGGCTGTTGGTTTGGAAAATAAATAAATAAGTGAACAGTTGAGAATTCAGCCTAGGAGTCTCCTGCTGCTGCCTGTTTGGAGACCTCTGTGGAGACTCAGATGATCGCGGACGGGAGTTTGCTGAGACTGCGAGGGGTCAGTGACTCGATCGGTGCTGCCGCCCCATTCTGTAACGGGGTTCCAGCCTCATGTGGTTAGTTTAATTAGCTGAAGACAGCGCATGCTTTCTCAGCAAAAGGAGGTCGCAGTAGAGCTCTGGAAGTACGCGGGTTGGGTTAGATTCATTTTGGGCACGTGGGTGATGTGTGACGTTTAGGAATTGCTGTTGAAGATCAGCACGGTGCAAAGGTTCACACTGGGAGTCAGCTAAGGGAAGTTCAGAACGGCTTGGCTGTGCTGGCTGCGTGCTGAGGGCCAGTGACAATTAGTCTGAGATGATTTTGTATTGAGGCTTTACTAAAATGTGTTATGTTTGATTTCTGCATGGTAGTTACTGCCATAGCTGAATGTTGTCTGGTGAAGCTTTGTGACCTGGAGCTCTTCTACCAGAGGCAGCAGTTTTTGTGATGTCCGATGTTGAACTTGACTGGAGTGTAGGCAAGTACAGTGTTTTATGGTTTGTTACTTGCTTTTCTAGGAAATGAGAAGTTTCTTGAAGCTCTAACTGTCAAAAACTCTGAGGTGAAGGCTAAACTGAGAGACCTGGGAACACCGCCAAGGTATTTAAAAGGGATCTTTTTAAGGGATTTAATAGCTGATGCTCACCAGGTCTAAGCTACTCATATTGTGGTGTGTGACTTGTATGCTTTTCAGGTCACTGTCCGATGGAGGTGTCTCAAAACCCTGTACGTCCTGCTGCTCTGTGAAAGGGCTGGAAGAAGTGCGTGCTCTGTACATTACAACCGTGAGCAAGATTAAGAGTTAAGTTCTAGAGTCTTAGCTAAAACGTTAAGAGAGCAAAATAATTCCCTCAGTTGCTTCCTCGTCCTTGAGCCAGCTCGCACAGGAGTCTGACAGCCAAGTCACCTAAGAACTGCTGTTTGCTTTCTTGCTGGAGTGAATGTGAGAAATGGAGTTGTTGGCATGATGCTGGGCAAGCTTCATTTGGAGGGGCGAAGCCTTGTTTTGCCTTAATTTCTTTGTAGTACTACATTATGTGTTGTTAAATGGTAAAGGCAATTTGGAGCGCTGACCTTGTTTCTCCCGCAAAGCAGCTGCCAGCCCAGCAACTTGTTGTGAGGGAGCACCTGCTTTTCTCTTGTGCTGTGTCCTGCTTTCTGGCCCTTTTGGCTTAGTCAGCAGGCATCTGGCTGAGGAGAGGATTCGAGTGCAGCTCCAACTCTTACTGGAGGGCAGTGGGTCCCCGAGTGCCAGCTGTACCTCTGTGGAAGAATTCCTGGTGCTGGATATGCCAGCCAACATTCCTCTCTGGTCCCTGCCCCTTCTGCTGGCGAAATAGTGCTGAAGATGCGGAGCGAGCCAATTAAATTCCTGTGTCTGATATTTGGTACTGGCTCAAATGTCCTCTTTGTTTGCTTGTTTTTTGTTCCCTTCCCATCCTGGGTTAAACTAGCGCTAATGAAGTGTGTTTGTGTAGGTGATATGCTTAATTATATCCATGGAAGTAAGGAGAGGGCTGCCGCTATGATTAGAGCGGAGGTTTTAAGAGCGCGCCAAGAGACAGCACGGAAAATGCGGAAATACTATTTGACATGTCTTCAGCAACTTCTCACTGATAATGGGAACTATGAAGGGTAAGCTTAAGCATGTTTGGAAATTTATTTTTGAAAGAGCTATGTAAATTTTAGCATAATGCTGTTAGTCCACTGGCAATTCGGGCTATGTTGGAGCATCAGTGGTGCAGCCTGAAGTGCTGCCGGTCTGGTGAGGCTGGCACGGGGTCACTGCCGAGCTTGATGCCTGAGAATTGCTGAGCAGTCTGACATATTGTCTTCTCAGTGTTTGTTGGCTCTTGCTAGCAATACTTTCAAGTACAATCTGAAAGGAATTGGTTTTTAGTTTTTTCTCATGTTCTGTGATTCTCGTCAGAGCTGAGGAGAAAATAATGAACGCTGCCAGCAAGCTTGTTACAATGGCTAAAGGACTTGAAACACCTCTTCAACACACATCCCAGAGCAAAACTACCCGCTCAGGTTAGTCGCGATTTATAGCTGTTTCCTTCTTAACAATGCACATTTAATGGATGCAGTAATGAAAAGGCAGGCGTATGGTGATGCACTGGTTCTCGACAAGCCTCTGAACAGATATGTAAACATATGCTGCTCATTTTGACAGTGCTAATACTGACAAATCTTTATTTAAAAAGGCATACAAACAAATAACCCCCCGCCCTTTTTTTCTTCCAGTGTTAACATTTCCTTCCGTTAATCTGTTTCCTTCCCTGGCCTTGTAGCTCTGCTGCTAAATTCTGATCTGCCAACCAGAGGAGAGTACTCAAAAAGAGATGGCCTATCTCAAAGTCGGCTAAACCGCATGGAAAGCAAATCTTGTGGCGAAAGTATTACCGAGAAAGCTAATGATAAAGTTGTTCATAAGTGCGTTTCACGTGACTTGAGACAGCAATTTGATGCAATGCAGACTGAAACACAACATATGCTTCCTGAAACAGATGCTTCAAATATTCAGAATGGGAATAAAAGTTATAAATAAAAGTAAATAAAGTCTCTTCAACAGATGTATGCTGCAAGTGGTTCCTTAAGTGAAGTCATTTTCTACTGCAGTTGAAAATTTTGTTCTTTCTTGGAGAGAACTTAATAACAGCAAAGGGAAGATACTCAGCACAAAACATAGTATTAATGTTGGCAATGGGGGCCAACTGTTAACAAACCAAGAGCCTAATTCATGCCTCTACTCTGAGAAATTAAATTCTGCTGTTGCACAACTCAGTGTATCACCGAACTCAAACGTAGGAAAATGCTGCAACAAATATTTGGAGAAGAATGATGTGTGATCCCAAGTCTCTTCAGCAACATTGTTTCATGTGCCTTTTTCCATCCTGAAGCAATACCAGCAATCCCATGTTTGAAGGAAAAGAAATATTACATAAAAATCTGAGGAAATGCTGGAAATCTGTTTTACTGACTCCATTTCATGATTCATGTTACAAAATTTGAGACTGCTGCATGAAATAAATTCTTTGCTATCCCTTGAAATAGCAATGCAGACTTCTGTTTACCTTTTCCTTTAAGAGGAAAACAGAGCAAGACTGAGGAGAGATCATATGGAGAAAAATGTATTTAACTTCCTTTACCAAACTGCCTTGCCTGTTTATATTTTAGGCCAGCTGGCAAGACAGAATGCGTTACAGCTCTTGGTCTGCAAGACTGGTTTGTGTCTGGAGACTTTGTAAGGTGATCGAGTGAGAGAGCTCTGCATTTCTTGGTGGCCTTTAATGTTGCCAATAAATGCAACCCCACTTCCTCTTTAGTGAAGGTGGGGTTTGTCATCATCAGTGGGAGCAAAACAAGGCCACGAGAGACGGCTCGTACCTGAACAAACACGGGCAGTGGTTAAGTTCAAGGGCCAAATTCCCAGCTCTAAGTTGAGGAAATAGCTGTGGCCTTGTGTGCAGGGGGAAGCTTTTGCTGGTTGTCCTCTAATCCCTGAGTGGAGGCTTCTTTTTCCAACGTGGAATGGCTTTTCTGGTTTGCTCAAGCATTTTTCCGAGTAGCAGAAGCTAAGGAAAAGAGACGCTTTTATTGCTGTTTAAGAGGTGCTTGAACAGGTGCTTGAACTGATCAGACAGACTCATTCCTTTGGCCTTGTCCAGAAACCTTTGCCAGGTGAAGAAAGCTTGCAGAAGAAACCATGCAGCCATCCTGTCAGACACCACCGATGGCTCAGATGGAGCAGCTGAGGCCCCCAGATCTCTCTGGTGTGTACAGAGCACACTTTTCCATGTAATCCTTCACCCCAGATGGGTTCAGTAGCTTCTCTGTAGCTGCTCCATAATGTGCCGAGCTTTGTGCCTATACATGAACTGCTCTTAAAATTTTTCTGGAACGTAACCTTTTACGGTACGTTTTCCTTTGTATGTTTTCCGTCTGTTGTCTTGCTCAGTGTTCTTTGTAAGTGTGTCTTTATTTTGTTGTTTCACTGTAGCTTTTAAAAAACTTGCTGGGTTTGTGGTCCCTTCCTCTCCTGTGGGACAGGTAGAAGATGTTAAACAGACACGTGAAGGAGGGAGGAGGGGTGGAGTCCTTCCAATCCCACCTAGTAAAAGGGATAATGTTTAAATCTAGACACTTGCTGTTTTATTTGTATTGCATCACAGTACCAGGCAACATCAGTGACCAGTGCATCAATGCATGTGAGAATGTGGATGTAGATTGCAAAAAACAGTTAAATCCTTGCTCACCTAATATTTATTGTCTGTCTGCAGAGAGCTCTGAAGTTGCAGAGGGAATTTCAAAATGAAAATCATCTCCAGATGCCTGATGGGAAGATCCATACCCAAACTTTGTCAGTCTTTCTCTGGTGAGTTAAGTTTTAGTTACTTAGCCCAAGAATCAACAACTTAGTCAAAAGCATTTCTCAACCCTCCTTCTTCTAACATCAGTAGGAGAGAACGAAGCTAGGACAGGCTAGCATAAGGGGTGGCAACTCCTGAAATTGGATAGCTGACATTAGGAATGGGGGATGTGTACTTTCACAAGCTATGTTGTTGGACTTGTGTAGTTGACTCAGGACTGTAACATAGCCACTAAATAAATATTTTAAAATAAATTTGCCATTTATTTTCACAAACTCAGTCATACTCTAAAAGAACTTACCTATTTTGTTCAAGAATTCATCATATATTATTATGTCTTTTTCATTCAGATGGTTCCTTGTTTTAATATTGTATTTATGCTGCATTAGCTTGAGTTCTGTTTTTATTCTAATGATGTTGCAATTCAATACTATTTTACTCAAGTTTTAACAGTTGTGCACAACTGAAACCTTGTCTCCTACCGCAGCAAGTTTCTATGTACAAGAGTAGTTATGAGTATCACAGTATCACAGTATCACAGATTTCTAGGTTGGAAGAGACCTCAAGATCATCGAGTCCAACCTCCGACCTAACACTAAGTACTCCACTAAACCATATCGCTAAGCTCTACATCTAAACGTCTTTTAAAGACCTCCAGGGATTGTGACTCCACCACTTCCCTGGGCAGCCCGTTCCAATGCTTAATAACCCTTTCGGTAAAGAAGTACTTCCTAACATCCAACCTAAAACTCCCCTGTCGCAACTTTTGCCCATTCCCCCTCGTCCTGTCACTAGGCACGTGGGAGAACAGACCAACCCCCACCTCTCTACAGCCTCCTTTAAGGTAACTGTAGAGAGCGATAAGGTCGCCCCTGAGCCTCCTCTTCTCCAGGCTGAACAACCCCAGCTCCCTCAGCCGCTCCTCGTAAGACTTGTTCTCAAGACCCCTCACCAGCTTGGTCGCCCTTCTCTGGACTCGCTCGAGCACCTCCATGTCCTTCTTGTAGCGAGGGGCCCAAAACTGAACACAGTACTCAAGGTGCGGCCTCACCAGAGCCGAGTACAGGGGGACAATCACTCCCCTAGACCTGCTGGCCACACTGCTTCTTATGCAGGCCAGGATGCTGTTGGCCTTCTTGGCCACCTGGGCACACTGCTGGCTCATATTCAGCCGACTATCCACCAATACTCCCAGGTCCTTCTCGGCCAGGCAGCTTTCCAGCCACTCATCTCCCAGCCTGTAGCTCTGCTTGGTGTTGTTGCGCCCCAGGTGCAGGACCCGGCACTTGGCCTTGTTGAACTTCATACAGTTGGCCTCAGCCCATCGCTCCAGCCTATCCAGATCCTCCTGCAGAGCCTTCCTGCCCTCGAGCAGATCGACACACGCACTTAGCTTGGTGTCATCTGCAAACTTACTGAGGGTGCACTGGACACCCTCATCCAGATCATCGATAAAGATATTAAAGAGGACCGGCCCCAGTACCGAGCCCTGGGGGACACCACTAGTGACTGGCCTCCAACCAGATTTGACTCCATTCACCACAACTCTCTGGGCCCGGCTATCCAGCCAGCTTCTAACCCAGCGAAGCGTACGCCAGTTCAAGCCCCGAGCAGCCAGTTTCTTGAGGAGAATGCTGTGGGGAACGGTGTCAAAAGCCTTACTGAGGTCAAGGTAAACCACATCCACAGCCTTTCCCTCATCCACCAAGCGTGTCACTTTGTCATAGAAGGAGATCAGGTTCGTCAAGCAGGACCTGCCTTTCATAAACCCATGCTGACTGGGCCTGATCGCCTGCTTGCCCTGCAAGTGCCGCGTGATGACCCTCAAGATAATCTGCTCCATGAGCTTCCCTGGCACTGAGGTCAAACTAACAGGCCTATAGTTCCCCGGGTCTGCCCTCCAGCCCTTCTTATAGATGGGTGTCACATTGGCTAGCCGCCAGTCAACTGGGACCTCCCCCGATAGCCAGGACTGCCAATAAATGATGGAAAGCGGCTCGGCCAGCTCCTCCGCCAGTTCTTTCAGTACCCTCGGGTGCATCCCATCCAGCCCCATCGACTTGCGCACATCCAAGCTCCGTAGCAGGTCGCCAACCATTTCCTCATGGATAGCGAAGGCCACATCCTGCTCCCCATCCCCTTCCACCAGCTCAGGGCACTGGGTATCCAGAGAACAACCGGTATTGCCGCTAAAGACTGAGGCAAAGGCGGCATTAAGCACCTCAGCCTTTTCCTCATCCTTAGTAACTAGGTTTCCCCTTGCATCCAGTGAAGGATGGAGATTCTCCTTAGTCCTCCGTTTCGCGTTGATATATTTGTAAAAGGATTTTTTGTTGTCTTTAACGGCAGTAGCCTCAGTAGGAACTGAGGCCATGAGAATTTAGGTAGCTTGTTCAGAAAGTTAGGAAGCCTGAACAGGGAATTAAAAACAGGTATTTTAAATTGTAGGTTAGTGCTTTAACCACTAAATTACCTTCATTTTTTAATTTCTTCAACACTTAACTATGCTTTTATATTTCTTTGATTCATATTCTGTTCTATTTGAGTTTATCTTCTTTACTTTTTATTAATTCTTAGACTTTACATCTGCCAGTTTTATTTGGCTCTTTTTTTTGTTACCCTCTTTTTTTTTTTCTTTTCTAATTTTAATCTTAGCCTGTCTTTGGCTTTGTATGGACTCTTTTTTTTAGTTTGCTTGAACATCGTGTAGTTTCTAAAATTTCTTGCCCCCTGCTCCTCCTTCTCTGGCCCCCTCCTCATCCTCTTGTTCCACCTTTTGTTGTGGGAAATACATTCATCATTATAAACTTCTTCACCAGAGTGATAGATACCATTTTTTCTTGTCTTAAAAGATTCATGATTTGTCATATTCATGAATTATGATTACATATCACAGATTTCTACCTTTAGCATACTGAAAGAGTTGTCCAGTCCTTTTTCCTGCCACAATACTTAATCAGCTGTTGTTATGTTGGTCCTAATGGATGTTTGTCCAATATGGTGTTCAAGTTCTCCAGTAACGGAGACTCTACAACTGCCCAGACAAATGCTTTTCAGTATCTCATTATCCTTAATGCTGGAAGGCTGCCTCTGCTTCCCCTTTCCCTTTGTGTCTTACCTGAGCTCTTCCACTGCAGTTTAAGCCTGTTACTACTTCTGCAATGTACCAAGTACAAGGAATAGGGATTTCTTTTATATGTCAGTATGTCACATGTTTAAAAACTGCTGTTACTCTCCTCAGTTTTCTTTCACTTAAGTAACATCAATCTTTATTGCGTAAGTCAGCTTTTAAGATGTATAGGTCTGTTGTTGCACGCAAATGTGGAAAGAGTCCAAATGACAGCAAAGAGTAAATGGAAAAAAATTAGACCCAACAGTATTGATCCAGCCATGCTTGATAGTTTTCAGACTGTTTCAACTGATGGTCAGTTCTTCTGCAGAATTACTACAATGTTAGAAAAACACCCATCTGTGATGATGAAAATCTTTCAAGATTGCTATGATTAAATCAAGGTTCAGTAAGTATTATCTGTGGGTATGTGACTAAGGAGAACTCCAGCTTGCATTTACAGGCTTTTCTTAGCACCTTTGGAATTTTGTATCTCATTGCCCCCTCATCATTTATTTTACTTTTTTATTGGTAAGTTGGTACTTTCCAGTGAAGTTTGGAGATCTACTTAATACCATACAGTATCTCTTTTCCCATAAAATCTCAAGCTGGGTATACTTCCCAGCAGTAGTAAGATACACAGTCACATATATATATTTCAGTCATTCATGCTTAAAATTTGCTGTCAAAGCCATTCTTCTGCTTTTGGAACTCTGTTCTCATGTTTCCCTTTGTTCTGCAGGAGTTGCTAAGATTTCCCATTGAAATTTATTTTAAACATTTTCTCTTTTGTGCAGATTCACTGCACAGTCTTGTCTCCCACGGTGTAGATGGGTTACAATGGAGACAGACTATGGTAACCTGGCAGTGATACAGGAGCACATTACTTGCAGCTGTAGTGAGATTTCACCCAGCATTCTGATGCAGAATACTTCACACTTTAAAATTAATCATGCTTCTCTCTCTGTTCCTTTTGCTTGGGCAAATATTTCAGTGTTGTATAGATTTGGGGCAGTGATCTATGTGAGAACCAAGGTTCTTGTTTTCCTGCCTCTTGTACATGCTTACCTACCAAGAGAGCTTTTAAGCTCAGTGCCTTTTTAACACTTGATAAAAATGAGCCTGTTTCCATCATGTAATGATGCTCCTTTGTAAATCTGAATACAAATAAAGAAATTCATGTCTATTGCCAAATGTTCTGGCTCAATGCCATCCCTGGTGTTCTGGCTTCATCCAGATGATGAATGTTCCCTGTCAGCCCGCAGCCTAGTGAGAAGGGACAGAGGTACAGAAATACTGTAATTATCTAATCAACTGTGCTTTAAAATGTTAAGCAAATGCAGTTCTTTAATACTCTGGTTTTACTATAGCTGTTAATTAACATGTGCAAATACAATTTGTACAGCAAAACCGAGTAGAGGAAATACTCACTTTTAAGTTACTTTACTCCCCTCTAGTGGTCTTTTACCATATGTACTTTTATATAACACTTCATCACAATAGGTTTAAGGACAGTGTTAATAATCTGTTAAGAAAAAAAAAAGTCTTCTGGTAACTTCTTCCTTCCACTCATCTTCTCTTTCAATAGAGAAACCAGTTCATAGTGACAGGATTTCTTGCCACTGTAAATCACTAAACCTAACTGTTCTTTATATGTTGACTTTAGTTAAAGGCCAAACTATACCCATAGCCTTAAAATAAATGTATTAAAATATCTTAAATCTGTGTACTAAACATTTTATTTTATTTATTTTATTTTATTTTATTTTATTTTATTTTATTTTATTTTATTTTATTTTATTTTATTTTATTTTATTTTATTTTATTTTATTTTATTTTATTTTATTTTATTTTATTTCTTTCTGTGCCCTCAAACCTGTTCCAAAGGGGTGTTGGTGTCCGTGTTAGTTACTCAAACTGCAGCCAAGGATTTACATCAGCTGAAACTAATCACATCTGTAGTGCTGTACGGTTGTTCTGAGGGACATGCCAGTTCTGTGGTGCACCCAATACTGTTTGGGCCTGTGCAAGTTGTGGGACATATAGAGGCTGTTGAAGGAGTGGGATCTGCCTTTAAGCTACCCAATAGCTATTTTCATGTAGGATGTCGCTTCTACTAGCTGGAAAACAGCTGAGATCAGAATGGAAACTGCTGCTCTTTGTTCAGGTTGCTGATGTTGTAATCAACACGATGGAGTTCTGCAGCACAGACTTAATTAAGCAATAGTTAATGGTTAAGTGCTTTGCATTCTAGAGTCTGTTTTTTAAAGGCTTTGAAATGACTTGCTATTACAGGATAGGGTACGTCATCAAACATTTGTCTCTTTTCTCCTTTTTCTGATCAGGAATATATTAAGAAAAATGTATGTAGAGGATTGGTTTTCAGAAGTTAGCTGCTCTTTTCAAACTATCCATTTGGAACTTTTCCATTTTTTTCTAGACTGTCTTGGACTATTATTTGGAAGAAAATATGGGGGCATTAAAGGGGCATCGTGTCAATAAAGAAAATGTTGTCAGTTTAGCAATAGAAAATACAGTTCTCTTAAAATACTTCACAAAATTGTTTGTCTTCATATTTAGTTATGAAAAAAATTGAAACATTCCAAGTATCAAAACATTTTAACGTGATCTGAGTGAAACCTTTTGTTTTAAAATGAGTCTCAACTTGTAAACTTTTGCAAATTTAAAAAAGTCAAAATTGAAATGAGTCAGTTTAAGAGACCCACAGCCATCTTCTTTTCCTTCATGATTTTTCTTTTGTGGAAAACTTAAATACCTCAGTTTCCTTCCAAGGTGGAAGGAAATCAAATGTAGAAAGTAAAATTCATCATAAAACATAACTTCTGTCTTCCTGCCCTGCTCTTGCAAGAGATGCTTTGCCTATCAGTGATGTATGTTATAATATCCAATAGCTGGTGAAGCTATTTCCTACGTTTCTCGACATTGTTGCCTTTAGGTCATTAGCAGATAGTTCTAATAAACATGAGCTGAGCAAGTAGAGGCTTTGACTCTATTTATTGTTGTGGACGCCTGAGCAGTCCCTGGGGGAAGTTGTGACCGATTCACCAGCCAGGGATTTTAACTTGTTCTCAACTCTTCTTCAAACAAAATAAAAATCATTCACGTTTGCATGTAGAAAGCAGGTAAGATATTTCATATTAAATAAAATCATATCTACATCTGTAGAAACCACACAAGCAGGCAGCTGATACATAAGATTTTTTTACTCAAATTAGCTGCTGGGGTCTAGCTGAAGGATGTGCAGAAGTCTGTGTAGAGAAAGGTCCATGGCCACGTGGTGTGTCCTGCCTGACACCTGGCAATTCTGCAGATGGGCTAGTCCTAGCTGTGCCACTCCAATGTTGCAGTGTGGGCACTTGGGCTTGACAGCTGAAACAAGTTTCCCTGTCTCCTTTGGTAGTGCTGCTGTTATTCTCTGCAGCTTTCTGCATCAAATCCATGTAGGAGTTCCATAACATTGCAATTTCAGGCACACATGTGCTCCAGTTACCCTCTTCCTAGAAACAAATGGTTACTTAAGAGCTCTGCACACAAGTCCAAGTAGGACTTTTGGGTTTCTGTGCTTAGATAGAAGTGGGAACTTGGTCAGTATGGATTCAGACTCAGTGACTCTAGGCCTCCAAAGGAGAGAAAAATCTACTGAAACGCTGTGCCTTAGAAGTATCAAAGAGGAAGTATGAAGCTCATAATCCCTGTAACCTTGCTTGTCAGGTCGCAATCACAGAATGGTTGAGGTTGGCAGGGAGCTCTGGAGGTCATCTGGTCCAACCCCCTGCTCAAGCAGGGCCATCCAGAGCCAGTTGTACAGGCTTTTGAATATCTCCAAGGATGGATACTATACAGCCTTTCTGATGCGCCCTGATCCAGTGCTCAGTCACCTTCTCATATCTCTGTAATAGTTAAGGAAGGTTTCATCTGGGCTAAGAAACCACCTGTCAGATATATGTGAGTTGTAAGGTGGGTTTCTTTTATTTTGGGCAGACTTAGATTTATCAAATGAGTTCCTACCAGATTCACAGAGTCACAGAATGGTTGAGGTTGGAAGGGACCTCAAGAAGTCACCTTGTCCAACCCCCAGCAGTTTATACCTTATTCCTACAGATTATGACTTAGGTCACCATGTTTCCTGCTGTTGAAGTATGGATTAAGCTGACCTTAAACTTAGAAAGTAGAGGGGAGGAATGAGGAGAAAACAATTGTGGGGGAAAAATATGTTACAAAACACTTGCTAAAATTCTTGCTACCAGAAGAGGGGAAAAAGGAGCAACATAAAAAGCTGAGTATTCTCATCCTTTTCTGTAGTTTCAGAGGAATGAGACTGCTGATAAGGAAAGCAGGTTTTAAAAATGACTTTGCAAGTCCTTATTTCCTAAAGCTGTAAGATCTAGTTATGGTAAATGAATTCTGTAGTCGTGCTAGAGGTGACTGCATATGCTTCTGCCTTGCTGTCGAAGTGTCTTTCCACCACTGCTACAGTTTGCCTAGACCTGGTATCAAACAGCAATTGCTACTTGGAGCTTCCTTTCCATGGTACTGGTATAATACAATAGAGTCACAGTTTCACTTGGGGTTTCCTAGAGCTTCTGGAATATGAACAACCCTATAAATTAAATCTCCACACTGCCTGCTAAATGCTTTCTTGCAGAAGTGCTGGCAACTGTGGAATGTATTTTGCTGATCACCTGAAGAACAGCAACTTATACACCTGGCAGCTGGTTTTCTTGAAACATGGCTATTTGCTGATGGCTCCGTGGTAGGGTTGAACAAAGCAGACTCAACAGGTTTATAGCTGGGATTTGCAGATTAACACATTGTTGCACTTCCTAGCATCTTCCTGGGCTAAATCTCACATGCATTTCACATAAGTGGAAGAAGTTCCATACATTTTCTATTACAATCCTTCTACCACAGTTAACAGAACACAGAACTTAGTTCTAAATAAGCTAGAAGAGCTGTCTTCTCCAGAATGTTACTGGGGTTAAGCATGGGGCTAACCTTTCCCTTGCAATGGGGTTTAGCTAGTGCCATAAATTACAATAATTTATTGAAAACATTTAATTTTTGTTTTTCATCCTTCTCTTGCAAATAGCATGATAAAGTTCTTCACCACAGGAAGAGGAAGGACAATTTGTGAAACAAACATATCAAAGGAGGGTAAGCAGCTTACCGGTATTGCTTAGGCTAACTTACCCTTAAAATGCAATTTATTGTACTGTTGGGAGAATAACAATACCTGCCCCCCCCCCCCAAAAAAAAGGCGGGGAAAATAAGCAAACAGAAATGGGAAAACGCTAATAAGATTTCAAATGCTGAGATTCCCTAGAAAAAGCAACCCTTTTCAGCTTTCCATGGGGAATGATCATTGTCAACACATATGCTTATCAGAGATCCATCCAACTGATATAAAGGTGCAGTTGTTTTTATAACACATTTAGCTCTGAATTTGTTATTGTCAAACATGTATTAGAATGTGCGTATGTATCATGCTCTAAAGACTTGAGTTTTATGAGTTGGAGTAAATTCAAAAAAAAAATTAATTTATTGTTTTAGACAACATTGCAAATATTTCTCTCTGTATTTTCACCATGCAGAACTCTCAATATTTAGTCAGCAGGACTGTGTGGATTTGTTGCTATTTTGCTATTAGTGACAAAAAGTCAGGTAGGTAAAGAGTCTCATCTGTAGACCAAAAAATGTAGAGAAATGCATATTTTGAAAAGGAAGAAAGATTTTGTAGCCAATTGTGTGAAGGGAATTTTTTCCAGTTCTCCGTAATGCATCAGAATCCATGTAATGCTGTTTTCAGAAACTTTACTGCTGTATTTTAGCTTAACTGGATGGAATGGCATTCACCACACTGAAGTCAGGGCATTCTCTGTAGTCCACTGAAATAAATGGAGGGAAAAAAATGATCTCAGGCTTTGGACTAGGCTTGTACTGTCAACGGAAGTTTCTCCAGATCATTGCAGTGCAGGGGAACTGTTTTCCCAATAGTTTATCATAAAATGCATCTAGGCTGGAGCCTCTGAAAGATTTCCTTATCTTGAAAAGGCAGCACGAATCTCCTTATTTACATCACTCACTGTTTCATCCATAAAATTAGACTTCCTTCCTCTTACTGATGAACAGGAGTGGGAAAAGTCAGCCTTACTATATATCCATGTATCTCTAGATAGATAGATATAGATACCATTTTTTCCCAAGCATCTCCTGTCCATGAATATTTTTCCTTGGCTCTCCCTTATGGGTGTCAGATGACATTTCCTCTACTTGACTGTGTGCCTGTTCGACCTCTGTTCTTATTTGTCTGAAGTTGTGTGGATTTTTTTTTGTGTGGTTCACATAGCTAAAAATGGTTTTCAACATTTTTACTTAAAATTTGTAGTGTCAAAAGCTTGTACCTTATTAAAAAAAAAAAAAAGTAGCAAATCAATCTTTTCTAAACTCCACCCCATTCACCACAGTAGCAAACAAATTTGGGTGGACTGGTGTTGATAACTCGCAAACAAACAAAAGAAGCTTTAAAGATTTTTTTTTTTAATATTAGAATTGCTTCCCCTTTTTAAATTGTAGTCTATTGTAATTGATACTAGAAACGTAAGTAAACATTCACATTTCAAGTGTTGTAAATAATGAATTTTAAATTATCCTTCTATCTTAATCCTCCTTGTAGGAAAGGAAAAAATTATTTCAAAAACATACAGAGCTTTCCTCCTGTCCCTTCTTGTTTCCAATTTGAGCTGCAGTATTTGGAATTTATTGCAATTTCCTACTCAAATGGCTTCCTTAACTTCTTTTGGTTACTTGGAAAATGAATATGGTTTTGACTTAACTGAAATTATTATTTCCTGTGTTTCCTTACAAGGAAAGGCAACTAGATTATTTGCATTATTTATGTGCTTTATAGCTGATTGCTTAGGACATGATCAGCTTGTTGCCCGCTGAGCCAGTACATAAATGAGAAGGGGCTTATAATGAAATAATTTTAAAGGTAATAGGATGTTTTCTATTGACTTTTGTGGGCTGAATATACCCAAGTAATAGTGCTGGAACTGTGGCATGCAATATATTAAAGAAGTATACGCTAACAAATGGATTGTGTTCTATACAGTGTGATGTATAAAAGACTTTACAGCTGGTGGGCATTTTGAAGCAATGAAGACTGGCTGCTGCTACTTGTGAGCAGCTGCCTCAATGATTCTCAGTAAGTAAATCTTAGTACTTTGAATGGACAGGGTGGAAAAAAAAGTAATTCCTGAATGATATTATACCCTGTAAGGAGTCACAGACTCCAGATGAGGTTGTCTCATTTAGTTTACTGGTATCTAGAAAACCCGAGGAAATGAAGTCAGCCTTTTGGAAAGTTACTGAATAAAGGAAAGTGCAGAGCAGAGCTGTACTGAACTTTTCACTGGCTGGAGTCACTCATACGTGAGTCAGCAGTGTGCCCTTGCAGTGAAGAAGGCCAACTGCAGACAGGGCTGTGTTAGCGGGAACATAACCAGGTGGTGGAGAGAATTGATTCTTCCCCTCCTTTGGCTTTTGGGATCTGCAGTGGTATCTGCAGTAGTGCACTCAGTGCTGGGCACCCCAGTAATACAGAACAAAACAAAAGCATTGGCACCTGGAGTGAGCCTTGTGGAGGGCCACCAGGATGGTTAGGAGCTAAAGCAAGAACCTCTTAGGGGAGGGCTCATTCAACATTAAGAAGCAAAGGTTAAGGAGGATCTTAGTGATGCCTTTAGAGGAGACAGAGCCTGCCTTCTGGGTGATTGTGAGCAGTGATAGGATGAGAGGCCACAGGCACAAGTTATAATGAGGAAAATTCATCACAGTAAGAGCTGTCAAACACTGTAATAGGTTCTGCCAGAGAGGCTGTGGAGTCTCCATCCTTGGAGATGCTCAGAACTTGGCTGGATTGGGCCTGAATGGCCTGCTCTTGATTTGGGCCTGCTCTTTGCAGGGATCTGGACCAGGTGACCTCCACAAGTCACTACCATCTAAATTCGTATTTGATTCTACGAGAGGTCCCTAAGTGATGCTATGATAGTGTTATTTCTCAACGGAAGGGCTTTGTAAATGGAATGCGGTGGGTTGAGTCTAATCCCTGGTCTCTTATTACCTATTTTATTATTTCAACTGCATCATGGGGGAACTCCCTATGAACTGAGACATCTCATAGCTAGAGGAACACTGGGATGGAAAACAGAGGCAGAGCCACCCAATCGCTTGCTGACACAATGTCTGAAGGAATGTAGGGCCTGATTCAGCTGTCTTTGTTCAAGTCAGTAGGGAGTTGTGCATAAATGAGAGCTACAAGAAGAGGCTCCTAGTTACTGATTTCCACCCACTTGGAATGTACTAATTCTCATAAAAAGTTGTATCCGTTTTGCTTAATGTCTTGGCCCCAGAATACACCCAGCAGTTGGCATTTCATGCTAAGCCATGAAATTTCTTCCACTTTGCTTCTGAGTTTGCAGGTGAGATTTAAAAGGTCATTTGGGACAAATGTAAGATTGAGGAAACTAGTCTTGCAACTGTTACTCTGGCAGAATTCCCATGAAATTTGACAGGGTTATAGCTGACAGAACAAGAATGTGTATTTCCTTTTCTTGCAGTAAAGCTGGATTTTTTTTTTTTAATATTTAAATCAAAGAAAAATTGCTATTTTAAACTGAAAATTTTCTAGCTGTATGTATAGAATTAAATATATGTCAATGTATGTATTGTATTAGGACGGTATTTTTATTTTATTAAAATTTTCCATTCCATTTTAATTTAGTTGTATTGCTATTCAGCACTAGTCTTACAAAAATAACTTGTGCTTCCCCTTCTTGGAGGACAGAATAGAAGCCACAGGTTTTCTTATAGTTAACATAGCTGTTTGTATGTGTCCTAAAGAAAAGATACATGTTAATGTTATCTCATATACCTTTAGTAAATGGAGATGTAGTGTAAAAGGGTCACTCATATTAGGTATTTGGATTCATTTAAAATAAAATACAGTTCTAGAAAAGAGAAGAGCTATGAGTATAGTACAGAACTATCCTTAAGTTAGTACTAAGAAAGGGCTGTCTGAGTTAGGGCATCTCTACGGTTTCCTTGTGATTTCTTTGTCACTAATACTTAAAAATCCAGGTGTTTTAGAGAATTAAGAACATTCCTTTCATTCAGACCTCAGGGAGGACAAATCCAGTTATTGTTTGAATTCTTCTCCAAATTTTAGTGGGGCAATACCAAAATTTTGCTTCATTCTTGTAGATTACAGGAATTGTCTTTTTTAAGATGACAAATTCTGCACTAAAACTGTTCTATGCTTGCATAAATAGGAGAGAGATGTACTGAATATATATAAAATGAGTAACTTTCTGGTCATCTAGGCTGCAACTGAGATAAAATGCTGGAGTTTCCCCAGGAGCACATAGGCCCCTGGTGTCTGAGCCAAAAGAGTCTTTCATTTAATTCTTATAGTATTACAGAAATATTACCCCAACACTCCACACAGTCTCACAAATTATGGATTTACATTCTAATGTAGATTGGATTTCTTCCTCCTCCCTTATAAACTCAGTTTACAGAGTAAACGTATTTCATTTATAAAAATAAAATAAAAGTCTTAAGTGAAATTTGTCCCCCAAAAGCTATCCTTAATAGATTTCATAGCTAGTTATCACAGTTTATCTGACCAAACAGTATTTAAAAAAAAAAAAAAGGTGATAGTTTGTTTTGTTACCTTTTTTTTTTATATATTTAAACCAGCTAATTGGTCTCAACTTTTGTCTGGATGTAATTACTGTTTGTGCTTGCAAAGTACTTAAAAAAATACACACACCAAGATTTTCCCACACTATTTCTTTTCATTGGCATAGTCAAGACTTTATTAAGAAATATGTAAGATGGGCATATTTTTTCTTCATGTGGGTTGGACTAAATTTACAGATCTAAAAAATACAATTACTGCAAAAGTTCATATAATTGAAATAAACTCTAATTGAAATAAACTCCCAACTCTATCTTAGTACTTCATTATGGTAAGATATTTTGTTTGCTTGCAAAAGTTCAAAATAATTTAAATGTCTAATGAATATGAACATTCTGATCAGCATCCTACAGAACGAGAGGGAGGAATGTTTGCCTAACAGAAAAAGGATCAGGTTGGTAAAAGCCAGGAAAAGGGAAGAACAGCCATATCACTGCTACTGAACGTACAGCATCAGCATTGAAAACTTCAGTTCTGTGGTTTTATGAAAATCAAACAGCAAGATAAACAGGTATTTCTCTGAAAATCAATTAAATTTTAATAATTCCCACACTGTACACAATTAACTAAAATATTTGTCTTTAATGTTGATAAGCACAGGGTGGTGCTCTATGGCATGGCTAGCTATACGAGCATATCTTTTATTAGAGGAATGTACCTGATTTGTTTTAAAGGGTGTGTGCACCTGTGTAAAAACTTAGGATCATTGCTTCCAAGTTGATACCCAACTGCAAAAGGTGGTCTGTCTATATTTGCTAATGTAATTCATTGAACTGTAATTATCTTCCCCTGATTTTGGGCCCTGCCACCCTGCCATACCATTCATATTTTCCAAGATATGCTATACCATCCATATGTTCTTACTCTTTCAAGTAAGATCCTCTGGGTCTCTCACTGAAACCAGTTGCTTATATGTTATGTCGAACTCTTCTAGGCACATAAACAAAGCATATAACATTATTGTTTCAGTGTCTTTTATTTCTGGATTTGATTCCAAATATTTGACCAAAGAGCTAAAATATCACTGAACTTCTGGTTCTCAGTTAATCCAAGAGTTCAGTTTTTTGTCATTAGAAATGGTTATCAACTGGATCAAGAGAATTACTCCTCTGTCTTCTCAAATGAAACTTCTGAGTGGCTGACAAATCTTTTGGAGGCCATATAGGAATCTGTTTGTCTGGATGTTTTTCAGAGTCCAAACATTTGAAAACACTTGAGTGCCTGTGGGAATGTGTGTGGATGACCCTTAGTAGTAGTTCTGTTTAGCAGCAGAGAGCAGAAGTTTTAAATCTTTTGCTTGTGACAGTATATTTTTTTTAGTGGTTTGAGAACCCAGGTGGGCACATTTTAAAGCTGTGAACAATTTAAATACTTCTAGTATATAAATATATTCTTTAGAATGACACACCAGAAGTTGATGAAGTGCTGCATATTTCACTAGATTAATTAGCAGACAGCCCACATATCATGTAGCATTACTTCACATAGTGTAATCCATATTTCTGCAACCATGCAAGATACCAAATAATACATCATAAAATGTCCTAGAAGATATGAGAAAATCATCCTATTAATGTGTTACATAGAGTGGATTTTTTTTCTGGTACTTTATCTAGAAAATTCAAGCAATTGAAAAAAAATGTTGAAAACAAAAGAATGTTTAAGTAAATAGTAAACGAGAATTCCCTTCATAACTTACACTTGCTTATGGGTAAATTCTATAATTCTATTTTGCATGCAAAATCAACTTTTAATTCCACTGTTTCCTTTTGTACAAGCTACAAAACAGGGGTATAAGGTCTGGGTTGCTACTGGCTTGGGCCTTGTTCACATGAACTGAATAACCACACTCTGAATCCCACTACTTATTTCTTTTGCCAATATCCCATATTATTTCACTGTGTATCTACATTTTACCTGTATTATCACATTAAAATACTAAGTGGTGACACTGGAAAGGCCAAAATCAAATAACCGTTTTACAATTTACAGCATCTGCCAATTTTCCTGATGTTAAAAATCAGCCTAAATACTTGGAATGCTGTTACTGGGTCAAGTATACACGCATTGCATTTCCTGTGCTAGCTTAGATACTATGTATGTTTATATAGATAGATAGATATGCGTTATCCTTTTAAAACAAAAAATTGCTAAAAAAAGAGATTTAAACTACTTATTTCAAATAGCATCAAAATGTGGCACACAGTATATACTCTCCGTTTCCCTTTGGCAGGTGCTTTGGTGAATGGTCAGCTACTCTGAAAATCATACAGCTAAGCTTCTGCTACATCGGCTCACTAATACAGAACCATTCACAATCAATACCTACATGAAATTAACAAAAGCTGAAAATATGTGTAAGTTAAGAAATCAAACATTTCTGCCAAAATACTTCTAAGTGAAGAGTAGCTGAATGCATAAATATCATTTACTGTCAGTCCACAATGCTTGCTTTCCTTGTTTTGTATTTTCTGTATACATTGAAATAGGATAATCCTCATATGTGTCTACCTGTAAGTAGACTACTACCTGTGTAGGTAGTCTGGGATTGAATTCTATTAACCACTCACTAATTTCAATATTACAGTTTTCTATGTTTCCAGGGTCGTAGTGGTGTTTGTTCTTCAGAATTTCAAAAAACAACACAAAAAGACAAGTAAAAACTGCAGGATCTTTTTTTTTTTTTTTCCCTTTTTTTCTTTTTTTCTTTTTTTTCTTTCCTTGATAAGGATGAGACATGCAGTTGTTCTGGAGCTGGCTGTACAGAATTAGGAGCATGTACAGGCTCTCCATGAGAATGCTACCAATCTGTTATTTATTAAGGCTGGATTACGGCTCGAGTTTCTTTAGTCTTGTAAGAACTGATCTGAAGTCCAGTGAGTTTGAGGAGAGTTTTTCATTGACTTAAGTAAGTTTTGGTCTAGAAGATGATAGCAACAGGCAAGTTATTAGCTATGTTATCATGAATTTTGTGTACTTTTGAAAGCAGGAAAGCACCTCCTGCTGAAATCTGGAAGTTGATTCCTGGAACTTCCTTGTACCCCTACTATCTAGCAGGTATTTTCATTTCAACTGGGTATTCCTTGGTGTGGATCTTGTCATTCCACTGGATTCCTGCTAACAGTTTGGACTGATTTGTGTTGATTCTAGATGTAGCCCCATTTACTGTTTTTGTTTTTCTATAATGAAGGTTGAGCTCAGTTATCCTTGTGTCTGAATTTCCCTTGCAAGGGGTGGAGTGCATACCTTCCACTTCGTGTCGACGACAAAGAGTTCCCAGTGATCAAAAAAAGAGAAATCCAGAATTATAAGACACAAAGCAGTAATTATTCACAAAATATTCACTATGCCTCTTTTACTCCAAAATCAGTTTCCTTGTGATAGGGGTCTAATAAAAAATAATCTATCAAATCTATGCTTATGCTGCTTCCTAGAGTGGAATAAAGCAATAATGGAACTATGGAATTAAGGGCTTCCATTAATAACTGAATTCTCCCCTTTAAATGAGGCCTCTTTCTTAGCCTACCACTGCATGCATTGCAAGTTTGGTCTGTCGCCGTTTCCAGGCTCAGCTCTTGCCCTAGGGTTTTTGCATCCCTGCAGCGGTCCCTGCCCTGCTAATTACTAGAAAGCATATTATTCCTCCCGCAGCAGCCTCTAAGGTGAAGCTAGCATCGTTGCAATTTTTCCTTATAAGGGAAACAGAGATGTTCTGCATTACTTTTTTAAAGCCGCTAAGTCGCCGCAGCGATGCTGAACCTCTCGGACGCCTATATAGGTTCAGACGGAGGACTCCGTCCCTGTCCCTGCGCTTTGGGGGTACACCCTGAGCTGCTGCCCCCTGCCCCAAGCCCGGGGGCTCCCCCGCAGCCCGGGCAGGCACCAGGGGTCTGGGGGGACCGGGGGGACCGGGCAGAGCCCCCGGCCCGGGGGTAGGGGGGCGGCTGGCCGCAGGTGCCCTGCCCGGATCCCTCCCACCTCGGGGAGGGGGAAGCACCGCCGGCCCCAACCCCGGAGTCCCCCGGGGTGGCGTTTTGGGGGTGGGGGGGTACATTTTCGGTCACCTCTCTCTCGCGAGAAAGCGGTGCGCGGGCGGTCCTTGAAGAGGACGGGGGGGGGAGTGAGAGGAGGGGAAAAAGGAGGAGGAGGAGGAGGAGGAGGAGGAAGAGGAGGGAGGGGGCAGCTGGAGCCGCAGCTGGAGCCGCGGTGGGTGCAGCGGCCGCAGCTGGAACAGCAGCGGGAACGGCGGCCGGCGGCGGCTCCAGCGGGTGCGGGCTCCGAGCGGGGCGGGCGGGCTGGCCGGGGGGCTCCTGCCCGCGGGGCTCCCACCCGGGCTGCCGGCGAGCCCCGGCGCTCCCAGCCGCCGGTACCCGCTCGCGGGTCCCGGTGGCGGGGAGGTGGAGGCAGCGCCGGCGGGCGCGAGGACCCTGCCCCTGACGCCCCTTCCTCCCTTCTCTCCTCACAGCTCGCCTCGCAGACGTTTCCGCGGAGGCAGGGCGGCGGGCACCGGCGGACTTCGGCGGCGGCGGAGAAGAGAAGAAGGAGGAGGAGGAGGAAGAGGAGGAGGAGGCGACGGCCGCTCGCAGCCCGGGGGCTCGGGGGACGCGATGTGGCGGGGGCGGCTGCTGGGGATCGCCCTGGGAGTTGCCGTGCTGTGGGCGTCCCAGGGGGGCGCCGCCGCCGCCGCCGGGCACGCCGAGGGGGCAAGCGGCAAGGAGCTGCGGGCCAGCAGGGCCAAGAGGCGAGGACAGGGCGGCGGCGGGCACGACGCGCTCAAAGGGTAGGTGTGGGCCGGGCCCCCCGGGGCACCGCGGAGGTGGCTGAGGGAAGGGGAGAGAGGGGGGACCTCGAGGAGGCTCGGGGATGCCCCCAACACAGGCCCGGGGGGCTCCGGGCACCGCCCACAGCATCCCCGGGGAGCCGTGCTTCGTGCGGGGGGATGAGGGCTTCGCTGGGCTGCGGCTGGGCTTTGCTCGGGTGGCTCGAGGGAAGGGCGCAGATAAAGGCTCGCTGCAGGCTCCTGCATTCCTTGCGCGTCCCCTCTGCAGAAAGCAGGGCAGCGGGGAGGCCCGCCGCTTGCTGCCGGCTCTCGTCACCCCCTAAACGTTGTGCGCTGTGCCCCTGCCTTCTGGACTTGTGCTGCTTCTCCACTGCTGCTCCTGGCCCCGGCACCGCAGCTTGTGTCAGAGCTATCCAGTACCTAGAGCGAGTGAGCAACGCGTACAAGAGTGAAAACTCATCATCGAGCATCGTGGCACACGCTTAGCAGGGTGGTTTTTTTAAGGGGCAAATCCGTGTCAGGCAAAATGCTTTCCAAATCCTAATGGAACACCTTTCCTGAGCAAAAATAATTGTTAAGTCAGCTGAAAGGTATTGCATGTGTGCGCAGTTGGAAACGTAGTTCACGGTAAAGGTGAAAGGTTGCAATATTGGAAGCAAAAAGGAGGTTTCCTTCCTGAGGGGTTCTGGTGCACTGTTTCAGCCCATAGCAAGATTTTTCACTCATCCGGCAGAGAGCAAATGTAGCAAAAATTACACGGAGATAGTTATGTTTCACTAAGGGGTGCAAGATTTTTTCTCTGTTTTCCTGACTTCCCCAAGAGGAGCTACTACAGCTTTATTTTTAGAGGCCTTGATGGATATGCTTTAATTTCTTGCTGACTTCCTCACACTTACATAGTACATTTTATTTATATGCAGATTGGAAATCTTGGCCTTTTTTAATGTTTGCCTAATTGGAGAAGGTTTATGTTTTAGGGTGGGTTCTTGTTCTGCAAAAATGGATGCAAGCTGTCGGTATTGTTTTTCAAGGATCTGATCAGGGTCAGACTCTCTTATTTCATTTCCTCATACCTTGTCACCAGAGGAACAGTTGGATGGAGTAGGTCTTTTCTTTGACAAAAGCTGTTCTTGAAGTTGGGGGCTATTGGGGTTGTTGGGTTGTACTAGTTGGGGACTAATTGTAAGTAATAAAAAATTATCAGGAAAAGTATTTTCTAGAAAGAACCTTATTTTCTTCATGATGTTTTAAAAAACTTTCTCATTTTAGAACTCTGAGTTAATATCAGGCTGACAAACATCACTTTCTGATCAGTGGGATAATATATGCCACCTAGCACATGTGCACTGCCTTGATGGACTTAGTGGGAGTTAGAGGCACGCAGCTGAGGATAAAATTTCTTTGTTGAATATGACCGTGCTGTTTAGATAGTAATAATAGTGCATCACAGATGATATTTCAATTTTAATCATTTTTGAAGTCCAGGATGGGTTAGGATAAGTATTCAATCTTATGGGTTGATTCGTATGTTTAACTGAAGCCTTCAGCTTGTGTACTTTGCAGTGATTCATCCCCATCCTTTTATTGTATATTATCTGTGAGTTCCATATCAACTTAGTGATCTGCAAATCTAGAGTTAATGCTAATATCAATTTTAGGTATTTTATATCTTGGTCAAATATTTGGAATTTTAGAGTTCTGAATGAGTGCCCTTGGAAGGCAAATTCTTAAATAAAGTATGATTGCCAGATGTTCTGAGATACAGTAAAGACAAAACAAACCATTAGTTTGGTTGATAACTTTTTTTGTAACTCTCATTCGAGGCTGAGAGTAGAGTGCATAAGCTGCTTGGAGGAGATGGAAATACCTTTGTTAACACCCAGTCATCTTTATCTTTGTTGGGAGAACCCTGCAGGACATTTCCAATTCAGAAATTGCGAGTGCTTCCTTAGGTGTGGTAGTGTACTGTACAGTATGAATAAAAAGAATTGTCATTTTAACAGACAAGGTTGGAACTAATTCTTTGGAAACCCAGATGGAAAACGTATTTTGAATGTACAGGAACTGTATATATGTTAGACAGGGAAAATTCATTGTTATTGAATGGACTAAAACACTAAAAATATGATTTTACAAGAAGTTTTTTTTTTTTTTTAACTTGCTCATCAGTACAAATACATTTGGGAATCTGAGAGTTGTAATGCAAATCATAACAGATGCTGGGAAACTTTATTTTGATGTTATTGTAGTTGACTAAGACTGCTTTTCTTTTTTTCTTTTTTTGAAATGAACTCTTGCTCTGATTGTAGGAGCATGGGGTTACATTTTTAGACAAATTCTTTTAAGTTTAGACTTTTTATTTGCTTGATTATAATTACTATTGAAAGGGTCTTAGCGTTTTAAAATATCAGGGAAAGTCTGTATGTGGATACTAGTCTTTTATGTAAAAATGAAGAAGTCTAAGATCTGTTTCGTTTCTGGCGATTTTTCACACAACATTTTTTACTGCAAGCTGTTGATTGCAGGAGATGTTTGCTTTCTTCCCTGTGACCTTTGCCTCATTGTTTATACTAGTGAGCTGTCTGAGCACATAATACAGTTCTATAAGTATTTTTAGCTTTAATAATTATGAATTATGTGGAAAAGCCTCATGTACTCATTTTAAGGCTTGAAGCTTGCTGCTCCTGTAGTTAGAACTGATCCAACTATTAAAACATTAGCACTGAAGTCTTTGTAGTGCCCAGTATGTTTGGTCTAAGGCAGTGTGTGTTTACATGCTGGTACCTGCTGCCTCTAAGTGAACAGAAAGCAATCAAAAGAAAGGCAGTAATTAATTTCAGCATGTAACTAGATATGTCATTTGCATATTCCCCATTCAAAGAAATGTTGCTGGAATCTGTTGTGGTTCAGCAAGTAAAAATAATAAGCATCTTATTGAGACATTTTTATCCACAGAACCCCCAAGGCTTTAACACAAACGTTAATGTGTTGAATTATAAGGCATCAAGCCGTTATCCTGCTATTCCTTAAACACCGAAAAATATAGCATCAATTTTTGAAGAAATAAAAACTACAGAACCGGGCCATGAATGGGAAGTTCTTTCTAAGCAATACATTCTTGAAGTGAACCACTTATATACATTTCAATCATTTGAATATAAAGCCGAAAGTAATTTACTGTTGATTTAATTGGTGCTTTACTGCATACAAGAAATATTGTGCTTGAAGATCTTAGAATTAATTAGGTTTTCCCTTTTTCTGGTGATGCTAGACAAAGACCTCAAATTTAATGATGATCAATCAGTTCTTAATAGGATTTTAAGCACGTTTATCTGCCTTTTTATCAGTATAATGACCGAAGAAAGCAATTATTTGCCTAACAAATAGCTCAGCAGAAATTTTGAGAGACCTAAAATTTCTTCATACATTTGTGCAAAAGTGATTTAATTTAATTGTTGTGAAATTGAAATGATAGTGAATATTGCAGAACATAATAGTTGGCTTCAATGAGATTCATAACACACTTGGATTAAAGCTATTCAACAGGTGATTGGGCTTTTGGATCAATTTCTGTTGGTTGTGCTCACAAAACAAAGTTCACAGGTTTACTGATAGGCTTGCTTGAGTAAACTCAGTTGGATTTGATCCTTTTTATGCATGACTGCTCCCTGAAATAAAATAAATCTTCTAAATCTATAATATAATTCCAGTATTCAACTATATAATTAAGGCTTCTGGTTTTCTTTTTAAACCAATATTTACCACTAACAGCTTGGTGAAGAAAAGCAGACTTTCCGTACCGGTAAATATTGGTTTATACTGAAAAACCTCAAACATTTTTCTTGCCACTTTTTGGCCTGCACACCTCTGTTTGGCTGCTAGTGCCACACCTTGTCTGTGTCACGCTGGGAGCAGGAGGGAGCCTGGATACTTGGGGATAAAAAGTAATTAAAAATGCACTAGAAACAGAGCCCTTTGGATTGCCACCTGCCAGCCCTGTGAATTTTCAAATATAAAAGCAATGCCATTAACTGTTAATATAGGGCAATTAAGAATACATGCAAATTACTGTAATAGCTGGCTTCCAGGCGGAATGGCAGACTTCCTTCCAGCTTTCGGCGCCTTACGGCGTAAAGCCTCTGTGGAGGTCTCCTTGGCAGCTACACGCAGCATAAGGTTCTGCACCTCTCCGAGTTTCTTTGCCGATGGCCGTGATTTTATTTTTTATCATGATTGTTACATTATCCTGTACATAAATGGAAATCTAATTCAAAAGTGAAATGAGTTCATAGATCTTGGCATCATGTCTCATGTACATGTTTCCTTTCTCCCAGTAGGACCATATAATGTGATTTGATGTAGGTGTGACTTTCTCTGGGGAGCGGGATGTATGGACTAGGACTAGCAAGAGGCCAGCACAAAATTTATTCTGCAGCTGGCAATAGCTGTTATCAATCCTTGCTGAAGGGCTAATGCTTAAAGAGGGAATAATGTATGATTTTCAATTCTGATTGTATAGATAGATGTCTTCCCAAATGCCACGGTGTGTTTTAATTCCGTTTTTGAATATACTAGTTTAACCACTACATATAAATTTTTATTTACATTTGATACTTTTAATGAAAGCTGTCTGACAGTAGTCATCAGAAAAGTACTTTTAATGTACTCAGTATTTATTTCCCATTTGATGATAGCAAGTCACTGCTAGAGCAGACAGTGGAAAAAGGCTACATACAATAAATGGTACAGCAACGTTCTTGACATGCTGTACAAAACGTGGTTGTGTTGGAACTATTGTAAAATTGGCTCACGGGGCTCGGATGAAACAAGTTTCCTGTCACCAAACCCCGCTTTGCCAAGACAACATGTTGAAAATCAGGACTTGGATGTAGTTATTTTCCTTTCTTCCCTTCTTTTATTTATTTATGTATTTATTTAATTATTTTGGCCTGCATAGTCCTTAGCTATACCAGGTTGGCCTGATACATGACCCAGGTGCTGCAGGGTAAGTCGCAGCTGGCATGCAATCCGTTCGTACTTTGTGTCCAGAGGGGAGGAGAAATTCCCATTGTGTTTGCCACTTTGTGTCTCATCATAGGAAGGTACATTCCTGTTCTCCATTCTGGAGATGTCCTGTGCAAGGCTGTTTGTGGCTATGACTAGCTGGCTGGCCAGTTAGAAGGAGATCTTTGCTACAGCTCTTACTCAGAAAACAAGAGACGCTGTAGATAGCACAGTTTCTTCCCACTTGTTCCAGGTAATCATTTTCTTCCACAGTTATAAGATGGGATTATCTAACATTTTGTGTGGTTTTATCTGTCTGGAGCCTTTCTGATCTCAGTTTGTAGTTGTTCTGTTGAACTTCCGTTGAGGGAGACAGGTGGTGTTCACTCTTTAGAAACTGGATACTTAAAGGACTGGGGGGGAAGAAGAACACCTGCAGAGAGCGCAGCTGATTGCAGCACAGTGCGGAGAAGTAATCCTCAGGTTGCGGCGCAGGTTTCCAGAAAGAATTGTTTGGAGGAGACTGAAGAAGCCAAGCTGTGGCTCTGAAAATACTTTCTTCAGTAAAGGGCCAGTTTAAGGCTTGCACAAGTAAACTTCTTCCTTCTTGTTAGCCAACACAAGCTACATTTTGTGTTCAGTGGCAGTTCTGCAAGTTGTTCACCAGATTCAGTCTGATCTGGGTGTGTTTGCTCTGTTACCTGGATAAGCTCCTCTACGTGCAACTGCACAGTACAGCAGTGACAGAACATTCGGACTGTGCTGGGCTTGACGATGCAGACTTTGAAGTAGGCACAGGGATGCTCTCAGTTCTTTGGGAGCAATGGGAGGATCACTTGGTTAGGGTTTGGCAGGGAGAGTCTATCTGTCTGCTTCATTTACAGTGATTCTTATTGAATAAAATTGCAGCTTCTGTTTTCCTGTATGCCTGTTTTCCTTTCCTGCAATGTGTCGTTCAGCGGTGCTGCTCACTTAGGATAGTCTTGTTTATTGTCATTCATCTTCCATCCTGCAAATGTTGACTTTGAAGCCTCTCATTATTAGAATATTACTGCCCAAAATGCAAGACCTAAACAATTTAGCTACATGGATCACCAGAAAAAACTTCCTCTTGATAGATGTGTATGAGACATTGGCTCACTGGAGGCCCTCTCTCCTTAAACAGAGCTTAGGAGCAAGGGATCTTTGCATTTGTATGGATGGAAATAGTAAGAGATTAATCATTAGTTTTTTTGCTTGCAGTAAGATCACCTTCCATCTCATTCCTCTTCTTTATCTCCCTCCTGATCCTTAAAGACGAACAGGACATAGATGCATGTGTGTCACTTTGGTCTTTCTCCCCAGACTCAGTAAATATTTTTGTAAAATGGAACAATTGTGGCCTGGAGTGTTTCTGATTATCCATCACACTGGGCTGGAAAATATGTTTGTAGCTCTTCAATCTTGTATTGTGGACGTCTCTTTTGATTGTTTTCACATCGGTTCTGACTATCCCATTTCAGTGTTGTTTTATTATTTTTAGGATTTCAGACCTGCAGAACAGCCTCATTCATGTTAAGGCTGATGTATAGATAGAGACATGAGAAGAATCATTTTCTGGTTTTGTGACAGTTCTGTAATGTTTGGGCTCTTCTCTGGAAGGTACATTGGAAGGTAAAACGAAGCCTGTTAGATTAAAACCTGTGCCTTCTGTTTTTGCACGTATATCTTCACTGAGGTATGAAGTACTTCTAGCTTTTATCTGGAACAATACTTTGAATGTTGACTTGCTGGAGAATCTGTTGTTTTCCTTTCTACTTCTCATTTTGTGAAATGATTCATGACCATTAAAGCCTCAGAAATACCAAATGAAAGCCGCAGTTCTTTTGTCTACAGTCTTAATCATTTTCATCCCCTTTTTCAAGCTTCCCTCTCATGTTTTGCTGGAGGACATCAGAATATCCAGTGATGTTCAGCTGAGGTTTCAAAATAAGATTTGTTTCCTTTCAGGAACATTTTTTTTCCTGTCTCTTTTCTCCTTTGTTTTTTCTCTCTGATGCTTCTTATTTTTCTCTTCCCTGTATAGAGAGTAAATTACGAGTGACTGCTAGGGACAAGGTGAGCTATAACAGTGGGATCAATTTTCCTGTTGCGTGACAGCAGACGTACAGTTAACTGACCTTTAGAAAGCACAGCGTTGCTGTCCCAGCAAGGAAAGAGTCAGAGGGTAGGAGACAATGATGTGGAGGGAAGAGGAGGAACACTTCTGTCTTAGATAAAATAAATCTTCCAGTAGCCTAAGGGAGAGCATTTTATAAGACAAGTTAAAGGCATTGCTTAACACCTGAGGACACTTGCTGACAAGCATTGATACAGCTGTCGGGTTTATGAGACTCTCCGTAAGCGCTGGGATGTGCTCCAAGGCAGGGATGGTGGGTAGCACCGGAGAGTACCTGCTGGATCCCTCCTGCTGACCAGCCATGCTTGTCTGGCCCAGCAGATAGTTTTTATGGTGGTATACTCATGCCTAATACTTGTGTCTTACGCAGTCATGTGAATTGGGTGTCGAACTGGACCCACTGACATTCTCATGTGGAACAAGGAGGGAGTACGTGCCAGAAGCACGTTTGTCCCTGGCTATGATTGAGAACAATGCCTGGCTGTCAGGTTAGATGGGTCTGTCCCTGGAAAAGACACAGGCAGATTTTGAGAGCAAGTGCGGAAGAATTCACTTAATGTCAAATACTGTTGTCAGGTTGTCACAGTTTTTAAATACTGTATTTAGCTGTCACAGTGTGATGGAAGTTAGGGTTAGAAAAGCGCTCAGTGTTGCTGCAGGAAACTTGCATGTCATTCTGAACTCTTGACTTGCACATAGGCCAGAGCCAAAGACACCCGTAGAGCTCCTCAGCACGTTATTTTTTTAGTTGAACTGAGCCAGGATTCTGGGACAGTGGTATCCTTACTGTCAGAGTGAGAAATAGTTATCATATTAGGCTCTCTGCATGGCACAAACATCCAGCCTCACTTATTGCATGGCAAAAATGAATATATCAGAAGCAATCCTTTCTATATAAAAAGCATATTTTGCTTAAAAATGTGTACTTATCCTTTGTAGGATAATAGGAATGATTTTTTTTTTTTTGTTTACTCTGAGTCTTGCATTGTTTCCTAGAGTTTCCTTTTAGGCGGATGAAATAAGTAGCTTCCAGAGTCCTCCTCCTAGCAGTCAGGCAGCAAGAAGATTTCTAATTTGTGCACCAAATATCTGGCTTCTAGGTTGTTTAGGTGGAAACGGACCTCTGAAGGCTGTGCAGTTCAACCCTTGCTCAAGGCAGGTGAACTTAGGCTGGGTTTCTTACAGCTCTGTCCAGTCAAGGACATCTCTAAGGATGGAAATTCTTGAGTCTTGCGTTCAGCTCTAGCGGAGTCAACGGAGTGGGGCCATTTCGCACTGTCAGCATTTACTCTGAGGTGCTGAGGAGTTTGGGGAGGTATGGAAAGCTGCTTTATGACAGAAGGTATAGATCTGATGGTGTCTCTGGAAAAAAGCTTGTAAAAGTTTCTCCTTTTCACATTCTGGAGTCTTAGCTACTATTTCTTGGTATGTTGGTTATCTCCAGACTTAGAGGACCACGTTTTTCAGACTACACTATCATTTCTTCAGGTACTGTTTCTCATTCTTTTGAACTCCTGGTGCAAGCTTGGAAACACCACCCAAATTCTAGGTGGGAACGATCAGCAAATAGTTCTGGGTACAGTTTTAGCCACATAAGAAGAAAAGTAGGCAAGGGCTTTTTTGAAAATAACAGATGGCTGATGATACTGCTTTAAATTGTCTCTCTTATGCCAGAAAACTGTGTCCCTACGTTATGTTAAAAATAGGCCAGCTGCTGCAGCCAGCGAGTTAACTGAAGTCCTTCATGAGGCATTTTCTTGCAACGAAGAATCCCTGCACGTTTCTACAGGGAGAGGAAAAATGGGCTGAGGGAGTGATGAGAAACCTTCCTCTGTGTCCCTGCACCTCGGCTCAGCTGTATCTGGAGATCAGCTATCTCCCGTACTTGCTCAGCTGTACCTGCCCACTCTGTCTCATCTCTCCACCTAATTTATTTGAGACCCACGCTTTGGGTTTGATTCAGCCTGGGTTACGCCAGAGTTGGCCAGTGCATGGCAGTGCTGCTGACGGAATTTCGGCCCGAAACCTTGCTTGCAGCAATGCTGGAAACTCTTCCTGCCGTGGGAGCAGCTGGGGGGCAATGCTTTCTTCAGGAGTGGGCTGTCATTTCCTCGAGAGGTCACAGGCAGCGTGAAGCGGGATGCACAGCATTAGCACAGTCCCGAGCAGGCTGCAGATTGGGCTCTGGCTGTGTGTCTGTCGGGGCCTTGCAGAGGACAGCCGTGATGCTGGAGGTGTCCCCACTGCTCCTGTGCTGGGTAGTTTCTTCTTAACACGGGTAGAGGTTCCCTGCAGTTGTTCCTGAAGAAATCTTCTACTTTGATGCATGCAGATGCTGTCAGCCAAACCTGTCATTCTCAAGCATTAGTTACTGGAATTTCTGGATGAATGTTTTTCTCTTCACTGTTGCAGTCATTTTCTAGTTGATGACTAACATCCTTTGATAATTATTTAACTCATTTTGCTACTGAATTTGTACTTGCATATCATCAAAGATATAATTTCTTGTTTATTTTGGATGCCTTTGATGAAACTGGATATCAGTCAGTGTCTCTCAGCACCGTACCATTACAGAAATCCTTTATGGTTTACAAGTTCAGAAGTGACTCCAAAATAAAGAGAAAGCCTTCCTCCTTCCCCTCTCCTTACCTCAACCTTCCCCCCACCCAAAAAAAAAAAAAAAAAAAAAATTGAAAGCATGTTGAACCTGTGTTTTTCAGTGTTTTGTCTCCTTGCCTCCTAAAACTTCTACAATGGTCAGGACCCCAAGAGCTTTAATACGCGTGGACATAGTGGATTTGCTCCCCCTTGCCATCCCGGTCTCCATGATGGGCACCATGTCGAGAGCTCGCTGTGTTATGGGAAATGTGTTCCACTCCGCAAGAGGAGCGAGGCTGGGGTTTAGGAAGCGGGTGTAGGGCTGCTGCCTCTTTTGCTCCTGAGAGGATCTCAGGATCCCTCAGCTCTCCTCATCCCTCTTCTGGCTTGGGAGTGACAGGAAGGTGCTATGGGTGCCTTTTTACCTATTTTACCATTACAAATCAGGTTTTATTTTATTACTGAGCTCTGTAGTGCTGTTCAGGAAAACAGTTTTATAAGAATATAAAATGCTTCTTTTTTTATTCATAGCCTGTAATATCAGCAGGAAAATATGTTCTATTAAACCAAGTGGTGGTTAAATGTTTAAATTAAATACTACGATAGAACCTTTGAAATATGATTGATAGTGTCCGTGATTTTACATGAGGTAGATTGTTATCCTTTCAAATACTTTATTTATTTACAGGCATTTATTGCTATAGTGTTTGATCACCTCATAAATATCAATGAATTTAACCTTCAAACTTAACTCCTTTTAAAGACATTTTACAAGTAGACACAAGTAAAGAACACTCCTTTCCCTCTCAAAGGAGCCTACAGTAGAGCTTAGAATTTAATACAGGTTTCTTTTATGAGCTAGACAGCAGCTTTCTGACGAAAAACTGTTCCACTGGAAAATGCACTTGTCAGACTCAAACTGTTCCATGGAAGTACAGTTTGATGACTTTTTTTTCTTCTTTTTTTTTTTTTTTTTCACTTTCTTGTTTGAAAGCTAAGCAGGCTGCCCCAGAGTTGGAGCTTCTTGGACGTATGGCGTAGTCTACCATGTGGACAGCCTCAAGACTCTCAGGGTCTCTGACTTAACGGTTGCTGGCACATCTAGGTTTTCCAGAGCCCCATTTTGGAAAAAGATTTTAAAAATCGTGTTTCTTCATGGCACAGGTGTCTGCTCCTGATTCTTAACTTGGTCCAGATGGTCCCCAAAACCATGTGCTTGACAAGATGGAAATTTGACAGTGTCTGTGTGTCACTTTATGGTCAGCTGGTTACAGATTATTACCAACGTGGATCAGAAATGGCTGGTTTGTGCCTGTAGTTGTAACAGGTAGCAACAAACCCATTCTGTCTGCCTTAGTAAGTTCCATTATTTCTTCTGACCAGAGAAGGTGAAAAGCAATCTCACTTGTCTGCTTGCCAGTCTTACTTGGCAGATGATCATGGAGCAACATTTGGCATTGATGAACAGGGAACTCTAGGAAAGTTACATGGTTATAGCCCTGCAGGGAAGTAGCTGACATTACTAAAACTGAATACATCGGAATAATATGAATAAGAAGAGTGCAGGAAGGGAAAAGGGCCCTGCAACATGCCCAGTTGTGTTGCCCATGGCCTCAGTTACCACTTTGCAATTATACAAATCTCGTGGAAGATAATGGTAGTTTGCTTTGACTTGAGTAGTTTCTGGCCAAGCACTTAATGAGAGGACTAGGTGTCACTGAAGTTGTTGTAATCAGAATACTTGAAATTATATGAACAATGCAAATCCCTAAATAAATACAGTATAAAAATCTTGTTATTTAGAAAATGTACATAAATAAATGTTTGTATATATTAAGATTGTTTTTCTTAAGTTGCCTCACCATATGAGGTAACTGTTGTTTACTTAGCAGTTGCAATACTAGGGATGAAGAACTTTCTGAACGACCAAGGACAAAACAATAATAAAACCCCTTCCTAAAACAATAAACACTTTAAATCTGTCTCTAATCTGTGTATAATATTTTAATAAAGCAGTTTCTAGGAAGTACTAGTTTATAGATAGCTTTAGTTGCATTAATCTATTGAGTAATTGCTCATAATAGTAATATATTGTAAAATTTTCATCTGATAAGATTGAGACATACAACAAAAGGAGGCGTATTTTTTCATTTTTGAAGCTATGCCTTACTAGCTTTACGTGCGTGGATGCGTTTTATGCATTAAATGAATGGGACAACTTACATTAAAAAAAAAAGTTATTAGTGAGGGGCATAGAACAGTTTAAACTTTTCTATTTTTACCAGTGAAATCATAGGAATACTGCCACATCCTTTCAGCTTTTGTTGTAAACTCTTTTTGTATACTTTTAAAAAAAGGAAATACGGGTGAGAGGGATGGGATGGAAAGAAAAATTCCTATGGATCCATCATTTAAGACGTGCAAGAAATACTTACTGCAGTAGCCTTCATTTGTATTTCACATGGCCCTATCTGTCTACATGCACCCACATCCTTGATTTTTTTTGACAGTAAGTCAATGTTAATGAAGCATTTGCGTATTTTGGCTCATTTGGCTAATGTCATGATTGGCATGTCTCACTGATACATAGACATGTAGTTTTGCTCAGGGACAAAACAGGGAACAGTAACAGTGCTTTAGACTAAAGCAGAGAAGACAAGAAGCTTAAAAGTTATTGTTCAAAAGGCACTGGATTTCTTCTGTATTCATTAATGATGATGGTTATGATCCCTCATTCTGTATTTAAGTGGATGTTTTGCTAGAAAACTCTGAGTTACTTTTTCAGATATGGGTTGATAGGAGGCAAGTTTTGTCCATTCTGTTCCTGTTGTTCAGTTGTTACTGATTTGATTTCATGCTTTATAATGTCATCGTCAATTTGTAAGAGTGTAAGAGTGTATGTCACATAAAAAAACCCAACAATCTAAGGCATACAGTTCTGCTAAAAACATACAACACTTTCAGATTTAATTATTGAAATGTATATTGCAATGATTTACTTTTTCCATCTTTATGACTCTACTGTAGAGCATATTTCTGAGTAAAAATAAGAATTTGTTCTTTTTTTTTTTTTTCCAGACCGAATGTGTGTGGATCACGTTACAATGCTTACTGTTGCCCTGGATGGAAAACTTTACCTGGTGGAAACCAATGCATAGTCCGTAAGTTAATCTAGTTATATGTTATGACTGAGGGTTTATCTTTGTCCCTGTATGTCAGGGTATTTTTTTAATTGTATACTAGAACAGAAATGTGTTTCTGTATGGTTTCAATAACAGCTGCACATCATTTCTTTACCATTTCAAATATATTAAACTAATATACAGAGTTTTGTGGGCTGCAATATAGTGATGTGATACCAATATTTAACAAAGGATTAATCTCATCCACATGTTCTGTTTAAGTCTGTGGTAGAGGGATCCAAGGGGTGTGTGGACTCTCAGGAGTGAGTAGCTGTGGAATACGTTAATCTATTTAAGTAAATGGAAGGAGGCAACAGCACTGGGCCAGCAAGTAGATTTGCTCTGCTTGTTTGGACCATATCCCTGAAATATATATGTAGAGACATAAATGTATACATACGTACATCATGTTGCTGTATACATATCACGTGTAATATTACATTGTCCCAGAAATAATTCCATAAGGCTGATAAGAACCTCTCCAGAGATACTGAGGCAATGTGCTCTCAGATGGTAATTATTACACTGCTGTGTCTGTGGTGCAGCAATAAAGACAGCATTGTAATGCTGCATAAGAGCCATCCTTCCTCCAGGAGTCATTTGGTAAAATGGACCACAGTTTTCCTTTTCCAAGGAAATCTCCCTACATATCCAGCACAGCCCGTGGCATGTTCCCAGGCTTTTTCGGAAGAGACTGGATGTTTAAGTTTTAGTTGTTTTTTAGAGTTGGAGATGAATGGCAGGAACCCTTTTGGATTCTGTTGTACACAATTTAATGAGTTTATAACTATGGGTGTCATGGAACTGAACGCGTATTTTCTATGAGGTGGTTTTTTATGTGTTTGGGGTTTTTAAAGCATGTTTTAAAGGCATATATGTTTTATTTGTAGCAATTTGCAGACATTCCTGTGGGGATGGATTTTGCTCTAGACCAAACATGTGCACATGCCCAAATGGTCAGATAGCCCCCTCCTGTGGTTCAAAATCAAGTAAGTATTTCTTCCGTGTCTTTGATATTGTTTTGTGTCCGTGAAACTAGTGAGGTATGCAAGATAGTTCAGTGCTGAATATTTAGGACAAATTACTTCTGAGTCACCAGATGTACGTGACCACAGGAAAGAAAGTATAGCCTCCTATGACAATACTGAATAATGACTCAGAAACTAGCTATTGGAGATGCTCTTCTTTGCCAAATTAGTTTTATTGGAAGTTATATTTATTTGCCATTTTGTAACACTAATTCCAGTCTTTGTTTGCTTTCTGGAAAATGTCTTACCTTTATTCAACACTAGATATGCACAGATACACCGTTCAGAAGTTGTAATAATAGAGAGATCACTGTTGGCAATTGGCTGAATTTATCTTGCTTTGTAATTCTTCTATAATTTTGGGGGTTACTAAGCCAGACACTATGCCGTCTTTTACAGACATAGGCCTACTGATTTGCAATGAATTCATCGAGTATTATAGCATTTCCTTGCCAGGCTCAGTACGCATCTTCTGAATCTAATGTTGCTGAACTTATTAAAGTGATGCTTTTGTAGGTGCTGGAGGTACAGAACTGGTCAAGGTTTTTAAGTGGAACGGCTTTTCGTCGGCAAAAAAAACATGCATTGAAAATGAGAATTTTCAGAGAGATGACTTTGTCTAGAAGTGTTCGAATTTCAGGTTTTCAGGGAAGGTTTCCTAGATCCGTAATAAAATAAGTAAAATGAAATTAATACAATGAAACAAAGAGCTCAGTGGTTAATCATGGGTAGAGTATCTGATACGAAGTAGGATCTTGGTTGGGATAGTGTCTCAGTTTGTATCTGAGATGCCAGCTGTAATCTTAATTGTATTCTCATATAAATATGGTGTTTGTCTCTTAGATATAGAAGTCTTTGATTTTTGTACAAAATAGGTAGTTTTAAGGATGAAATGTGACGGAAAATTTTTTGGTGCAAATGTCCATAACTATCTGAACAAGATATTGACTGAAGTCAGTGAGGAATGCACTCAACTGACATCTGTAATATTATGAAAAGCCGTCAGCCTTTTCATTTTGAGTATCTTTTCAGACTCAGTGTGTAGTCTGCTTGGTCCCCATATTTTACCTTGCCATTTTCCTGCTTTCCTAGTTGAAAAGTTTTCCTACATAACTGACCACTTCAGTTTGAGGCTTTAGCATCCTTTTCATGCAGTTAACAGTGGAAAAACAATAACAACTGTGGAATGTAATGGAATGGCATATACTAAAATGGTAAATATTGTTCATAGTTCAACCCCTTTCTCATGCTCCTGCGATGTCTGTTAGTGAGAGGCTGGCGTGAGGAGCATATGAAGCTGTGAAGCTCCCAGAGAGTACTGGAAGGAGAAAGAGTACAAAACGCTGAAGAAATGTCTATGTTGTTCATTCCTGCCTGGGTTTGCAGCTACTGTTTTACCAGGTGCACACTCCTTAATCCTGTAATCTAGTAAAGGAAAGCATGACTTTCTCCCAAGTCCCATTCAGAGTACAGAAGAGATATATCCCTACTACATTTGTTTCGTGTTTTGGCATCTTTGTAAAAGGCCGGAACAAGTGGGCCTTAGTATTACCTCATTTTGTTTTAGGCCACACTGAAGTATTTTATGAGTCAAGACTTAAAAAGAAAAATAGAGTATGAGTAAAGATAAAGTTGTTCTTGTGGTTCTTCTTCTGACATATTCTACCATTGACCTCTTTAGTTTTAGCCTTTATTGGAGTTGTGTGCATAGATAAATGGTCACAAAACGACTTCACTACAGTTTTTAATGAAGCAGCTTCTAAAGATTATACCTGTTAGCTATTTTGGTTATTGTTAATTACTTCTTCTAAGTATAGGTGTTCTACCAATGAAAAGCTTTAATCAGTGCTAAGATCATCTTCCTTATACTGCTGCCTAGGTCTATAAGGTCTACATTAAAATGTTGCTTTTCTGTACACTATACCAATACATTCAGCAGTTGGTGTAAAAAATACATTGTTTATTTCTCATTTATATATGCAATAGCTTAAGATACTTGTTGTGTGTGTGGTCACATCACCTTTATTTAGTAAAGCAAACCAATTTTAAAAGGAAAAGTGTCTTCAGTTGTTGTAGAGAGAAATGACTGTACTGCCTCTGTGCACTCTTGTGTAATAACTTTTATTACCCAGCACCTCATTAGGACTTATAGAACATACACTTTCTGAAAGTCATTTGCTCTGTTGGCACTGTAGACAAAACCCATGAATACATATTTACACAACAGACCACAATGGCTTAGATCTGCTATTAGGAAACAAAAGAAACATAAACATAAAAAATTCTGTTTGACATCAAAGGGTTACTGTCAGCTTGCATTGGCCACAACTAATATTTTGTCAGAATATGCATTCATAAACCGATTTATTAATTATGTTTTAACAAACAGGAAAAAGTTCTTCTAAAGTAATACAAAAAATCAAAGTGGATGATACCAAATATGCTAGTGTGATTACCAGATTGAATGAATCACGTCAAATGATCTATCAGTTCCTTTTATCCAGCATAAAAATCTGGGTAGTGCCACAGATACTTTTTTTCTTTTTCTTTCAGACCTGAAGGTGACACTATGGAAAGAGTGCTAATTTGTGTGTGTTGTCCTGAATACTGGCAGATAGATGAATGCCAGTTGTCTTTTTCTGTGTGCAGACATTGCATTACAGCTCAGGTTTCAACAAGTTTGTTGCATTTAAAATAGAAATAACAGGTACAAGTGAAAATAATGGGACTTGACACAATTAAAAATAATGGGTCCTGATAGGTGAGATGTGTTCGAGTCTTCTTTTGGATATTTTAAGCTACATCTGTGTTCATTACTTAAGGAATTAGTAATGGTCACAGGTTTTAAATTGTGTACAATTGCAGGCGGACACCAGATGCACGATAGCTCTGATAGCCTGCTGAACTCAAATAATTAATGCAGACTGGAAATCAAAACATAGACTCCAACTTTGATTCCTACGCAGGTCAACTGTCGGGACTTCTGGTTACTAATAAGCTTTAGGAATTTGATTCATGGTTGAAAAGATCAATGGGTGGTTTTCTCAGCATAGATTTTCATGACATCAGTGAACTTGCTGGCTGGGCAGTGGTTATCTCTGGGTAATTCTTGAAATTTTGGGTATGTTTACAGTAGGCATGGAGATAAAATTGCCACATATGGAGGCATCCCCCAACCTGCTGTGTGTGGCTCTGATGCTACAGTGCACGTGATGGGGGAAGTCATCTGCCCTGTTTGGAGCTGGCTCTGTGATGGATACTGCTGCCTCCCAAACCACCCAGGGCATGGCTGCTTTGGCTCCTCCTTGTGCTGCAGACACATGCCAAGATCCTGCCATGTTGTTGGAGTTGTTGCTCTGTTCCTGTGGGAGCTTGGGGGGGGGGGGAGGCAGGGGGGAGAAGTGAGTAAGAGAATGGTTTCTCCTTTGGCTGCAGGCCTTCTGCTGCCCACAGGGTTATGGGTCAGGTCTGGCTGATCTTGCTTCCAAATGTATTCCAAGTTAGAATGGCCTGGGTTGGCCAAGACAGCAGACTTTTGCTGACACGGCTGTCTCGGAAGGTGGAAGCCATGGCAGAGGCAGTGAGGGCTGCAGTGGGCACTGAGGGCAGCAGCTGAGGGGAGCTGCCTCCTGTCAGGCCAGTTACACTGCTTGAATGCAAAATGGGGCCTGCCCCACTCCCCCTGCCAGTGGCTTCAGAGGCACCAGCTGAGAACAGAGCCAATTTGGATGGTCAGTCCATGAGTGTTGGTGGAGCCATAGTACTGAGGTTTTCCTCAGGAAATGCCTGCTGTGGATGGGAAGGCCCGGCATTTCTGGGGGCCCCAAAACCCCTCAGGTTTGCACCCCCAGGAGGCCACTCTCTGGGATGGGATGCAAGGTGTCTGCTCAAAACCCCAGAGCTCAGCCCCTTCGCTTACACTGCTGCTCTCAGAGGTGGTAAAAGGTCTTGAATTTTGAACATTTCCAGAGTTTTCAAGACTGCTGTGGGTTTACGCAGCCCCCTGGGGAGCTGCTGCCTCATGGGGATGCAGCCCAGCATCCCAGCCTGCTGCTAGCTGCCATCTCCTGAGTCAGTCACTCGACAGGGAAAGCTCGCTGAGCATCTGGGATGCGATGAGGCCATCATTCCTTGTTTACAGCTCCTGGCAGGCAAAGCTGTGTCATGCATGGCCAGGCTTGGGAGCATTTCCTCTTCAGTGGCACAGAGAGACAAGCGGCGGCCGCTCCTGCCAGTACCCTCCGCTGCAGAGCCCCCTGGGCCCCAGGTGCCAGGGTGCTGCTCCATTATGTTTCTTCATGTCATGATCACAGACCCTTGTATTTTTTAGTTTGGGACTGCTGAGCTGACAGTGTGCAGCTTACCTGTTGGCTGCTTAGTGATCTCATGAATGTTTCATGAGTGATTGCCATGTGGTATATTCTGTATGATGAAGTTTTTACTCAATTTTGCTGAGAATTTACTAAGAAAGTCAGAAACTGTTATGTTTAAGTGTGCAGCTTGTAGTTTGTTTCACTCTGGATAGTCAGTACAAACATTGCCCACACAATAAGTGTATGTGTATGTTAGATCTTGCTGGATCTTTTTGCAGGTTTATAAAGTTACATTCCTGCAGTTACCTCTGTTTTGACTTCAGAAATTTCCAGTTCAGGCTGTTTACAAGTTGGACCTGAAAGAGAACGAAAATTTATTAAGAGCAATAATGTATTAATGTTGTTAACATTTCCTATGCGTGCAAAGCTATATGAATTGACTTACCAGCCTTATGGTAATTCCTGTGATTTTTCCTTGAGTCTCAGTCAATGTGATACCTTGGAATAGGTTATTTCATTTAATGGAATATCTCCACTGACATTAATGGAATTGTTGATATAACTGAGAATAGACTTTGCATCTGCATTCGTATGATACTTTTCAAAAATGCAATCTTAAAATCCTCATCGAAGCTCCAGACAGCCTTCACATGTGTTTCTATAAACTTTTGGAAGGCTTATATTTCAGAATAGTTAGTATGATTTTGGAAATACTATTTTCAGCATTCCCACAAAAGAGAACAGAAAATAAATAGCTTACTGACTTTATGTCACTGATTTTATTACATAGTTATAAGGTAGAAAGCTCACTGATTTGAATGGTTCATTCTAATAATTATGATTGGGTATCCCAGCTATCTCCCATAATGATTTTAGTTTAAAAAGGAGGAAGAAATATTTTACCGTGGAAAAATTTCTTTGAGAAGCAGTAAGACAAATTATGGAAACTTGTGTGTGTGTGTTATGTGCAAAACCACTCCTTATCCCAAAATGGGGAAATACACTTTACTGTTACTTGAACAAATAATATGAAAATCATCATATAAGCTACTGTTAACCTTTTTATCTCAAATGTAGTTCAAACTATTTAAATGGCTTTGGTCTTCATGTGGGAATGGAAATTAGCTCTTGGCATAGCTTGTTCTAATTGAAATCAGTTTGTGGTTTTTAAGTTCCTTCCCTGCTTGACAGATGATATCATTTCCTATGCTTTTTGTAATCCCCTCTGTTTTTCTAAGATTGTATAAAGCTAAGTTGAACTATACATTTTAAAGTAACTGTATACCTTTTTCTGACCTACTTAGGACATTGTCCAACAGTCTTCACCAGATACTCACTCTGTATTTGCAGACAATTTTACTTTTTTTAAGGAATGTTAGCGCATTTTTGTTTCCTGAAGGACATCCAAAGTAGAACAAAGGTGTATCATAAATATGAGACACATAAGAAATAAGATAGTCTTACATTTATAATTGAAGAATTAAGTGTACTAGTGCTTTAAATACTAGAGATTATTTAAAATCCTTTCTCCAATTGCATGTTCAATTTATATTTTGTGGATTCATATTGCTATAGACGGCAATACTGCTGAAATTATTAATTCTGCTTAAAAATTAAAATTAAATTCCATGCACATACTTTTGAACTGTAAAAAGCCAAATGAGGCTTAAGGGCTTTGTGCAACAGGAAAAATTCAGTGGTTGGCACAGCACCTGTTAGCAACAGGCTCTGGCAGTACATGCAATTTGTATTTTTCAGTCCTGAACATTTCAGACAGCGTGGTGTAGGTATCCAGTGCTCCATCACAACCTACTAAAATGCTGATCTGTCCGTAATCCTGTCTGGGAAGGAGCCTTTCATGTGGTTCCTGTTAAGAGGGAAACCATTTCCTGGCTGTGTACTGGAGTGCATGCGTCTGTTAGCAGCTGTGTCAGGCAGCAGGAGCTGTGAGGAGCACTTCATCGGGAGACCTGCCTGTTTCTCTGTGCCTGATGAAAAGCCTGACATACTTTAAGTTTTTCCTGACCTCTGGTTGAAAAACATATTTGTCCTTATTGTTAGAAAAACACAGCACACACTTTTATGCTTTACTGGCTTGGGACTTGGGCTGTGTGTTAATCATAACAAACAGTGGGGCTGCTACTGAGGAGAGTGAGCTGTATTGCTCCCTGGTCTCTCTTCTTTGCAGGAAGGACTTTGGGGAAGCGCTGTCTGTAAGCTCCTCAGGCCACAGGCACTGAGCTGGTGGCAGCTTTATGTGGTGATGGGGTAAGCCCACAGAAAGAAAGTGCCCTGTTACTTTTCCTTTCTGTGCAAGAAGTCATACCTGGGCAGATCAATTTCTTATGTCATGTGTCCTGGCAGAACCAGGCTATCCTCAGGAGCTTTCTTATTTCCTTCCCTTTAATGCTTCCCTTTTCCATTGCTCAGATGATAAGTCTCTGTTTCTGCTTGGCGGTATCCGCCAGAAGTTTAATACTTTCCCATTACTGATGGTCTTTTCTTACCACTGCAAACTAGGAGGTGAGTTCTACATATCTGTTCTCATATGAAATGCTGCTGACTTCAGTGAATAAGGGTGGTTTCAAATTCTTGCACAATGTCCTGTATTCCTGAGGAACTGTAAATTCGTATTGTTTTCTGTACTGCCATTTTAAATATCTGTTTTAAAATATGCATCTTCTGTTTCTAGCACTGCTTTCTAGTTCATATAATCAATCCCTAAAAATCCCTTAGCAGACAGTTAAATGTTTCTTCCTGGCTTGGCTTAACTGAGGAAAATCTCTTTTCCTTTCAAGTACAACACTGTAACATCCGGTGCATGAATGGAGGTAGCTGCAGTGATGACCATTGCATCTGTCAGAAGGGATATACAGGAACACACTGTGGACAGCGTAAGTTCATTTTATTTGTATAGATACTGCGTACAGTTAAGTAATTCTGGGATGTGTGAACTGGGCACCCTTTAATGCTAAATTTCAGCTGATGTTGAGCTTGTTTTTGATCGGGTGCAGTGGAATTTTTCAGGAAAACACATGACTTTGTAATGAGTGCCGAGTGAATTCTTTCTGATGAGGACTATTAAAATAAACATCATGTGAATTCATAATAATTGGATATAACTTGATCCTGTAGTTCTCACTCTACTGTAATTCCCGTTGACCTCCAGGGCCTTACATTCTCTAGAGCAATAGGCCATAAATAAAGAATTTATATAGGATTCAGTTTTTGTCTTATAGACAAAATTGAGCTCCTTAATACAAATCCTTGTTTTTGTTTCAAGGGTTTTCCTCAGAGTTAGCTATTACACTTTAGGAATCTTGCTTATTTTGATGTTATCTTGATGGAGTTGATCAAGACTCTCAAATTGGTCGATTTCCTCAATCAATCCTGAGCCAAGAGCATTCTTGGATCCATTGCATAAAGCCTCTACCAGCCTGATTCTCGTAGTCTTGTTCTTCTTGGCTGGAATGCTGTGAAGAAACTCAAATAAGGATGCAGGCGCTGCTTTTAACCAAGGCTGTCATGTTGCTATCTGGTGAACTATTGGTCTGACAGGGAAAATGTGTTTAGCCTATTTAATGAAAACCTTTTGTGCTCTGTCAAAGTCAATGGCGCACTTAAAATGAACTTCACTGAGACCATGAATTTGCACTAATAATCTGGAAGAGGATCACATGGTGAAAGGATTAAGAATTGTATTTCTGCCTTCTCTGTGAAATATCAAGTGGATAAAAGAGGATAAATGGAAACGTTCTTTCTACTAAAGTGAAATGTGAAATGGAACAAAGAATAACATTACTCAAAGAGCATCAAATTGTATTAAAAAACCCTTTTTTCATGTGGATGTTCCTTTTTCTGATTATCTTTGAGAGCAATTGCTTTTGAAGCTCATTATGAGAAAAACTGGCCTCTATCACAGTGTAGTACAGGGAAGAATATCTTGGATTAACTAAATCAAAATAGATATTGATTACGTTTTGCTGTCGTAGTTGATATGAATTATTAAGCATCAGCAACAAGCCTTTTAACACTGGATTGTTATTTTTTTATTATGGTAGAGGAGCAAATACATTTTTAAATGTGCTTGAGTAGGCAACAGTTTAGAGGATTCAGAGATTAAGTTCCTATCTGCAATCCCTACATTTTCAGTGTTTTTTCGTTGAAAGTTTGAAAGATGGTATTTTGCAGTTACGGAATTGTCTAGTCATCAAAGAGGCTCTGAGAGGTTGGAGAAGCTGTGCTTGTTAGTATGTTTATGTTATGCTCCCTTGAAAAGATGAATTCATTATACTAATGAGGCCAGGAAATAGCAAAAGATCAGAAGTAGATTCTGGAAAAAATGTATCCTGGCCTGTTATGTTTACAGTGTTTGCTAGTTTACCTGAGCTGGTCAAGTATGTAGTTTCCTGTCTTTCTGGAAATAACTCAATAAAGACTACTCTTGCCTCCCCTCTGATACAGCTGTCTGTGAAAGTGGATGTCTAAATGGAGGGAGATGTGTGGCTCCGAACCGATGTGCTTGCACCTATGGCTTTACAGGACCCCAGTGTGAAAGAGGTATGTGCCCTAGAACAGTGGAAAAAAATTCGATTTTCAAACTTCCTTAATAGTAGTTTGAAAATACCAGTGCCACCACACATTTAGGTAGTAATATTGTATTGCTGTCTGTTAGTAAGGTAAAATAGGACTGACATTCTTGTAGAATGTGAAGTACAGATGTAACACACCAGGATGAAACACACATGCTACTGCTTAGGGTCTTTGTTTTGTTTATTTTTTGCTATGAAAACATTCCAGTGGGAGAGCTGTGAAATAAATAAATAAATATATCTATATATATATATAGATAAGTGTTTTTGTACAAACACGGAACAGTTTTTAAGTCATCAGAAAAGCTCGTATCTCTCTGATACATTTGCTTACCAGTGGTAAGTAGCATGTTGCCTCTGTGTTTGGCATGTTGTCTTTTGGCAGAGTTCATTCAAGCTTTTTTTCTGTCTTGTACAGTTTTACTGTTATCAAATTTATTTTTTTTTGTGTATCCATAGTGATAATCACAGCTGACAGATATGCCAACTGCCTCACCTGGTATATTGTTTTCATTTTTTTTTTTCCGTGGAATTAAAACCAGTTTAGTGGTTCATTTGAGAGAGATACAGCAATCAAGGTTTAGGTATAAGCTTTCTGTTGAGTTTTGTAATCTTAAAAATAACACTTTTTCATTTGATAGAGTTATTGATTGATTTGTTTCTTTGGAAATTCGTACATACTACCCATACAATAGGTTGTGTTACATATCTGTGAACCTGGGACAGTATGGATATTACTGACCTGATTTTGGGCTTGCATGTACAGGATGTGTTTAGCACATGAAATTTCTGGCAGTGAGTATGCCAGGTGCTCACTGCTGTTGGTACTGCAGCTGGAGTGATGGCTGGCGTTTCTAAAAGGGCAGCGTAGGTGGTCATGCTGAACAACAAATAGTAGGGGACAAAAACTTTTCATTCTGGGCTAGAGCAGACAGTAGGATGAAGCAGGTATTTGCTGCACTCCCTACGGCAGATAAAATTGTTTTGTTGGCATTGTGTGAAGTCTTGCCAGTTGTCCGCTCAGATGTTGTAGTAGTTCAAACTGATGCTGAAGTTTTTTTGAAGACTGAGGAGTAGCTCTGTTCTGAACCTCATGATCTTATCACTGGAGAGGAGTAAGAGGAATGGAAAATGTTGTGTGTCTTTGGTTAAAAGTCTGAAGTTTGCATAGAATAAAAGCTTTATAGGTAATGATTGTACTGAATATTATTGCAAAGGCTTTGAAATTCAAGCAGTGAGTGCTTGTTTGTTCTCCGTGGGTGAAGGGTTTGAGCCTTCAGTCTGGTGAGGAGCTGCAGTGCGCAAGTTCTAAAGAGGATTGTTCAAAGCTGCTTTTACATTGCCTGAATTTGGACTGATTTCACTCGACGCAGTTAGGGCAAGTTTCAAGGCTGAAGCCTGCTATCAGCTTCAGTCCTGTCCCTCAGGGCTCCTGCCTTGTGTCAGGTGGAGCAAGAAACTGGTGGCACAAAGCAGTTTGAGCTAAATCATACCACTATGGAATCCCATACATGTTACTGAACACAGTTGAGGTGGAAATCTGTAATCTAAATGCATCATCCATTAGCAGCTTTTACTTAGAACACATTTTTTTATTCTATAGTTATCAGTAAAAGAGAAAATAGGCATTAATGAGCTGTAGTATTTCTATTTAAAGCTCATTGCAGTATTGAGGCCAAATGATAGTCATATCTTCCCAGAAAACCTCTGAAAGTTGGCTTCTTTCACAGAGATTTCCTCCAGCCTCTCTACCTAGCTGAGCTAATATGTTCCCCTCCTCTAAAAAGGGTGTGGTGGTTTTTGGTTGCAGAATCACATTATCCCATCAGAAAAATGTTTTCTGAAGATAACTTTTCAAGTATAAGCTAATGTTGATCTTAGTAGGAATAACTTGCGTTGTTCAGCACATGCACCTGTGTAGTCATTAGGGATTTGTCTGGCTGCGTATGATTTTACACATCTGTCAGCTAAAAAAGAGGTCCATATTTTGAATCTAGCTCTGGAATGTTATGTGGGTTTGTGACATTCCCTAGTGGGCTTCTGATGTATATGTAGATGGATGTTATCCAGTAAATAGATTGACAAGATTCATGCCTTGCAAAGTAAAGCTGTCCTTTTTTTTCTTTTTTTTTTTTTTTTAAGTAACAAAACAAAACTAAAGCTTCTCTGAATGTGGAGCGGGAAAAAATGGAAATTAAATAAAAGAAATAGTTTCTTAAGTTATCCCATTTCTGGGAGAAGTAGGAGAGGCAAATTATTGTGAAAACACCATTTCTGGATATAAATGTAATGTGAAGTGATACACTTTTGTGGCATGCACATTCCCTATGTGTTTGGCTGTGGTTTGACTTCTAGGCTGTGCCATGCCACATGCTAACAGTGATGTAAGTAATTTACTACTGCATATCACGCAGTGATTTTCTCTACGAACATTGACTAATAGTAGCAGTCACAGGGTGTTTGTGGCACGTATGTCACAGACCAAGGAATATTCCAGCCATTGCTGCGTGTGTCATAGTTTAGAACTGTATTGAATAAAACAACGTTGAGACAACCAAATTCATAGGAATTATTCTAATAATCCAGTACGGAAAACAATGAAAACGTTCCAGTTGCTTGTATCAAAGTTTAAGCCAGCTTCTTAAGTCCAGCAGCATGTTGCGGTGTTCTGTGTTTACTGTTTTAACTAGTTTTTCCATATGTTTGGCCCATATTTGTAATACAAATTAGCTTAATTGGTATTACCTCAGTAAATGCTGACCATATGATCGTTAATGAAGATTTGCAGGACTTTGTGTAGGTCAGTAGCTTCAAATACATGTGTAGTGAAAGAGCTTTTATCTGGTAAAAGACCTCCTTCTTTCACAGTGCAGTGAGCACCATCAAATCTGTGGCCTGAGTACTTTTATGTATCTATTCAGTCATTCTTTCAGAGGGTAGCACGGTACAATTTCAGCGTACAAATTACTTTTTGTGTGGCTTAGAAGTGTTAATGATGGTATAAAACACTATTTACATGAGCAAAATGAACATTTAGAGTCATTAGTATCAGTGGAGTTCCTCTTTGTGTTCTGGGAGACTGCGTACTGTGTTACCAGTGAGATACAGGGTGTCAGAGCTGGATCGGTAGCTGCGCTATGGTCAAGTCTTACACATGTATCAGTAGTTCCTACACTGTCACGTATGGTGTTTGGTGCCTTTCCAGAGCCGGGGAAGCTTCTTGGGCATACTGTCAAGTATGTGCAGGCATATTATAAATACAATAGACCTTTTTTTTTCTGTGGGATAGTGTTCATCAGAAAGGTGAACTTGATGTAAACTATACAGTAAGAATATAGTGGAGTTGGGAAATGCTTCCTACAGCAATTTAAGACACATTTAATATACCTAGTCCAGAAAGGAAAATATTTCATGGATATTGACTCAGTTAAAATTTGAACTTCAACTATTCATTCTGGAAGGTGCTGAGTTCACTGGCTGTGATCCAGTGACGGGCTTTGACATGCATTTAAATGCAAAACTGAGATGTCAGTATTCTTAAAATAACGCAAATGCTTAAGGGTCTTGATGGCTTTTGGCCAAAGCTTTCAGAGTCAGTTAAATTCCAAGAGGTGCACTCAGGTTTAAGCATATCATTTAGTCATATTTTTAATTAAAAGAAATCAGGTAACAGAAAATAAAGATGCAAGCAAAGCATAATTTCTTCTGCTGGTTAAAAACTGGATGCCTTCTTTACACCATTTGTCTTTTAACACAGAATAACATGAGTTACTTATGGATTTTGCAGTTCCTTTTAGAGTCTCTGAAGAGAATGAGGGCAGAGACTTAGCTTAGGTTCCCATGAGGATAATTCAGAACATTGACAGCACTTTTTATTGTCTGTAAAAAGAGCCTGGGGGATTTTGCTAGCCATATTCAAATGACCCCAAAGTGGGCATCTAAAACATCCCTATATCATGCATTTGATAAAAGTCCAGAGGCAGAATTGATATTACCAACCTCAGAGAGATCAGACATCCCTATCGGATTTGATAGAACAATGTCTTCCAAATGAGTGCATAAAAACTTGACTTCTTTGAATCTGTTTTTCTTTGGACATTTGGATAATTATACTATAATAGGGTCACCTCCATAGAATATAAAATTGTATGTTGTTGTTGGTCTGGCATTGAAAAAATGCAATGAAATGTGCTTTTCTTTTTCTGTCTGGATCCAGTTAGAGGAACACAGTGGAAGCTTAGAATGTGTTACAGCCCTGTTTGTTTATTTGAATGCTTGTGACAACATCAGGGGCTCAATCCTGCTGCATTTTGGAGTTTTGCCACTCGCTTCACATAGGAGTCGAATTGGGCCTGATGTAGTTCAAATATTAAAAATATACCACGTGTGTTTTGTTTTTTTCTGGACTCAGAATATGAGCAAATGATTGCTTTTTCTTCAAACAGAGTCGTTTCTGTACTGCTCGCTCCATGGCAGGATTTCTTGCTTAATTTTTAATTATATTTGGCCATTATTAAAAGTTCCCAGAATTAATGCCATATGTAAAAATATCTTTCCCAGAGTCTCACTATTAAAGTGCAGCCGCTGAAAGTGGTCGAGAGCAGTGTAGAGCTGTGTATATTTTTTTTCTTTCTAAATACTACAACGGGTAGAATGTTTTCACAAAGAGGACACTGCACCCCTTAGTGTGCCCCGTCTCTGGTATTTAGTCTAAATGGAAAGTAAATAACAAAGTGTAGATAGCAGTAAAAGTATGTTCCCAAAGCCTTATGTTGCATTTAAAGTAGTAATGCAGCATATGGTAGCTGGCAAACATTTGAATAAACTTGATTTTTGTAGCTGTCTTCCAAGAAAAACATCTGTTGACATAGACGTGTAGTTTCTGCAGCCCTGTAACATGAATACAGTGTGTACAGTATTATAACAGCAAACTAAAAGATGGGTAAGCTTGAAGGCCTGGAATAAGTATTCTTGCACACTATTTTTCCCCTGGTTTTATAACTTGATTATGAAACATGGCTTCAGGCAGAAGTTAAATATGTTCAGTTACAGTCATGTTTTACTTTATTTAACGCAATTTTTATACGTTGCCACCCTTGATATCTTTGAGTTTTAAAACAAAAAGTCAGTATCAGCACCTAGGATTATCTTTCCTATAAAAGAAGTTGAGTTAAATGGATGAGGAGTTTTTCTGCATTTTAAAACTGAAGCTGCAGCTTAATGCTGAGGAAGTCAGTCTTTACAGAATTACTGTGTGTGATTTAAGAACATTTATAATGCTTAGCAATATAATCAATAGATCTTTGGATCAGAACTCAGTACTAAGCTCAGTCTGTTATCTAACGCCAAAAAGCATTTTTAGGGTTTTTTGTATGTGAAGGCTTTTATCCATTGTTCTGCTCCTTGTAAATACACTATCTAACCAGCTGTATGTTGCTTGCTCTATCCTTTGTGCATCTGAAAATACCACATAGCATGTTTTAAAACGTTCCTTCAGATATATGCGTAAAGCTTAATCAAGATCCATAAATGATTCAGTACATATGGGCTTAGGTCTCTTGTGAGACGTAAGGACTCCAACTTTTGTACATGAAGCTGAACATTTACATTTGTTCCAAATTGAGTTTTGATTTTAGTCAAACAAATCCAAATCCAAAGTTTTCATTCAACTATTTGGAAGCCCTCTCTGTATTTCCATGCCTTCTTGATTGGCTGCTAAGGGCACTGACCTTTAGATGTGCAGTAAGGTATTACTTGGACTTTGTGTTTTGTTTTGATTTGATTTTAGCTATAACAGTGGAGATGCATACAAATTTAATGACAAATTGGGAAGCCCATGCTTTGGTTGAGGTAGAACTAAAAGCGTTCTTTAAGTGGTAATGGCGTATGTTAATACAAACAGATTTAATAAATTACACTACAAATGTTTGAATGAAAAAGTTGCATTGTTTCAATCTGTGAGATGTGAGTCTTGCATGTAGGTCCTGAAGGAACTCACATGAGAATCACTGAGATCATTCTCCCAGTCCTACAGACAGCTGGGTTGCTGCAGCCAACGCCTACCTCCAGGTGTGCTGGCAGCCTGCAGGCACGTTTGCTGCACAAGAAATTCAGTTCTGCTTTCTGCAGTCAGAGACAGAACCTTGCATTGGTTTTGCTCATGCATGGTGCTTGCAAGCTGCCTTGTGGTGTCTTAAGAAATAAAGAGTGGAGGCCCGTGCTTTCATCAGAAGGCTTTATTGAAGTTACGTACACGAAGAGATGTCTATGTTTGTTTGATTACAGGATGTTACACTAATACAGGTATGACTTTTATATATACAGTGTAAGCAGTTGAAAGATGTATCTTCCCTGAATGGCCTGCACTGCCAGATTTGCACTCTGCAGAGCTCCAGGGAGAAATGGGAAGAATCTGTCTGATGTATCATGAAAGTGAGATTTTTTTCTATGCTGAAAGACTGAGTCAGCTTTTATTGATTTTAGTTATCATTGCTGCATAGCGTTGCATTTAAAGCCTTCAGAACAAGTGTCTTCAAACCATTCTTGCTCTTAGTGCCATTGCAACATTTCCATTTTTCAAATTTCAGCTATTTCCCAATTTGTGGGTCACTACAAAACTTTTAGAACATAAAGTAGTGAGCACAAACAATTTCTCATGGAGCTTTCGATAGAGGAGGTGCTGCCTAAATGGTGACCCTGGAGCTGAACATGATACAAGGAATGAATAAATGAAGTTGAGAACTTATCTAACAGTGCCGACTTAGCCATTTATGGAGAAAAGTGTTCCTCTGTGTCTGGACCACAGTATATTTTGATACAAGAAAGCAGAGCTACCTAAAATTCTTTGATTTGTTAAAGTGAAAACAAATGTTTTCCTTGTGAATCATCCTGAAAATTTATATAAATATTTTCCATTCATACCCTTTTTCTTATTGAGCTGGTAAGCTGAAAAATTTTGTTACGGTTGCAAGAGAAAAAATGAAATATCAGTACATAGGATTCCTTAAGTCAAGTTTGTGTTAGGAATTTGTTTTTCCTCTGTTTGTTTTTAAGTGATCTAAAGCCTTCATGATGGTCAGTGCTAACAAAGAAGAGAGAACCTCCTTTAAAACATCATAGATCATACATAATGTAAGGGTAAACTGACAAGGGCATTTCCAAGAAAAACAATTCTTTTATGTAGGTCAGCTACAAAATGCTAATGAAAATACATCTTAAGCAGAGGTGCTCAAAATGGTCAGTATAACTGTTTTGTCACACGTAATTTTTCTTGCAACGTGTTCTTAACAGTTGTTGAAATCTCTGTTACATTTCGAAAGATATCTTATATCCTATCTCAGCATAAAAGTGGCAAAAAGTTATAGGAAATAAATACCTAAGAGCAGTTGTAAGGACAGTCACATTCACGCTTCCAATTGGCCTTAAGAAGTTCAGGAATAATGACTGAGTGGTTTTTATAATTTTTTTCGGTGACAGCTTGTACAGTTTGGCACTCTGGCGAAACGCTGTAGGAAAAGAAAAGAGGCCTAAATAAGGTTTGAAAAGAAAGGAGCCTTAAGAGAAAGAATCACTTTCCAAACTCTGCTCTGCTGTAAAACGGAGTCTAGCTTTGTACTCCTTATCCAGAAAATCTCTTTTGGAAAAAGGGGGAATTTCTTTATGTAAGAAACAAAGATTCAACATTTCTCTTTATAAAAAGACATGTAAAGGAGAAAGAGAGAAGCATTTTTTAAAAAAGAATGAAAGTTATTAAAAGTGTGTGGGTATATATACACATATACATACTTACATATTCAGATATGTTTAGAACAGAAATATGAAACCTGTGAGCACCTGGTTTTTGGTTGTGAGCTTACACATTTACTATGTGTCTGTTGCTGGTATTACCCACGCTATACTAGCACAGGTAGATTAACATAACTGCAGCCTCACCTTCACTTTGCTCTGCCATAGTCTAATTTTCTTTCATGGTGATGTAATTCAGGTCCCATTAAGAAGGAAGGGCCTCTGCACTGCTTTTCTGAATATTTAACTTAGTGAGTGACTTTTTAAAGAGTATTTAACTCGAGTAGGCCTGCCTTACTGAATGGTGCTGGTCTTGTTTTATAATGGCCCTGTCCTCGTCACTTAAGTTTTGCCAAGTTTACCTGGTGATCCTCAGGAGTTTCAGTACTGTCGTTATTTCCTCCTTACTCCATGGGCTGGATGGAGAAGAATTACTAAGAATTACTGGAGAGAGAAGGGATAATTTCTAAGATTTTTTCACCTTACAGAATCACTTTAGGGTGGAAGGGACCTCTTGAGATCACCCATGCTCAAGTAGGGTCAGCTAGAGCGGGTTGCCTAGGCCTATATCCAATCACCTTGTGGAAAATGTGTTAAAATGTGTGTTAAGCTGTGATTAGTAGCACCTCCAGCTGTGTCATTCAAACCTGTTAGCCATTTAGAATCATAGAATCATAGAATATCCCGAGTTGGAAGGGACCCATAAGGATCATCAAGTCCCACTCCTGGCACCACACAGGTCTACCCAAAATTTTAGACCATGTGACTAAGTGCACAGTCCAAACGCTTCTTAAATTCAGACAGGCTTGGTGCAGTGACTACTTCACTGTGGAGCCTGTTCCAGTGTGCAACCACCCTCTTGGTGAAGAACCTCTTCCTGATGTCCAGCCTAAACTTCCCCTGCCTCAGCTTGACACCATTGCCTCGGGTCCTATCACTGGTGATTACGGAGAATAGGTCGGTGCCTGCCTCTCCACTCCCCCTCGTGAGGAAGCTGTAGACTGCGATGAGGTCTCCCCTCAGCCTCCTCTTCTCCAAGCTGAACAGGCCAAGTGACCTCAGCCGCTCCTCATATGTCTTCCCTCTAGTCCCTTCACCATCTTTGTTGCCCTCCTCTGGACACTCTCCAACAGTTTTACATCCTTTTTGTACTGTGGTGCCCAGAACTGCACACAGTACTTGAGGTGAGGCCGCACCAGTGCAGAGTAGAGTGGGACAATCACTTCCCTCGACTGACTAGCAATGCTGTGCTTGATGCATCCCAGGATACGGTTGGCCCTCCTGGCTGCCAGGGATTTAAGGAAGAACCAGGGCTAACAGCGTCAAAGCACTCATAATCCTGGATATTTTACATGTTTTGTTTGTTTGTCTGTTTTATTTATTTGTGCTTTCTGCTGTCTGGAGGGTGTTTGTCCCGTGGCAATGATTAACTGAGAGCTATGAAATGAAAGCACATGTTACACTGATAATTTCTAGTGGACTTGCCTACTAAAATTCTAAAAATGGAACAGTTCATTTAAAAATATAAGCTGACACTGGTTTACACTGGTTTATGGGGTGTGGGATAGGGAATGGTTTTAATTTCTAGTAGCATCAGTAACTACAGACAAACTAGCAGGGGGTTTTTCCTCCTTTCATTTGACACTCGCTATACTTCTGTCACTTAAAAGATGGGAAGACCCATTAGCTAGAGTCCAATCTAGAATCAGACCTATGTAAGGCTTCATACCGAGGCTGCTACAATCTAGTCATAATGCTTAAAGAATAATTTCTTTTGTGCATTAGACACGTCCTCCTCATATTTTTTCTCTTCAAAAGTGAGAGGAGAATAAGGAAGATAAAATCTTCTGCCCAACATTTTTTTCAGTGATTTAAGATCTGTTATGCTAACTCAGTGGTGCTTTTAAGAGTTTTGATGTTACTTCAGGTCTTAGCCCTAAGAATGGGGAGACCAAACCTAATTCACAGGCCTTTAGTAGTGCACTACCTTTGCCTGTTACACAAGAAAATCTATCACAAATCAGAAAAGATGAGATGTTGCACAAAGGAATATGACTGGTTACTTTCTTCAGCTTTTCTCATGTTCTAAGAAAGTTAAAATTAGAAGCCAACAAGAAAGTGAGGAAAATATTATTTGTTCTTGCTTATTGATTGACTTCTTTGATTAGCTGAAATCCCCAGAGGTGATTTACTCAGCCATAATTCTTCAGGCTTGTCATGTTACGCCTACTGCACTTGCAGTATTACATTGTTAATGCTGCATTTAAATGATTCACCATCACAATTTCTTTTTCCCTATAAGATTTTAATTAGAAAATCTTATACGTTGTAACTGATACAGCTAAATAACATGCAAATAAGCAGAACCATAGATATGCTTTGAGACTTTTTCCCAACTTGAGTGATAATTTCATTGGATTTAGGGGGAAACCGGGTCCCTTAGTAAGAGGGGATTTTAAGATGTCAAAACCTCCTTTGTCTGTGTAACTTTCTGAGAACTCGGACAAAAAATGAAGCGGTAAACATTTGCTATGTGTTGTGGTTTAACCCGGCTGGCAGCTAAACACCACACAGCCGTTTGCTCACCCTCCCCCCTCCCTCTCTGGGATGGGGGAGAGAAACGGGAAAGTGAAGCCTGTGAGTTGAGATAAAGACAGTTTATTAAGACAGGAATATAATAATAATAATAATAGTGATAATGATAATAGTATTAATAATAATAATGTGTATGAAACAAGTGATGCACAATGCAATTGCTCACCACCCGCTGACCGATGCCCAACCTATCCCCGAGCAGCCGGCCCCCCCACCCCGGCCAGCCACCCCTATATATTGTTTAGCATGACGTCAGATGGTATGGAACACCCCTTTGGCCAGTTTGGGTCAGCTGTCCTGGGTCTGTCCCCTCCCAGCTCCTGCTGCACCCCCAGCCTGCTCGCTGGCAGGACAGAGCGAGAAGCCGAAAAGTCCTTGGCCTGGTGTAAACACTGCTCTGCAACAATTAAAACATCAGCATGTTATCAGCGCTCTTCTCATCCTAATCCAAAACATAGCACCCTACCAGCTACTATGAGGAAAATTAACTCTGTCCTAACTGGAACCAGGACACTATGAAGAGCACACTAAAATTTATTTAAAGTGCAATTAAGATGGATCTTAAAGTGAGACACCTTCTTCAACTGAGTTCAAGTGAGAACTGCTTCTTCAAGGGCCATTGAACTAGTCTCTGCTGGAATAGTATGTCCAGACGTCTTAGTTCAGCTGAGCAGTACAGTGACAGAGTACTACTTGAGCTTGAAATGTTTATAAGAGGTAACAGTAAAACCAGCAAGCAATGAATTATAATTGTCCTGCTGGGATATGATGAAAGCCTTTATGAGAATCTCCACATCCCGGTGGGACAGTATGGGTGGTAACTTGGAGAGATTCACAAAATGGTAGTATGACAGCTTTACAGTCAGATTAATACAGGTTTCAAAAGAAACCACAAGGTCAAAAATGACTTCCAGACTGCAGGCTTTAAAGGCAAAAAGACCTACCATTGAAATGGTCAGTTAAAAAAGAGAGAACTGATATGTAGCTGTGAAAGGAGAGTCAATGTTAGATCACTTTCACTCCAGTAACCTTTAAGGTATAATTTAATGATGCAGGTATTGTGTCTGGAATTGAATAGCACCATGCAGTGTGAATTATCCCAGTTACTTGTTCCTTGAGGTGCAGAGTAAAGGAGTAATAAGAGGACAATTTATTGTGAGCTTTTTGAGGGATTGAAATAAGAAGAGGTATGTTTTAATATGTAAATTTATGAGGAGTTACAAAGAAAAACAAGAGAAGCAGGTGAGGGAAGAAGATAGGAGAGAGGAAGGTGACAGACGGGGTCTAGCCAAATGCTTTCACACAGGAAGAGAGCGTTGAAGGCAGGTTGAGAAGTTTAGACTGCTTCTTAAGCAGGGGAAACCCAGCAGAGATATGCATTCCATTCTTCTGAATGGCTTTTCTAGTAAAAACATTGCTAGACGCAAGCACAGTCCAGGAATGGCAAATGATGAATGACTTAGCAAGCTACCTTGCTGGGTATTTAATCTGTGTGGTTATCTAAATAATTTGAAATGCTTCTCTTGGCCTGAGCCAGGCTGGGCAAAATGAAGTGCCATGCATTAAACCTTTTGCTATTTCAGCTCTCAGGTCCTAGCAGGAACCCAACAAGATACGGCTTCATGAAAGGTGATACTATATTAAACTAACAGTACAAGTTGTATCAGACTCAGTTCCAAATTCAATACAAAAAGTCATGTTTTTAGAAGGCATTTTAAATCTAGCACTAGCACTTAAGTCATTTGCTGATGCCAGTATTAAAAAATTTCTTTGTACAGCTGCTGACTCCAAGGAAGATGAGAGGTTAAATTGGGTTAGCGGAAAGGAAAGACGTGCAGTGGAAGAAGTATTGGTATCAGAATGTTTATGGAATTTGTCATTAAGTAACAAGTGTTTAAATTGGAGGGCTAATTTAAAGCATTCCTTTTTTTCTTTAAAGAAGCTTTTTTCCTTTTTTTTTTTTTTAAATTAAGATTATTTACTAGGGTATATAAGAAAACATTAATTTCTTTCCCTATTTCAAGAAAAAAAAATGATCGCAAATCAATCTTAGTCTCTCACTGTTCAAGCCTTCTTCAGCTAGGGCCTGAGCCACCGATGTGTATTAGAATAATTCTGCTATTCTTACTACAGTTGATTACAGTTCTCTATTATAAAGGGTGGAGGCACTTGGTTGTTCTCCAAAGAAAGTGAGTAATAATTGACCTAATGTACAGAGCACATGAATAACATATTCTTTTGGTAAGAAATTTATGTTTTACAGGGTGTGCTAGAGTTCACATCCCTTTTTCACATCTTCCAAAAGATTTTAAAATACTCAGCTGCTCTATTAAATTTCTAATTCAACAAATACTCAAATACAAAGTATGCATTAGATAAAGCTCTTGAGTTGAATCCAAACATTGAAAAATCTTTTAATCTGTCTTGAAAACAGCTGTTTAGAATTTTGAATAGAAATAACAACTTCCTTCAGCCTATGTCGTTGATGTCCAGTTCAGTCTCAAGCTGGGAGGAACTTCTTTTTGTTACTCCTATAAAAAGTCTTGCTGCTTTTCCAATGATTCAACTATCCTCGAAACATATCAGGAGTGGTGTGCTAGTCCTGTTGAAATCAGTCGAAACACTTCCTTTGAATTCAGTGTGGTGGAGGACAGACTTAGAAGACTGGAGATAGTTTTGATTCGTTACTTATAGTTGTCTAGAGAGTGGCTGCAGGAGCCATTATTGACATCTCCCGCTGCTGAGAGACTGCCGTTGTTCTTTGTGTTTGTCTTCTGAAGGAATTCTTGATATGAGTATAGTGTTTTTTAGTGTCTGAGATCACTCAAACAAACAGGATGTTTGTTGTGCATACGCATGTGTGACTTTTGTTCCCTGTTCATAAATACTTGGGTAATCTTATAAAATGTTATGTAATGACTCTGCATTAAAGAGCACAAACAAAATTTCTAGGCAACTGCCATTGCATCCAAAAAAATATCAGCAGAGGTCAAGATGGTTAACCTCACAGGGAACGTCAAAACCAGTAATGATTTGCCACTTACTGTAAACTGTTGCCAAAACCCTGCAGGCAATGCATTTATTACATTTATTCCACAACTTCGCATTTTGTTACGACCAGAGGGTAGATTATGCATGTATTTCACATATAACAACAATAACAAGAAAAGCATATTGGTTTTACATTCAAATATATGGGCAGTATTTTAGATTCAGGGGCGGAAGTTTTATATTGTTCAGGGAAGCAAAGTCTGGATTAAACTTCTCAGTAACTATGGAAGTGATCCAAACCCTACTGAAGTCGAAGAAAGGAATACCCAAAGACTTGGGTGGGTGTCTTGGTTTTGGCTGGGATAGAGTTAATATTCTTCCTAGTAGCTGGTATGCTGTGTTTTGCATTTAGGACGAGAATAATGCTGAGAACATGTCAATGCTGTGGCTGTTTCTGGGCAGTGCTTACGCTGAGTCAAGGACTCAGCTTCGTGCACTGCCCTTGCTAGTGAGGAGGCCGGGGGCTGCCTCCCAAGGAGCTGGGAGGGGACACAACCAGGACAGCTGACCCACACTGGCCACAGGGATATTCCATACTGTATGGCGTCCTGCTGAACAATGAAACTGGTGGGGGGTTGCCGCTGCTCAGGGTCTGGCTGGGCATCGGTCAGCGGGTGGTGAGCAGTTGCATTGTGCATCACTTTGTATATTCATTTATCATTCTTCTTTTTCTCTTCCTTTTCCTTGGAATTGCCACAGGCAGGCTTTTTTCAGACAGGTTTCGAGAGAGCATGAGGTTTTTGAGAAAGCGGGTTAGCTCTGTGCTGTAGTACCATGCATTACTATCAATCAGTAATTTTGGATAGAAGTGCTCAAAGACATAAGCCACAAATATGAACAAGCTCTAGCAAAGAAGGCTATTATCTGTGGTTGTAGAGTACAGAAATACTGTTATTTGGAATGGTATTTATTTAACAGCAATTTTGAATTTCAAGGTGATGAATATATGGGAGATTCTAAGAGTAAGAAAATATATAATATCTCTTTCTATTTAATAATGTAGTGTGCCTTTTCTTTTGGGTTTATGTGCTGTATGCACAATCTTTCTTTGATGTTCTCATTTCTACAATGTTTCTTGAATGCAAGATGTGTCAATATACATTGGTTAATGCATGGAGAAATACATGTGTACATGTCCTCCAATAGCCTCTTTCAAATCCAAAGGGGCTCTTCGTTTGCTTCAGCTGGATTTAGGTTGTACCCACATTTGAGTAGATGGGGAAGAGTTTTGGGCCATCCTTTTTCCATGGAATGACATGCTGTGCAGATGGAGTGCTCAGGATGCCAGCAGCTCTCTGCACCTCGTTCTAAGCAGAATCAGATCTCAGGTGGGCAGCAGGTTCTCTGCCCTGCAGGGCATTAGCTTGATGCTCACGTGAAAAATGAACAATATCGCTTTTATGAACAGGGCTTTTAATCAGCTGTTTAAAAGATGCCGATCCAATTTGCAGTTCTTAATTAAATGAGATGGAGGAAAGAAGGAGACCGGTGTGCTGCCAGGCAACAGTTCCATCCAGTGGTTATCTCATTTGAAATATGTGGGCTACATTACATTATCTTTATAATTTAGGTTTATAGTATATTCACACACTAATAAAACATTCATGTGTAAGGCAGCTTAACCACTACAGTCTTATTTTATTTTATAAGACTAAACTATTTGGTGCTTTAAAAACATTTTTCTAATTCAAATTTTATTTATTGCAAGTGTAGTTGAAACTTGAAGCTTAATTATTAAAATAAATGTTTCCTTACAAGGGTGATGTGGATAAAAGACATTATTTCTGGAAACAATCTTACTTACCTTTTGGATATAGTGCACAATACTTCTGATAATCGTGAGGAAGTTTTCTCTCCCACTAACGTGTCTTAAATTATGAGTTTTCTACTGTTTTATGGGAATTTTTTTAAAACCACCTAAAAGTTTTCCACAGTTCTGGTTTGCAAGCAGCTGAAGCTTTAGACACCATTCAGAACAGTCTGCTGTTCCTTTAACATTGCTGGGAGTGATGCTTGTGTGTATCTGTGACAACCTAGATTCTTAAATGTACCCATTCTATCAAATATTAAAAGAAAATATTTCCTATATTTTTAGGTACAGCTTTAAATTGGCACTGGAATTGCTAAACTGTGCAGTTTAGATAGATGCAGGAGCTCGCACAGAGGAACTTCAAACTACATTGTGCTGTACTGTGTATGCTTGCCCATCTTAACTCCCAGCAGCAGACTGGAGGTCCATCCCGCTTCCCTTCTTCTCTCCCCTCTTAGCAGTTGAGGGAAACCCCGAGGTGCTCTCCGTTCTGTACTGTTCTCTTCTGCTCAATCCCAAGGAGAAGGTGACTGTTGGTTTGAAAGATGAGTTTTAGATTTAATGATTAGGCCTTGCCATGGTTTATTGAGCTCCAACGCAGTTATACAATTGTTCTTTCAGTATAAAAATGTTTCAGAAAACAGCACAAGTATTGGCAATCCATTAGCTACAGCTTCTAATTTTGCCTCAATTTTATTCTTTGATAAGGATACATAAGAGCTGCCTAATTTAACAGCTAAGCAGTATGTTGTCAGTGCAGCTGGATTAGGCCATCCTTGACATGGTTTCTAACCTTTTTTTAATTTACTATCCTCATTTATCACTGGCCTGGTATTTGTTTTGCTTGATCTAGGATTATGACATTGAGCTATATAAATAATGTTGGGGTACATACCTCTTACCTTAGCAGCTTGAAAATATCAAAGCAAAAAAGAATATGGAAATCGACTGGAAATATGGAATATGAAAAAGATGCAGGGAGAAAAAGCCCTTTGGGAAAAAATGAGGATAATATCTGTAATTTATGTAACCATTGTTTATTCATGTGGTCACCTGGTGCTAGCTAATACATAATATTTCAGAGTTTATTGCCAGATGGGAGGCTGTGGTGTACTGCATCCGCGGTACTCTTATCACATGGCTGTGAAATTCCCGGGCATCTTTTTGCATCTCAGAGCGTGAAGGTGAGCGCTGCTAACGCCTGCTGCTCCCTGCAAGTCACGGTGCTGGTGGCAGGTTGCCCAGCTCCTGGGTGGAGCCGGGATTGCTCCCATCCTACTTGATAGACATTGCTCTCCTGGATGTCTTTGCCTGGCTGGCTGCTCTTCACTAGTTGGCTCTCCAGACCTCCTTTTTAACTAGTTAGTTGGCTGGCCTGTCCTGGCAAACCTCCCTCTCCTGGTTGGCTGATGAAACTCTCTGCCGGCCGGCCTTTTCCTTCCCTTCCGTTTCAACCCTTCTCACACATGGTGTCTGCTGATTCCCACTGTTTATCTCTCCACGTCTCTGTGCCTCCCACTCATGTGTTAGATTCGCTTTGATCCATCCTGTCATGACTGCCTTCCTGTTTTTCTTCCCTCTTCTCTTTTTGCTGTTTTGATTTGCTGGATCCTTGTCCCCTTCACACTTGTTCCCTGAAGGCTTTCTGCACTGGCTCTCCCCTTCCTAGGGGCAGTGTGCATCTTTTCCAGAGCTTGCTGTTTCTTACTCTTGTCCTCTTGTCTGATCTAGGAGCCACTTCATTTGAAACAGAGGACATTGTAGAGCCACTAACTGAAAACTGATTAGTGTTACAGTTTGGAGAGATGGTTAGGGTTATGCTTTTTATTTGCTATAGGATATTTAAGTTCATTTATAAACCTAGTCCATGTTTACATAGAAATGCCCGTGATAAAACCATGACTGACATGTCTTCTTGTGCTTCTGTGTCACCTTTCCTATAATTATGGATTACCAAGTATATGTCAATAACTTACATTTTTTCCTTTAGGACTCTAGAAATATCACAACTCACTTTTCTAATCCAGACTTCACAGTTATAACTGTAGTCTCACACTTTATTCTGTTAGTGGGGAAGAAGTATTTTGGGGTAATCACGATGATGGGAGAAGCAGTGTAGGCGAAATACAGTTAAAGTTTTGCTGCTGAAGATCCTGTGAGAAAGACATAAAATTCTGTGGCCACTCTTCTTCAACTTGTTTCAGACTTTGTTCTGCAGTCCTTATTCAGACACAGTTCCTGCTGATGTTAATTGAAGGTTTGTCTGCATTAGGACTGGACAAACAGATCTCTGTTGTTAGATGCTGTAGCCTCATGTCATCTCTGCTTAAAAATCCCATAAACATCCATACATTTTGTCCCTGTTTTATTCAGACGTATTTTCTAAGCACATCTTTTGCTTTTTCTTTCCACGTGGCCAGTGTTTTTATTCTCCCTAGTTATGGGGTACATAATATCATAAATCACTCTAAATACTGATTAACAAGCCAGTCTCTAATGCTAAACACACAACCTTGTCAATTGGAAAATAACTCTTATTCCCCCTGTGTTTTTTCCTCTCATGTCAGAAATATGAATCCCACATGAGAGGGCATTGTTCCCATGTAGCAGCCCATTCCCTTCAAGCAAATATCATCTGTCCTTCTCCTCTAAGATTTTAAAAGTTTTTGGATTGCTTTTACACATGTGTCCAGTATAGATATATTTCTGCATAAAAAATAGTTCATAGTATCTACTGAGTTGGAAAATTAATTAGACGACCTAATTGATTGTGCATGAGTTCCTCTGTGGAATTTGTTCTGCTGCTGTTGCACTTGCCCGGCACAGAAAATCTCAGGAGCTAATTCCTCTGGTCTTTTACTATAAACAGACAATTAATCTAATATATATATATATATATATATATATATATATATAAAGCTTGAAGGGTCATAGTACAAAAAACGTTATTTGAAAAATCTTTTCTTATATTATTACAGTAATGCCAAGAGGCCTGAACTTGGCTTGAGGCTCCCTTTATCATTCACAAAACACACAGTCTGTGTCCCAAAGGCTGTGTAGTCTGACGAGGAAAAAACCCAACAGCATCCAGAAGTATTGGCAGCCCCATGTTATATGTGGGGAGCTAATATACAGGGAGATTAAGTCACTTGTGTAAGGGTATACAGGGAGTCTGTAGCAGAGTCTGAAACTGAACCCAGGTCATCTCAATCCCAGCCAAGTGTCTCAACCACAAGACTATCCCTCCTCTTCTGAATGTCAGTGTAGAAAGTAGGCCAAAAAGCAGTTTCCATCCTTTTATACACAGCATTTTGTAAGGCTGTGAAGTATTATGTACTAGACAGGCATCTGGATCAACAGCAGTTTCTACAGATACTTTTATCTGTAAACAGAAGCAAAGCTTGTAAGGGCTTTGTAAATTTAACATAAATTATTATTTTATCTATAAATTGTGTAATTAAATCTGTAAATAGTATCCTTAATTACAAGGCATTTCAGTGATTTTTAAGAATGGAAAACATATTTAAAGGACTTCTGCATTCCTTGGCTCTCTTAATTTTCATGTTTTAGGTTCTGGTCCTACTTGTTTATCACGATGTGTTGGCAGTGATGTGCAGTGCCAGGCTGTGGGGCGTTACACCATGCAGCGTAAACTGAGAGAGGGGGCTCAGGGGCATAACAGGCTAATGCACCCGTTCCTCAGAGGTTAAGGACTCCTGTGTTGGGAGCTGGTGAGGCTAGCAGTTAGCTGACCTACATCTGGGAGATTCCTATTATATTGAGTACATTCTTATCTTTTGGAGAATCTCTGTGTAGCCAGAGTATTATAAAACTTCTTCTGTACCTCAGATGGAGGTGCAAGTATGTGAGGGGGGAACTCCATGGACATGCATCATCCTTGGATAGGGATATCCCCCACACACTTTTTTTAATGAAATCAGCAGTGCTCTGCTGAAGCACACAAAGAAGAGGCCAGAGCTGTTCATTCCCCTCTGTGCCATAATTAGGTATTCACAGACACCTGGTTTATTTGCTGAACCCCTGATTGCTTTCTCCCATAGCCCCCAAATAAAAATTACTTATCTGATTCTCACTGACATATGTTCTGGAGCACCACTGTTATGAACTCAGTTAATTGAAACTATTAATTCCAGATGTCCTGTGCATTTACATTGATAAATTTCAGTGATTGTCAAGTCAAAAAATAAAAATAAAAAATCACTGGGATTTATGCAGAGTGGAGGTGAGAGAAACCTTGTTTTTCAACACAATCTCTAAAATAAGTAGTGAGAAATCACCCCAAATAGTACAATGATTGGTTCAGAGCAAACTGAAGTTTCCAAGAGTTTGATGCTATTCCCTGTGAGCATATAATTATTGAAATACAATTGGAGTGTGTCACTTTTGGTTGAGCCAGTATGGGCTAGCTTTTGGAAAGAGGCCTTTGATGCTGGGTGGATCTCTCTCTTACTGTCACCTCCCAGTGATGGCTGTTTTCCGTGTGTGGGTTTGCATGCACAATAACAGGCAATGGGATTCCCCACAGAGTCACAAGATGGTTTAGGTTGAAAGGGATCTCTGGAGGTCATCTTGTCCAAAACACTGCTGAAGCAGGGACACCTAGGAGCAGGTTGCCCAGGACCATGTCCAGGCAGCTTTTGAAGATCTCCAAGGAGCGAGACTCCACATCCTCTCTGGGCAGTCTGTGCCAGTGCTCCATCTCCTGCACAGTACAGAAGAGGTTCCTGATGCTCAGACTTCCAGCTTGTGCTCACCACCTCTTGTCCTGGCACCGGGCCCCACTGAAAACAGCTTGGCTCTGTCCTCTTTGCACCCTCCCTTCAGGTATTTATGCACATTGATAAGATCGCCCCTGAGCCTCCTCTTCTCCAAGCTGAACATGTCAGCCTTTCCTGATAGGAGAGGTGCTTCAGTCCCTTGATCATCTTGGTGGCCCTCTGCTGGGCCCTTTCCAGAATTGTCATTGTCTCACCTAAGTCAATGAGTCTAACCATTTACTTGTATCTGGGACCTGGACTTCCTTCTGGATGTCCACATCTGGGTACCTACAAAGCCATAATGTCCTTTCTAACAGGGAGGAAACAGAAACCTGTTAGGATTTAAGCTTTCAGAGCTTGAATGTTAAATGTTCAAGACCGCTGGCTGTTTCCCAAGTTTTCATGGTATGCCACGTATCGGAGGGCAAATGAAATCTTAGTCAGTAAAGACCTTTTGCTCTTCCTACCTGCAGCATACAAGCGAGAAGAAAATCTGACCCTAAGTGTGCTAATGGTCTATGGATTGATTTCTTTTTTATTTCTCTCCTTTAAGATACTTAATTATAATTAGCGTTGTATTTTGTTACTTCTTGGGAAAAACAGACTTTTGATTTGGTTTTGGCAAAGACTATTTAATGGAGAATTGCCATAAATAGTTTTTCTCATCTTTAGATTAAAAATGTGGTATATGCAGAAAGTCATTTGAGGCCAGTCATTCATTGACTTGAGGCGATATTCACCTCCTAGGGCTATGCAAGAACACTTTTCCAACCAAGCTGTCAACGAAGATGGGAATGCCAGTAGACCTTATAATGACTTTACTTCCTTTCATTAAATACTAGTATAACTGATATTCATTGTCTCTTTCGAATAAATATAGAAGTCTATAAGCTGTCTGAATATATTAGATTTTCTGCAGTTCATTCACAGATAGCAACAATTTAATGCTGTAGTAAATATTACAGGAAAGCAGTGAAGAAGAGAGAATCATAGGCTCTCTGAAAACCTGATAAATCGAAAGACCAGAAGAATGGCAACTGAGAAGTAGAGTCCACAGCATTATCTACAGGATTATACAAAAAAAATGATGTATTTTTGTAGGTGTTATATATATATAGATACATAGATATGTATACACACACACATTCACATACACACAAACACTTAAAATTATACTTGCATAGCTGAAAATACTTGTCAGTCAAGATTAGATCATTTGCCTTCTTGGAGAGCGATGCTTTCTACTTTTAGCAGTAGGTAGTAAGTACATGCGATAATTGCGGAGCTATGGCATGTATTCTACAACATTTCAACAGAGATACCATCAGACTTACTCAGAGTTAACTAGTGCATGCTATTACTGTGTTTATTTTTGGACCACGGTCTTAATGTGAATCCCATATATGTGGTTATGCAAAATGAGCCAGATTCTGGTCATGATTACAGTGGTGTACACACAGAGTGATGCCACAGTTTCATTGAGGAAGGAATCTGATCCTTTAACACAGAGGGTTGCATGGTACTTCAATTAAGTAGTTGATGTGTTTCACTGCAGAGTTTGAGGTGAGACATTCATGTCTGAAGTTATTCTGGTACATTATCAGTTTAGATTTGTAACACTTTATGAGATTCGGGGGGAGTATAGTGCAATCATGAAGGAAAATCATAGCTAAAATATTTCTGTGAAAATCAAAGTACTGTACGTTATCACTGTTCTTCAGATACTTCTTTGAATGCTTTAAGATGGCTATTTACAACATAAAACTCCATGTTATAAACTTACTCAAAAAAGAGCAGTGTAAGTTATTTGAAAGTCTTCAGACTAGTAAAATAAATATATCAATATTTACATTATATCAAATCTGTCATAACTAAAATCATAACGCTAAAACTACATGTACACAAGAAGTACTGAAACTACAAAAACCCAGGCAAGTGCCTGCCTGAAGACCTTTGGTCAGAGAGCTGGCTGCCATTTGGAGACGAGTGTCTTCACAGGAACATGATCTGCATGCCCCTTGCTTGCGTTGGGTGGAAGCTTTTCCACTGCCATAATTTCTCAGGAGTGCTGGTCCCTTTCAGTTATGGAAAAGAGGGAGTTTTCTTAGGACAAGCCAGATGATTCCTGGCAGCTATTACAACCGAGTAAGAAGAAATTGTCGATTGCTCTAATTACCTCGTTAAAGAGCTGCCAGGACTGTAGAAGTTCTGCATTCTGTTAGGACCACAAACATTTGTCCATGTGTCATTACGATAATATATACTTACTGACACCCAAAACACCATTATTAGATTTACTGCTTTCCCTTTAAGTTATCCACACTGAAACAGAGTCGACTTCTTCCCATTCCTGCTGTATGTTTACTCTTTGTATTTCACTTAGCTTGAACAGTGAAATTGGCTCTTTTCTTTCCTCTCACCTCCCCTTTTTATTTATAACCCGTCTTCAGTCCTGGACTGAGTTTCATTCCAGTGCTCTGCAATTGTATTTTGTTTCATGACACTGCAGAGGAACATTTACATTAAAAAAAAACACACACAGAGTTATTCCTAATATACTGTACCACTCCTTCTTTTAAAATGTGAGCAGTATGTCTTTAAATCCTGCGTGTTGCATTGTCTGAAAGCATTTTCCCTTTCTTTGGATGTCACTCTATTTAATATACTATAACTCATTAGGATCTATTTTTCTTACACTGTTTGCTCTACTTTTGGATAGTCTTAGCTATTTTATAGTCAGTGTTTTCTGGAGCCAAAGAGAAAAAATTTACAAAGCCTGTCTACTAGCTTTGTCCTTACCTTGGTATTTAATAGTTAATACTTTGTGGTATGTTAAGACTGTTTCTATAACGTGGCACTTCTTAAGAGCTCTACTTTTTAAAAAGTAGTAATAAACTTCAGCCAACTTGTGCTTTTTAAGTGAAACTTCCAGAGTTCTTCAATTGAATCCATTCTCCTTAATAATCATCCGGTCTTGACAATAAATATGTCACCAACGTTAGTTACTTTTTTGCAAAAAGAGAGATGGAAATCAATTCAGAATTTTATTTCATTTTTGTTAGCCTGTGAAAGAAATTGGAAAAATTAAAATCTGTGAAGAAATGTTCCTTTGTATCTTACATAGCAAAGTAGGGTGGGTTAGTTTGTCAGGTAACTGATTATTCAGAAATGAGAAGTTATTCTGCATTTAGCTGCATTGCTTACTGTTTTCTTCATCATGGAAAAGAATAAAATGTGGTAACAATTTTCTGTATTTGGACTGCTGCCGCACATAATTGGGAACAACAGAGCTAAAGCCTTGATTTTGGTGAAATGCTTAGTCTGCGTGTTGGATTAAAATGTATGCAACAAATCACTCCAATTCTATAATAATTTTTTGAACATTATTTTTTTATTTTATTACTGTAATGTTATTACTTTTCAGTTACAGACTTCAAGAACTGGGTCAGTTGCAAGAACAAAATTGGCATGAAAAAGTTGTATATTTGTTCTTGAAAATGAATTGCCAAAATACTTTTTTAAATGGCCAGCCTGAATTGTTCTTTATATCCAGTGCAACTGATAATGTTAGTCTGATGTGGTTAGCAAACTGTTATTTAAAAGTCCTGTTCTTTAACCAGTATCCTAGGAAGACTAGATAATATTTGCTAGATGGACATGTTAAACAGATCATCTGTGCAGAAAGGGATTTGTGAAGAAGCTTACGGAATGGAAAATAAATTTGGGCTGAAGTGTGCCAGCAAGTCAATATATGAGAACAATTTGCAACAAGCAAAGGTGAGGAAGACATGCAGAAATGGGGTCATCAGATTCATGAATTAGGGGATAATATTCCTAGGTCTGGAATATATGAGGCTGGAACTAACTTTTGTGGTCGACTAATACAGAATAAAGAGTTATGATACCAGTGGAAGTTATTTATTGCAAGTGTTGGATATGCCTCCATGGATGTTTTTTACTCTCGTTAAAATAATGAGAGGCAACTTGGAGCACTGATCTGTCCACAGCACAGCTGTGGTATTTTGAGCCCTTTCTGCTGCCAGATTTATACCCCTGCCAGACACAGTGCTGACTGAGTGCACTCTGGGTCCCCAGCTCCAGTGACATTACAGCACTAACCGGTGTTAAATCTCAGCAGTTCGAGTTCTGGGCTGTACTGTGCACTGAAGCAACCAAGAAACGGTCTTGTTAATATGTGAAGCCACTTCTGGCACTGGAAAACAGCAGAAGTGACACGGTGATAATTTCTTCACATACCACTGCTAAATCCACCAAGCCTCATTAGTAAGAAGTTTTGGACATTGTAGGAAGTAAGATTTAAAATATTTACAAAATTTTGTTTTCTTTCCTTCTGAACACCCTCAGATATCTTTGCCATGTACTTTCCAATGATGACACATTGGGATCTGACTGGGATGAGTAATGGTGTCTGGCTGGAGGGAGGAGGGGACAGGGGAGAGCTTAACAGTGAGTAATTATTTGAGGAAATGGCCCATGTGGAAAAAAGAGTGTTGGGATAGAATGCATTTATCAACTGGCATTTCCGTCTCACCTGGGAACGGAGACTTACTGTGTCTGAGTTTTTAAATGGTTGGAAGTCAGTGCATCGAGCTGACATCGGAACGTGGTGCTGTGTGTCTGTCTCAATTCAGTCTGTGAAGCGAGAGATGTGGCATGTCCCCTATTAAGAAAGATGGAGGTAAATAATTGTTATCCCATGCGTTCCTGACAGTGGTCATTCAGTGTTCTGCCTGGTGCTTAAAAGCCATGAAGTCCTGTATAAATGCAAAACATGATTTCATGATAGCCTACACACAACTGAAAGGGAACGTTGGACAAGTGTAAATAGAGTCCAAGGGCATTGGCCTTTCCTATGCCTCTGGTAAAGTGGCACACATGAGTTTGCATTAGTTTCTTGGGAGTTGTATGTGTATAAAGCAGTCTGTTTATTCCCTCTGTCCTTATCAGGAGATTTTTGCATAAAAATACCTAGAATCCCTTGGAAGGACATTTGGAAATTGAGCCTGAAATGCTGAACCTCTGTTTTCTGTAACTCCCTGTGCTATGGTGGTGTTTACTGCTGCAGTCAGCGTGGCCTTGTGCTCTGGTGCCACTTTGGAGTCTTCCTGTAATTCTTGCAACTTTACTGCAAAAAAATTCATTTTGGGCACAGTGCATCTTGCCTCCTGAGATGAGGCAGAATGTGTGATATTTTTCCCCGTCACCTTTAACTGCATTTCTGACTTCTCTGAAGAGAGTGAAATGATGGAAGTACAGTGAAACATACAGTGAGTGAAGCAGTATTTCTTTTTTATTAGCAGTGTAGTTGTTAGTGTACTGAAGTGGAGGTATTGTATCGTTTCTGATGCTGTCAAGGAACATGACTTCCTCAAAGAACTAAGGCTTTCAGATTTGGTGCTTCTCATTATATCCCTACTGCTGTGAGGTCACCATTTATTTCAAATTTTATATCAGAGTAGCAGATATACATTTATTCCATTCCTAGCTTTTAGACTTGGGAAAAATGATAGGAGCTCTGTTTGTGCAAGCACAGCTGGATCAGCTTAGAATCTCTGATGCAGGTAAATAAGATTACGTGTGCATACTTTTAGGTTTCATTTAAGATTCTTCATTCATGGTTCAGTGAAAGCTAATTTTATAAAATACTGTCTTTATGTCTCAAGAACATAATTTGCTTGATGTGATTCTCATACTTTTCTTAGTGGTGACACTAGAGTTGATGCATTCAGAGTTCCCTTCTCCCCCGTTAATTTTTGCTATATACAAGTGTCCAGTCATGGGACATTTTTGGAAACTCCTTTGGAAATCTCATCATCTGTTTTCCTGATCCTAATTTTTGTTAATCTGAAATTTGTGCTGCCCTCTTGTACTTTAAGAATGCCGTTGAGAAACAGAATCACTGTAAAATTCATTTTCCCCATTAGAAATATGTATTTTGTACAAATGAGATAAAATAAAGTTGAAATTTACCTCTTAAATAGTAGGAGACACTCCCTTCAGTTGTTTTTTTCCTTTCACCTTCTTCTGTCTTTTCTGTTCAGTCTGTTACATTTCACAGAGAGCTTTTGGTGACACCATTACATGGGAGTCTATAAGTGTGGTATCTTCCTTACTGAATTGGATAATCATAGAATCATAGAATCATAGAATATCCTGAGTTGGAAGGGACCCTTAAGGATCATCAAGTCCAACTCTTGATACTGCACAGGTCTACCCAAAAGTTCAGACCATGTGACTAAGTGCACAGTCCAATCTCTTCTTAAATTCAGACAGGCTCGGTGCAGTGACCACTTCCCTGGGGAGCCTGTTCCAGTGTGCAACCACCTTCTCTGTGAAGAACCCCCTCCTGATGTCAAGCCTAAATTTCCCCTGCCTCAGCTTAACCCCGTTCCCACGGGTCCTGTCACTGGTGTTAATGGAGAAAAGGTCTCCTGCCTCTCGACACCCCCTTACGAGGAAGTTGTAGACTGTGATGAGGTCTCCCCTCAGCCTCCTCTTCTCCAGGCTGAACAGGCCCAGTGACCTCAGCCGTTCCTCGTACGTCTTCCCCTCCAGGCCTTTCACCATCTTCGTAGCCCTCCTCTGTACACTCTCCAACAGTTTCACGTCCTTTTTATACTGTGGTGCCCAGAACTGCACACAGTACTCGAGGTGAGGCCGCACCAGCGCAGAGTAGAGCGGGACAATCACTTCCCTCGACTGACTAGCGATGCCGTGCTTGATGCACCCCAGGACACGGTTGGCCCTCCTGGCCGCCAGGGCACACTGCTGGCTCATATTCAACTTGCTGTCTACCACGACCCCCAGATCCCTCTCTTCTAGGCTGCTCTCCAGCGTCTCATCGCCCAGTCTGTACGTGCAGCCAGGGTTTCCCCGTCCCAGGTGCAGGACCCGGCACTTGCTCTTATTGAACTTCATGTGGTTAATGATAGAAACCATGCGGATAATGATAGAAACTGTTCACAGTCCAGGTTACAAAAGGTGTTGTTAAATAAATCCTACTGCAGACCTGCATTTCCTTCTGAAAAAAATTGGTTGATGATCTGGTGGGCAGTTACTTTTGGCCAGTCTTACAAGTAAGTGACCTGCTTCGCTTCTGCTCCAATTTTTCTGCTTCTTTTTCTTCCTTGCAATACAGCACTAGGCAGGTTATATGGTGCACAGTCTCCTCTGTCTATCTTGTTTCCCAATAGACCATAGCAAACCCTTTCTTGTAGTCTCTCCAGTTAGTTAGACTGGAGTATTTAGTTTCATTTGCTACTAAAATATGAGGATAATTTTCCAAATACTATACTTGGGTGTAGAAGCGCAAACTTGTACCATGGTATCCATAACTCTGGAGATACCTGAAACTTTATTTACCTGTGAAGTTGTGTACTGTTAAAACGATTCTGCTACTTGAAAATCAGACTGGCAACCTTTTAGCTAGCATTATTCTTTGGTTGTTTGAAATCAGGTTCCAAATGAGCATCACAGTAAGGTAAATGCTGACTTGCTAGGATCTGACCCTGCGATCTCTGCGCTTACTCAGTTCCAGTTCATTCTAACAGGGCTGGAAGAGTCTGTCAACCTCCACAACAGATGGTTATCAGTTTGTGAAATCAGGCTGTTAATTTAACCATCAAGAACTCTTTCTAGGATGTTTCTGTGGAATGAATCTTGAGGAGAGAGTGACCAGAATTTCATCCAGCATCCTTGCACTATCATAATTCTTTAATCTGTGTTCCCTTAGTTCAAAATTATACCTGAACTGTATTTTAACATTAAAAAATATATTGTTCTTGAAAACAGAGGTTAGCAGGAGCTGAAGGTTTAAGGGTTTTCTGAGTTGAGGACTAAAGAAGTGTGCCTGCTGTAGAAAGTCTTGCACTGACCCAGTGTTTGAGTCTCCTTGGTGCTGTCCAGCATTACTTGGAACAATTACCATTATTTATTGGTGTACTTGGTTTTGATCAAAGCCTTCTGTGCTACATATTTCAGCAGGCTCTCTGATGGATTTAGGAACATAAGGGATCTTTTGAAAGGATAACTAAAATTATCCGATCATTATTGCTAAAACAGGAACAAGTTGTAGATCAAAATGCACCTTGCTTTTTTCCCTTGGACTTAATAAACAGGATTTTGTGTGGTATACACCAGACTCATTCCATTGCCCTCGTGCTCTTTTTGGCGTATATGAACTTAAAGTGCTTTCACAGTTTGTGCTGTCTTCTCAGTTGTCTGAGGCTCCCTGGGGAATTATTTCTTATAGAAATAGCTAAAAAGGATGTGAAGAAGCAGATAAAATTGTTAGATAACCGTGATTAATACCTTATTGAAAGCTGCTTGCACATGCTGAAAATTGCATTAGAAATTACTTGGAACATTGGAACCATCAGTTGCCCATCTTTAAAAACTAATTGTACTAAATTAATTTCAAATCTCAACTTTTTTTTTTAGTTAAAGTGAATTTACTCTGGAAAAGAAAAGTGCAAATTTTTCTAGTAGTATTTCTCCATGGCTCTTTTTTCAGCTTCTTACTGATCACTTGGAATCTTATGTTTGAGCTTTACTCGTAAAGTAGTTTGAGTAATCATGAATGCATAAGGGAATGTTATTGTAACAAAATAAAAATGATTTTTTAAAGCTCATATCCCACATCAGTGCTTTGTAACATAGGCCCTATGGGTTACAGTGTCTTCTAAAATCAGCATAAGTCATAAATCCGAACAGTTTTAAGGAAGATGGTGTAACTCCAAGGATACCTCTTTACTAGCTGTACTATTATCTTTTTATTCGGCCATCATTTTAATGGAAACATATTTCCTTGTTGTATGCCTTATTCTTTTAATACGTAAAAGATCTTAAACACAACATTAAGAATGCTTTAATTTTAGAGCTCTTTTGATTGGATAATAACAAATAGGAGATGGATTTGCTTGGTTTTGAGTGCATATTTGTCCTACTTCTTGTTACTGAAACCTCAGGGAAATTTGCATGATTATGAAGTGAACTTCATTGGGTTCACAATATTTCTAAGTCATTTTAGCTACTGATAAGCCATTTATAGTTTGAAATCAAACAATTGTAAATGCTGATCCATTCATAACATAACATAAAATACAAGATGGGCTATTCACTGCTGTCTGATGTTTGCTTCCCACTGTGACAGAGAACAAAATGCCTCCTTTTTTAACTGTCTATATTTAAACTGTGTAGGGGCAATCCATAATGAGGGATTTCATTCTTAGGAGGTGCACTGGATGTTTCATGTTGCCAACACAAAACTGTGGTGTTTCTAAAGAAATTGTCATCTCTTGTTTTAATATTAGGAGTTCTAATATCAGGAGTTTTGCATACAGTAAAGTAGATATCTGTCGTAGCCCTCGGTTTGCGTTAGGTTGAAGGAATGATCTCAGAACTAAAATTTTTTGATTGATTAGGTGTAATTTGTCCTGACTCACTCGTATTCACTGTGGGCTGAAGAAATAAGATAAAGCTAGTAATACTACGTGCTTTCAAAGCTTCATTTCTACTATGAGAAATGAGAAAGAAGGCTGTGTTAGTTTTGACAAAAGCAAAGCAAGGCCATCTAACTAGGAAAATGAAGGTAGCTACAAAAATGCTTAAAAACAGGAAGAGAACTGGAGAGAAGTTGTAGAGCAGAAAAATAATATGGGAATTGAAGGGGCAGAAAGAGAAATGCCAAGCCAAAAAAAGTTAGGGCGATGAAATGGAATTTAGTAACCAGAGGTAAGAGAGATTCTGACCCATTTCAAGATGAGCCTGACAGAATTGCTGGGGAAGGCAATGGAGAAGTGTTTTGTAAATGTAGCCGCACTGTTTGGAGGGGATAGGACAGAAATTTTGTGTTAGCAATCCAATAGCATATAAGGATGACATTAAATCAGGGGAGACCAGTGTTTCCCCTAACATTAAGTCAGGCAGGCAACTCAGGAGGACTCTAGACCTGTTGGCAAGCTGTGCAGGGACAGAATCAGAAAGGCCAAAGCTCAGGAACTCCATTTGGCTAGTGCAGTGAAAGATGATGAAAAATGCTTTTATAAATACATCAAGAGCAAAATGAAGATTAAGAAGAATCTCCATCCTTTACTTAATGTGAGGTCATTGATAGTGAGTGGCATTTAATACAAGTTTATCAGAAATAATTCTTCCAAATTAACTTGCTATCCTTCCTGAGAGGATCATGGTTAATTGTTGAAGATAACAGTAGTAATATAGCACGGTTGTATGGCATATAGGACTTGTGGTCAGTTTCAAGGTGCACCTGGTTCGGGGAGCAATCCTGGAGTACTTGTCTAACAAGAGTCCTGGGGGGCAGATGAGAAAAGTGTCCATTCTTACTTCTGCTTTATTTAACGCTTTTTATCAGTGGTTTAATGGAAACATCTTACTGTTAACAATGTTTGGAAGTGGCATGAAAATTGGAGGCATTTATAATCGCTACAAGGCAGTGTGGATTGCTTAGTGACCTTGGCTTATGCAGCTGGTAACTATTTCAGTACAGACAAACGTCAGGTTTAGAATTTGCTGGCTGTGCTTACAGGATGCTGGACTCTGTCCTGGTGCACCGTAACAGAAAAGCATTTTAGGGTCACTTGTGAATAATTAGCTGGAGTGCGCACCCCGGATGTGCAGGAGACAGCTTAGTTGGCAGTACCACTGTTTGGTTGTTGCCCTTGGAGAATGGAACAAAATAAAGTCTACTAGTATTTTATTAATATCTTAGTTTAATTCTTTCTATTGGATAAGTGGCCTGTCCTACCATAAACAAATCAAAGCAGATGTGTTCCACATGCCCTCCATTCAGCTGTAGGCAAAGCTTACCCACGTATCTGGTACAGCATATGCCTCAATAACAGTGAAAACTGTCGTCAAAAAACTTCCTGCAGTCTGTATTCTCATCCCTTGAGACTCATTTGAGAATAACACTTGTGGAAATAAACATATCCTAACTTTTTTATCAGTATTATTTTAATTAATGTGTTGAATATTTAAAACAAAGTAGTGTAAAGACCTCCCAAATAGTGTTACTAGAGATTAAACCAAGCTGCAAAGGGGATGTGCAAAATCTTAAATATAAAATACCCCTGGTAAAATAGTCACAATGTATTCGTGGAGCTGCGTATTTGCCATGGATTTGACTGAGAAGTAAATCTGAGAAAAACCTGTAGCAGAGCACTGCTAAGTTAAATCATTGGGGTAGTAGGGAATTTGTGTGCAGAAGACTTGCTTAAATCTTGTTGCTTTATTATAAGTTATTATAAGTTTTGTTGTTTATTTTTACTGTGATGCTGATTAGGTTTCCTGTCTTTTGCACAGATTACAGGACCGGCCCTTGCTTCACTTTGGTAACCAACCAGATGTGCCAGGGACAGCTCAGTGGAATAGTCTGCACAAAAACCCTTTGCTGTGCAACTGTTGGGAGAGCGTGGGGCCACCCCTGTGAAATGTGTCCTGCCCAGCCGCATCCCTGTCGCCGAGGCTTCATTCCAAACATTCGAACGGGGGCCTGTCAAGGTAAGTTAGCAGCAAAGCTTCCCTGAAAGCTGCTGAAATTGTTGCTGGGTTAATCTTAATTGAGTTGCACTGCTGTGAATAACCTGTCCTAAGTCATTCTCAGCTATATGTGTGAAGCATGGAAAAACATTGTCAAATGCATTACTTCATGATTCAGTGAGTGTCTGATGTTCAAGTCAGTACATTAGTAACTTAGGTCGTGTGAGAGCAGCCAGCATCTTAATGAATTTCTCACTGCCAGCAGCCTTTTCCCTTGGTTCTGTAGCATGTTTCTCAGAGTGTACCACTCAACCATTCCACGGAGGATTTTATTCTGTTTCAAAAAGTGCTCAAAACATGCATCAATCTGTGGCGATACTGTTCCATTTATCTGGTGTGGGATTTTTTTAGCTAAAATTTGTTGGGTTTGGATTCATCTTGGGTGTCTTATCTCTTGAGCTACACTGCTTCAACCTGGAGAAAAGTACACGTCATGAATTTCAAATGCCTTATTATACTTATTATATATTTTATACAATTTTGGAAATGCATTTGCATTTGTTTCAAATCGTAAAATCCACCCAGATGTTGCTTACTTCTTTCTAAGCATGCCTTACCATAGAAAGTCCTTACACTGCTTTTGGCTTTTATTCTAGTACTTCCAGCTGTATAAATTCTTTTATTGTCTGGATGTCTGGCAGGAAACAGGAGAAAGTTAACAGGGGCAGCTATGTATTAAACTGATGTGGATTATAAATTCCCAGGGCCATATCTTTGGGACTAGTTTATTTTGATCTGTCTAACATTTTCTAATAAGTTACAGTATTTTTTAAAATAGGGGAGATAAAGATTATAAATCTACAAGTAATTTTATTTAATCATTAAATTCTTGTGAAGGACTTCAAGACATTCCATTGTATTAAAAGATGTAGATATCTGTCGCAAGCCAGGTCCCGGTTGGTGCCTGCAGACAGGCATGATGAACTTCACGATGGGCATGTTTGTGTATGCTGCATAACGCGTACATATTCTTACCTCAGCCAACCTGTTCCTCTCTCACTGTTAAAAGTCAGAACTAAATTGTGCAGAAATCTGTAAATTAACATTCTGGACAGTTCTGAGATTTTATGTGCATAAATATGTGGTCCACACCCCTGACCTCATGCCACACCTGGTTATAGCCCTCTTGTTTGTGTCATAGAAAAGTTGCGGTGACCTCTCCGATGGTTTTGTGCAATTCAGAATAAGGCTACCTCTGCTTGCTACACATTTCTTTGCGTGCAGCTACATTTATGCTAATCTGTATGCAGTGCCAGCACAGTTTTGGCCCTGTATATTTGACCCGTACTTTCCAGTTTTCTTTTCTCTTGTAATGTGTTCATAATTTCAACAGATCTGCTATGGAACCACATATTAGCTTTATTTTTCATACAATTGTACTAAATCCAATCCTTTTGAAATCAGATAACATCCATTCAGACTGAAGACATTTCAGGGCTTTCACATCCATATTCAATCTAAGTAAAGAAAAGCAGGTTAAATAAAATCCAGGTTCTCTGAAGAGAAAAGAAACCATTATTATTGTGTGGAGAAATCAGAAGAAATAAAATGGAGGGGAGGACAAGTTTATTTTAAAAAGTAAATAGAATATCACTGCCTACAGTTTGACTTTGTCTGGCTAAAAGTTAAATTAGTATTACAGCTGAGATTTTTTAAAGATACAAACTACAAAAATGAAAGCCAAAAGGTGGGATTTTGAAACAGACATTGTGACTCAGGAGCATGAGTTCTATTTTTTTATTTTAAATTCAGTGCATTGCCATGAAGTCTGGCTTGACTGTTGTTATTGTAGCACAGCGTTTTGGTTTAGCTCAGGTTCCAGCAGCAGCGTGGCTGTGTCAGTGGGTGCTGTGCTGGTTGTCTGTGCCTCCCAGTGCCCAGGTTAGCTCAGGCACAGCACTGCTGTGGCTCTGCTGTGGCACTCCGCAACCCGGTTCATCACCAGGGGATCTTTACATAATGCTCTGCAATGTGGTACAGATATGCCCCATGGCGTTGCTGAAACTTCCTACTCATGGCTCCCAGGGAAATTGCCTCTTGGCCTTTTGTACAGACATAATACTTTGCTTTTCAGACTGCAAGACACATTGCAGCTGGCTCTCTGGGATTTATACAGGGAGATTTGAAGGCGTCATCTCCTCCAGCTTGTGGTCCTGTGTAGAAACTGATCCTAGCTTGAAGCCCAAGATTTCAAGAAATGGGGTTTTGCCAGCAGCAGCTGGTACCCCCTGGGGAGCTGGGTGGAAGCACAGGCGTTTGGGGTGCAGAGTGTTGAGTGCTCTGCTTGCTCCCAAAAGACTAGGGAGCCACAGACACGGGGCAGCCCTCAGGGGAGTGTGAGCCAGACCTCCCTTGTCTCCTATGGCAATGTTACTCCTCCTCCTTTAGCCTCTTTTCTCTAGCTATTACTAAGCCATTGCAACACTTCTGCAGCTCAGTGATGACACACGTTGTTGTGCTAAAACAGCTGTCAGGCCAGAAAGCGGGGCTTCTTGAAAATGTGCTTCCTACCTACCCTGTGGTACTATCTTTGTCATTTCATTTTCTTAAGTGACAAATTAAAAGCAAGAAGAGAGAAGTAAAGGGAAAAGTTATAAAGAAAGAAAGAAACAACAAAAACCAGCCAAAGTTATGAATGTCTAAGTAGGTGATTAATAATGCCTCTGGAGACATTAATTATGGCTATGGAGCTCCTTGAGTCAAATCCTAACCCCAGCTTAAGGTCATTGATGCTGATCTTACTGGAGTGTGAGGAGTTAATCATTTCCATCAATAGTGAGTGTGCAATTCCCTCTGCGAGGCCTCTCCATGCACATCACACACTGCTCCTCCACTCATTCGGGGCTCCTGCATCTCAGCACTCAGCTATATGCTGTATGGAGTTGCCAAGATTTTCGAAGTTGCAAGTGATTTTTGGGTGCCCAGCTTCAGACACTTTAAAGGAACTTGGGTTTTGGCAGGCTGTGTTCTCTGCATCACCATTCCCCAGATGTTTTGGAAAAACAAAGCAATAACAGTTAGATGTTTAATGTCTGTAACAATAATAACCATGTAATTTCTTGTAGAAAATATTTAGAATACTGTACTTAATCATACTTTGCATAGAGTAATTACAAAATCAGTGTGTCTTCACGAGCAAGTATCATAATATTATCATGGGTGAATGATGGATGTAGGCATATTTACTTTAATTTCTATCTAGACAAATTATTATGGCTATTCTTGAGAAATGAATTTAAAGTGGGTGTTTTTTCCTTTTTTATATGATAGACGTGGATGAATGCCAAGCCATCCCTGGGATCTGTCAAGGGGGAAATTGCATTAATACTGTTGGATCTTTTGAGTGCAAATGCCCAGCTGGACACAAGTTTAATGAAGTGACACAAAAATGTGACGGTAAGAACTTTCAGAACTTTCTTCTGAAAGTAAAGGGGGGAAGTCTTCTTTTTGGGGCCAACTTTGTTTAGGAGTTTGTAACAAACTTTCCAGTCTCTTTGACCTTGAACATGCAAACAGCATTCTACACAGCAAATATGAATAATGGTCCTTTCTCCTTCTAAACCAGAGAATCTTAAATATTGGCCCTGCAGCTTTTTCCAGCCTTTTATTCATGTAACATTTTGCAGACTTAAAGGTACATCTGAAACAAGTTAAATATTAAAACTGAAAATATTTTTAACTGATATGTTACTTTAAAAATGCTTGAGGCACATGTCTCTCTGTGGATCTTTTAACCAAAAAGTGTATATGACTGGAAGGTTCAACACATCCCCACCTACTCGGTTAAACTGTATGTGACATAAATGAGAGTTTTACACTGCTGAGTGAAGACCACATAATATGAAGACCATATTATATTTGATAATATTTTTTCTTCTCTGTAGTATAATAATCAGGCATAGGTACTGCAATTCTAATTTTTGAGGGGAAAATCTGAGTATTAATCACTGGCTTCTTTACTGTCCCACTGACTTTGGCGGCAGAGGGTCTGTCCCCAGAGTATTTTCTGAATGTCCTGCTTTTCTGTTACTTGACATGCATTTAGCACCTTACAGATTAAGCCCTTCAGAAAGATTAAATGATGAATGACCACTAGAGCTTAAGGTGATTGTGAAAGGGAGGTGTGCATCCACCACCCTTTCTTCTATCAGGTGCCTTTAAGGAAGTACTCAACATTTTGTAGTCATTTTGGAAGAATTATGACAGTCTTTCAAAAGGAAAATCCGTATTTCAAGAAAAACTTTATAATTCAATTACATGTTAGGGAAAGCAATTTCAGAAGAGTTTGTACATAGCATGGCTTTCATATTGACTGCCAATGGTTTTGGCAGAAAGTAGCCCAGCTTCAGGGTAGAACAACATTACAAGTATTTCCTTCAGTGGATGAAGTACCAAGAACAGGATGAATAGGAAAGACTGAACATGTGCCTTGTTAAGTATTAATACCTGGGGAACTGAGAACTGCAGGCTTGCTGCACTGTATAAACATTGCTATGGTATTTTTTGATTGCCAAATCCTATTAAAAAAGAAAAAAGCAAAGCAAAAAGAAAAGAAAAAATAAAAGAAAAAAGAGAAGAGAAGAGAAGAGAAAGAAAAGAAAAGAAAAGAAAAAAGAAAAGAAAAAAGACCTTCAGAGCCTGCAATTCCTAACAGATGAGAATGATTGACTGGGCCCAAGAACCTGGGATAACTTGGTTCATTTCCAAGCCTTGCCACAAATTTTGTGCACCATTGTGTGAAATCCCTTTGTAGGGATGTCTTAGCTGCAAAGATGGGATACACTTTCCTTTGTTCTATTTTATACCTGTGCATTGTTGAACTTTAGCAGACAGAGATTTACTTCCAGTACATTTTCATATAAATTGTACCATGCAATTTTAGTGAAAGCCTTGTAGGTATTAATAAAATTGAAAGAATTGAAAGTAGCAGCCCTATACCAGCAGCATGAAATAGGACAGTGATTCGATAGTTAAGAACATAGTCATATAACAGCTGAATATCCATTCTGCTTTCCCAAATTATCCCTTTGAGTTTTAAGTTGAAATTTCCACTATAAGACAAGGTGTTTGGCTTATTGTAATTAACTATAATTAATTCTATAACATAATAATAAACATATGATCATGTACTTGGTTTAACTTTTTGTCCAGCAGATAGGATTTCTGGCAGGTTGTAACGTCTCCTTGGTCCCTGGTTTCATAGACCTGGGAGCTACCTGCTGAATTACTAGCACCATTTTATTGTGGGTCCCAGTTCAAGTAAGATCGTGACAGAAATCATAAGGTACAGTGAGACACCAGAGCAAGATAGGAAAAAGAGAAGTGTCAGACAAAGTCCTCTTTATTATCAAAGCTGGTGGAAAATTAGATTTTAGGTGTTACATTATTTCACTGCTTCAAATCAGCATTCCTCTTGCAGTTGCATTAAAGCTGAGGTAGATATCTTTTTGTGGTGACTGGAGGGAGTAATTTTTCCTAGAGTGACATTCATGTCTGTGAGTACATTGAGTATACTTACCTTGCATGCTTAATAATGACAATATTGCTTATATGAATGTCAACACTAATATAAATAGTGAAATACTGTTTGGATTAGGCTCAACCCTAAAATAAAGAGTGGTGATTTTGCTTTTAAAAAGGTCAGACTCTATATAAACAGTGGCAACACTGACTTTAAGATAAACATTGGTGAATTTGAGTCAGAAGATGCTTGAATCATTTACAACTGCATTTTTCTCTGTTAATTAAGGGCTCTATTCAGACCGAAATTCAATTTCCACATTTTTTGTCACTGAGACTTTTGGGACTCCTACAGAGTATAATCCTGGAGCAGAAGCCAGAAGTCTCTTAGCAGTGCTCCCACTGCACTCAGGCTGGAGGCTCTGGCAACACCCTTGAAGTAGCACTGAACAAAAAGTCACACCCCTCTCACACACCCAAGCGAGGAATGTGACCCACATCACGACAGCTAGCAAGATGCTGGGGAGGAATGTGTGCACAGGGGGCCCAGGGCCCCGCACAGTTTGGGATGGGTCTATCTGCAAAGTTTGGTCATCTGTATGCCACCCCAGTCCCTCTACTCCTCTCCTGCAGAGGCGAGGGGCCACAAAGATAGTAGACCATCCAATTCTTTACCTAGGGAAAGAAGAATTGATCATTTTTATATTACTATCTTCCCAGGAAAAGGAAAAGAGAGATCCTCTCTACTTGATAAAAAGCACATTAATGGGCCTGTGGGACATCGGGTGTTCCCCCATCTGTCAGGGCCAAATTCCAATTTAGGCATTACATTTAAATTCTTCAAATCGTTTATAATGACTACAATATTATTCATTCCTTGCCTTGGTGTGTTGGGTGGTGTTGCAGTATTTCATCTCAGAAATTTTTGTGGTTGGTGAAATCATTATTATAGCCGTGTGTCTATCTGTTTGTAGATCTCTGGAGAAGAGGTTGTATAGAGAGAGTCCTGTGATACCATAATTTCTGGCAGGATTCTCTCTCTCAGGAGAGCTAGCTGCTCAGTGATCTTAAATGGCTGTGACAGCCGGTTATCACTGATCACTCTAAAAGTAACCTGCCTTTCTGGTCTGCTTCACTGATTCTTCTTGTAGGTACCAGAGAAAAGAGTGAGTTCTTTTCAAGCTCAGCTGGACTCCAGGTTCCTAGATGAGAGCAGTGCTAAGTAGATACAGCTGCATTATTAAGACAGTCACTGAAAACCAGGGGGGAAGTAACAACGCAGCACAGGCGGGCTATTGATGGTAATTAAGAAGCAGCTGAGACTGGCATAGGTTGTTTTTTGCAGGGCTATAAATAACATGAACTCCTAAGCATGGAAGAAACCTTTTATATGTTCCCTCTGTTCATGTATGCAGCAATGATCAGGTATAAGATGTGTGTTATTTTTCACACAGAAATTGAAAAGTTTTCTGCATTAGATCTATGCTGATGATTTAGTATGTGGATCAAAATTTGTTAGTGATGACATGGTATTTTTTTTTTTTTAATTACTGACAAAATCTGGGGAGAAAAATTCTGACGTGCTTTCTGTGGTAGATATTTCAGTTTCTAGAAATCTGTTTCTAGTGTCGAGAAATCTGTTGAAACTTCAGTACATGCACTTAGTGGCTTTTTATTGCCAAAGAAACAGGTGAGAAACAGAAAGGTAGTTCTTGTTGCTTGCAGTCATCATGCTTTGTGCTACAATCCTGTTGGATTGTATTAGTTAAACAGTACCTATCTGGTCAGTTTCGTATGGGGGATTTCTAAGAAAAAAACAAATACAGTTAGGATAGGCAATTTAGTAGGTGCCACAGCTCCCTTTGAATCAGTGTTGCCTGTCTGGTGCCAGAAGATGCTGTGCTGTTGGAGATACCACAAGACATAACAGTTATGTTCCTGATCACTACCGATTTTCTTAACCCTAGCGTGCAGAATTCAAATTGGAGAGGTTATTGCTTAGTAAATCCTTTCTGCAGCTTTACATTTTCATTCATCATTATTAAGCAGCAAAACAAACTGACCTCTTGCAGTTTACAGATATAATACGACCTTAGATTCTATTTCACTTGTGTTTATAAGATAGCTAACAAAAGATTCTGATCCTGGTTTGAAACTCCTAATTGTGTCCCTAGTACATAAGTTGAGAGGGGTCTCAGACCACAGTGAATTTGATCATTAATGTGAATTATAAAACACCTTTTCTCATGCCTAATACAGCTAATCTGACCCTGCTTCTCTTTTTTGCTTTAAGATATTGATGAATGCAGCACCATTCCTGGAATCTGTGATGGAGGAGAGTGTTCAAACACAGTCAGTAGTTATTTCTGCAAGTGTCCTCCAGGGTTTTATACAGCTCCTGATGGCTTAAAATGCATAGGTGAGTAAAATACTGTAAATCATAGGCAGTAGGTGTCATGAGCATTCATGAATCTCAGAAATGGATAACATTGTACCAGAAACATATTTCACCTTGTGATCTTTAAATTCTTCTTTTATGTAAAAGTACATAATGTGACTATATCTGTATTCCAAAATGAGGTTTTCATTTGCAAGATGTTTCCTCTTTCCTTCTTTGTTGTGACCTTCTGTTTAATTTTTTGTATTAGAATTCTTCTGTCATGCCACATTTGTTGTCTTTAAGTAGGCAGAACATATTTAACAATTCTACTTGGTATTCTTGATTTTGTGTTTGTACTTGGTTTAGTCCATGTTATATTAGAGTGAGTCCGGAGGGGGGCCACGAGGATTATCTAAGGGCTGGAGCACCTCTCCTGTGAAACTAGGCTGAGGAAGTTGGGGTAGTTCAGCCTGGAGAAGAGAAGGCTTCAGGGAGACCTTATAGTGGCCTTCCAGTACCCAAAGGGGGGCTAGAGGAAAGCTTGGGAGGGACTCTTTGTCAGGGAGTGTAGTGACAGAACAAGGAGTAGTGGTTTGATACTCAAAAAGCGTAATTTAGATTAGATATTCAGAAGAAATTCTTTACTATGAGGGTGGTGAGGCATGGGAACGGGTTGAGCTCCTTGTTGTTTAGTAGATAATGATTTGGGAAGAAATTGAACAAAAATGACTTCACAGAGAAAAGTACCAAATGATATTAATTTTCCCAAGAGTTCTGGAAGTAGTTTGGGTTATAATTCATTTTGAATAATTCTATGTGAGTGCCATTCTATTTCTGCAGGTTGTGAGAAATAGACTATTTCTCGCATTATCAAGAACAAAATTTTAGTAGATTAGACATATACTATATACGCTTAAAATGCTGGTTGAGCATTGCTCTTATTGCTTCAGATGAATAGCTCCTAAATGACTGTGGATCATTACATCATTGATTACCACTTGTAGTTAATATTTATGAAGGATATTTATGCACTTTTCTGTAGCAAAAAACTTCTGTGAAGATGCTCAACTGCTATTTGCGTTTTACTTTTTATATTCATTGCTTAGTCAGGTTTGCCCAACATTCCCTTCCATTCCTGCAATTTTCCAGCCTTTTTTACCCACTGTATTTGCAGTCTGAAATAGTTTAGCTAAAGAATGGGGTATTTAAATGATGACAGGCTATGTTAAGTAATATGCCAGATCATGAGCCATCATTACAATTTTGGCTTCATGTCCAAGGCAAAACGTGCTAAATGGGAAGCATTGTTAATTAGCTACAGATATTTTGGATTTTGTCTAACAGGCAGACCGCTTACTTGCTATATTAACAGGGATGGAACCCAAATCTGTATTAGAGATGGGCAAAACATGTAATCTTGATTTAATTACAACATGCCTGTCTTAAGTGAAAAGTGTTAGCTGAACGTGTCTATTCTGTTAGAGATGAGGAAGTGCTTCTGAGAAATGTATCCCTTATGAGACTCGAATGGAGCAGCTCTGAAGCCAAATATCCAAAGGGAGAACTGGGAGTTCCATTATGACAAACCTTAAAAATAAAAATAGATGAAGCAAATGGAGCTGGAGAGCAGAAATAAAAGCAGAACATCTCAACCAAAGTACATGAAGAGTGCTATGAAGAAAGCTTATAAACCTGTTTCTGGCTTTCATAAGTTTGTTTGCTCTGTGTTACTTTCAGATGACTTTTTTTTGAAGAAAAAAAAAAGGTATTCTTAAAAGCCATATTCAGTGATTTTTTTTTATATTTTCAAAATACTGTTTTTAGTGAAAAATATTAAAATTTTTAAATCTGAAAACATATTTGTGAACAGAAAAATGTTTTTCCCTCTATTCTTGACCTTATGTGTATTTTCCCTTTTGCAACAGAAAATGGAAGAGAAAAAAGAACTAAATAAGGAAAGAATTACTTACTAGGAGTATGGAAAGATTCGGCATTTTTCTCACAAATTTACCTTCATTTTCTGAAAATGTTTTAGTTTTTGGATAAGCTCTTACTCCTGTAGGCAGACAAAGATGTTTGCTGTTTATGTTTTTATGGCACGTTGTGTGCTTGCACAGAACCCACGTAGACACTTTTCCCACTTCTGCCCATTACTGCATCCATTTGTTTCAGAACTTTGTACTGACCAAAACTGAGAAGACTGAATTACAGGGGTTAGGGGTGGTTACAGTCCTCCCTTCCTGCCCATGCACCCCACAATCACACCAAGCATCTGAATATATGTCTGCTTTGTGTGAAGAGGAAACTGTAACAGGTGCAGTGGAGAACAGTTTGCATCAGAGCTTTCTTTGATTTTAAAATGGTAGATCAAGGACTATATGTGCTTGGCAGTTTAGCTGGGTACCAGGAGGCCAGTAACAGAACTGACTAGAATTTATTTTTTTTTGTCTATTTCAGAATTCCATTGTATCATAATAAGAGTAAACTAAAGTTTGGAAACAAAGACCAACTGGTTTTTTTAGTTGTACTGCGAGTAATACCCGTGTTCATGGTTCCAGCTAATAAAAAGCAGAACCATCACAGACTCTCCCAATATATCACTGTATATCAATTTCCTCAAAATAGTAAGAAACTTCCCTGCTTTTTTTTTTTTTTTTTTGTCCACTAGTATATCTAGTAAACTCTGGAAAGCATTGTTAGACAGGTGAATCCACCATGCCCTGTATAACTGAGATACTGTTTCTTTAGTGCATGGTGTCTGCTGTCCTAAGCTTTTATCTGCAACTTTTTCCACTACATTTTGACAGCAAATGTTTGTGCATTTTCAAAACAAACTTGGTCTGGTTTATCATGCAGCATCAAATCACTCTACAGCTTTTATTGAATTTGACATGGTATGACGTATTGTGAAACAATTGCTCAGAGCTTCGTATTTATCACAAGATTATTTTATTCTATTTTTTGCTCCCATATACGTTTTCTTTCCTGTTTCTAAGGTAGGGTATCTTCTGTACAATGTTGTTAGAGCTGAGTGTATGAAATCTGGGTATGGGATGTTCATTGTACAGCACGTGCTTACCCTTTTCGGACAGGAAGACAGCATATTTCCATAAACAATGTGATGGCACCAGTTAAAGCTGTGCTGCTCTCTCTTGCCTGCAAACCTATATGTTGTCAAATCACTACCTACTTCAGCTGGGGAAGGCATGACAAATGAAATATGAATTACTCCTTTGAGATCTGCAATGCTGTGAATTTTTGCTATGTATCAGTGGCTTTGAAATCAAAGCTTAAACAGAACTGATCTAGTACTATCTATCTGTATATATATATAGTACTAGCTATAGAGTTGGCGCTGGAATTTTTCTTTGGAGGCACTGCATATTTTGTATACTGAATACCCATTTCCATTCTGTTTTTCCTCCTCTAATTCATTGCTATCACGTTTCACATTGGCTTTCACACAGGAGGTATTTCACCTGCATTGAATCCCACACAGACCAAATTTTGTCCAGATTTTTGTGGGTTTCTGCCTTTTGTTGTCTTTTCTTTTTTAATGTTGAAAATGCTATATCATTGATAGTGTAATCAAACAAGAAAAACAGGACCTGTCTTTTTTGTTAAAGTCACATTCCTTGTTGAACTGATGATTACGTATCCATTTTTTTTCTCTTGGTAGATGTGCGTCCTGGATACTGCTTCTCTTCCCTGATGAATGGGCGCTGCAGCAATCAGCTCCCCCAGCCTTTGTCCAAAATGCAGTGTTGCTGTGACAGTGGCCGATGCTGGTCTTCTGGTGCAGCCGGTGCTCCTGAAATGTGCCCGATCAGATCCACTGGTATGAATCCACCTTTATTCTTATGAGTGTGATTGAACACTGAATTAGGCAGCCATTTTCTTTCATCAGTAGTATTTTTGTCACAGGATCACACAGAACAGTTGAGGCTAGAAGACACTTTGGGAGATTGTTTAATCCAGCCCCACTGCTCAAAGCACGGTCTCCTGTGGCAGGAATGCCAATAGGCTAGGGCAAGCAAACATCATCAAAGGATTTTATCGGTAGCTAGTTGATGTTTTGTAGCCTGGATATTCTGACCCTACCTGACTGAGGTGTTGTTTTCAACATCCTCTTTAGGCTCAAGTTACTTCCTCCAGAACTCTAATAGATCCATCTGCAATTTCATTCTCACTGGAAAACTGAAGTTTCCTTTCTTGTACGTCTAGCTCTTTGAGGTGCCATTCTGGAATTTGGCACACAACATGATTTCTGTCTGCTACCAAAACCTGTTGTGCTTTAGTGCCTCACTGCGTATTAAGATCCCCAGATAACATGAATCTGGAATATACAGAAGATGGTGAGCAGATTGTGAAACTAAGTGTGAGGGGGTAGAGGAAAGATGTTTTTGAGTTTGTTTAGGAGTGGAGACTTAATGAAATGCTTTAGAAAGGAAGAACACAAGCTTAAGGATTGCTAGGAGGAGCTCAAGGGAGGTGCAGGGTTTAGGGAGAATTTGGGGTCATAACACTACTGCAGTATAACTCTGAAGAAATTGTCAGAGAACACATATGGGAGTGTTTATTCTTGTTTTTAACCCTTTGACTGAAACAGTAATACTGAAGCAGAGCGATAAGATCAAAACTGTGGGAGGTGTCTTCCTGGTTCTGTCACTATCTCGTTAATAATATTTAAACATGTTAAATACCCAAGATTGACTAGAATAATGCTTAGAATATAGTAAAATCTATTGATGATCACCTGAAATTGGAAGAGGAGGAGACAACTCTCAATCTTAACACAGTCCCTGTTTTCTTTACATACTTTCTAATTATTCATATCTAACTGCTGAATAAGCTGGGTGGAAAAGTGAAATGATTTGGCACAGGCCACAGACTGAGACATATGTTGGAAAAAGAGCTAGAACTCAGACTTCCTGATGCAAAAATCTATGCAAGGTCTTCCAGATCATGGCTATATTCCACTTTTTTCTTCTGACTTGGGATGTAGATTGAGACTGAACTTTTTCTTTTCAAAGGTGCTTTGAAATCTTTGAAAAGCCTTACCTGTATGCAAGTTGTTGCTGTCATTATTTAATCATGTTCATTTATTCCTCAATATAGCCTGAGACAGCAAGATGAGGAATTTAGAGCTATCAGTGAAGAGTACCAATGGCCCGAAGTCTCTCTAAATCTGAAATGGAAGCACACAGCAATATGAAGTGGAGGACTAGTTGCATAATGTAACCAAGTAGCTGCATTTTCAATGTGGGCAGCAGACCAGATGGTACTATAAAATAGGCTGTTTATTGCTGGAAATTATACATGGAGATTAAAGTTGCAATAAAAAAGGCTTGCACTGTATTTCTTTGCATAACACGGCAATAATTGTTTATATGGAGTGACAGTTTGCCACTGACACTGCAAATAATTCAAAAGTGTTGGGGCGGGCACCCAGCCACGTGTGTGTTCAGTTCACACCTAAACGGTTTGATCATGTGTGCTGATTGCATTCATGGGCAGCCCCAATGCCGTGACTTCTTTTTGTGCGGAAATCCTCAGCTCTTGGTCAATTGCCTTTGGGTAATTGGGCATTACCAATCTGGAGTGAAAAAGAAATACAGTATTGTTTCTTTCACAGACACTGATCAGTAGGCTGTAGAAAATGGATGATTAGAAAATTGACTATTATAACTACTGTCGTTAGAAAAAAATTGCATACTGGTGTTTCTGAATGTACTTAAGTGGACACTTCTGAATGTCTCTGTGTCTGTTTTATCACAGATAGATCACTGACTGAGAACGGATTCAGCTTACTTATGAGTAGGCACAATAGAAAACTAGAACAAAACAAGCAAAATACAATAAAATCTTCTTGCAAATGATTTAAAGATTAAGTCACCCTAAGGAACAATAGAGGGGAATGCAGTGACATATGAAACAAACTGATCACCTAAGAGTTTGAAAATAAACACAAAGACAAAACACAAACACAAATAATCAGGAAAAGCAGAATTTTGGGATACCGTGTTTATTTAACAAAACCTTCGTGATTCAGGAAGAATTTCTAATATGTTTTACAGGTGAAAATAAAAGCAGGATGAAAGTGTTGAAGGCTGAAATACTCAACCTAGATCTTCCAACACTGGACTTGTTTTTCAGTTTTCATTTTTTATATTGGTTCAAAAATTCATGCATCTCTTTAGCATTTTGTTTTCATTATATAATTCCTCCCTCCTGTTCTGCCATAAACTACAATTTTGAAGTTCAAATATACTGGCTGCACAAATAGTTATTTGTGTACACATGAATTGCGGACGTGAATCAGGTCAGCTGGAAATGTGGTCTTTAATTGTGTGCATTTTTTGGTTCACATCTTCCAAACCCGCACTTCCCAAGGACAAAAGAGCTGGGGGCACAAGGAAAAGTGGGTCAGTAGGGCAGATGCCACTAATAAAGATAAACAATAGAAGAATGTATGACACTCAGTATAGATAACATTTACAGCAAAATAAATCATTTTCCCATTTTTCCCATCAGGGGAAGGATGAATTTGGTGTGGATCTGACTCAGTTTCTCTTTGACTACACTCCTTAGATCGCACCTCATTTGATTTCTGCTTTTAAGGGCAAACTTCATTTTCACAATGAAATAGCGTTAGTGTATTCATTCTCTAATTGCTTTTGCCTCATGGCTTATGTTTATATTTCTTTGTTTTAGGGGACTAACTTTTAAGAAATACAGTAGAAACTGTTTTTTTTCTTTTTTTTTTTTTCCCCAGTCCAGTATTTTTCTAGCTTTATGGGAAGGTTTGTATTAAATTAACTTGGGATCAAGTCCAAAAGTCCTTCTTTTGGTAAATTTTTCACTGAGTTCATCAAAGATTTGATGATTAAAATCAGATTAAGATGAGATTAAGATCAGGTCTAAATTCAACTGTTCAATTTCATATGCAGAAAGTCAGTTATGTTATCTTTATACTAGCAGTCTTCTGGCAAGCAGCATTAATACCCTCCTTTGGATTAATGACTTGATTCACAGAACAAAGCTCGTTGCTGTGAAGAAAATTGATGTAGGCTCAGTGTGTCCAGATTCTTTAGAATTTGTTATTACTAATCTGACATGCTGTGAAAAGGGGGGGAGTTGGATTAAATGGAAAAGCTACAAGAGTCTAAAACAGCACTCGTGTTTTTCACATTTCAGATGAGTATCGCAAATTGTGCACAGTAGCTGCTCTGCTGCCAGCAAGACCTGACATTCCTCCGGGTCGTCCTGAAGTCATGCCTCCACCAATCCTTCCTGGTGTTTATCCTCCTCTGGTCCCTCAACAGCCAGAAATTGTCTATCCATCTCGGGCTCCACCACCTCATGGTAAGAAGCAAGTATTCACTTCTTCCTATACCATCTGTATTTAGTTTATATACAAACATGCATTTCTGAGGAGCAGTTTGTTCCCTTCAGCTGTTATCACTTATTTTATGTGGCCATATAGTTTCTAGATATCCTTCTAATTGTAGTCTGGTTAACATGTATCTTACAGCAAGTGTACCTCATTGGTAGTGTTTTTCTCCTTTCTATAGGATTCCAAAATCACATCTTTACTGTCTGTACTGAGATGTATGTATTATAATAGTTACATTACTGTTATTTTAAGGCTATTGTGAGCTTTGCTGCATGTCAACATTATGGAAGAACACGAATAGCTTTTTAACTAAGTTGTGATAGTTACTTTAAAGAGCTTGTCTGTGAGAAAGCAGCTTCTTTCAGGTTGTGTTCCTCACTCTTACTTGGCCAGGTGATGTACAGGTAAAAATACTAGTCTGGTGGGCACTGAGGCTGACCCAATGTAAAGAAAGAACTGTTCCAGTGATACACATGAGATAGGTAAGGTTTCACTAGAACAACATGGAAGCCAGAGCAGAATAGTGATATATTCCTTATTCTGCCCTTTCTCAGGGAATTTACTAAGTGCCCATATAGTCTGCAGTAGGCATGTACCACCTAAAATCACTTGGCCTAACCAGATTTTCTTTTGCAAGTAGACATGAGTTCGTTTGACCCATGCTCTGTGCAGATGCAGGCAGGCTCCATTTGCACTGGCACCAGCTGAAACTATTTAGTCTTGGTTCAGCACCAAGCTGAGCTAATAAGCCTAAGAGGCAAAGTATACTAACTCAGGCCTGACACTTCACTGACGTAGTTGCACAGCTTCTAGTCAGCTGGGAGCATGGGTATAGCCCGCTCATGTCTGTCTGCCAAAGTCCGTATAGGCATACCTTTCAAGGTTATTCCTGCCCTCTGTCACTGTGCTGTCTGAAAATGGGGATAACTGAACCAGTCTTCCTTATCCTTGTTACAGTTGGCTTTTGATAGAGTCCCTGCAATTCCACGCACCTGCTTTTCCCCTAGGTCCAAGCAGTTTTAGACCACTTTTGTCCTGCAAAAGAGGAAAACTGCATCAGATTTGCCACAATGAAAAAGGAAGTCATCGTTAGCTGGTTTCAGACAGATCTCTTAGAGACAAAGTGCTGTTTTGTCTCTTCCAGTGCTGATTGTACTATGTAATTCATGTTGTGATGGAAGGTAAATGTTGATTTTTAACGGAAAATGCTGTCCAAGTTGCAGATTACCAAAAATGATTATGATGAGCTATTAAAATATTTTTCCAACTTTCTTTTTTCAGTGATCTTGCCAGTGAACTTCACTGACTATTGCCAGCTGTTCCGACATCTCTGCCTTAATGGGCGCTGTATTCCCACTCCTGGGAGCTACCGCTGCGAGTGCAACAAAGGATTCCAACTGGATGTTAGAGGGGAATGCATTGGTATGTGATTTTTTTGCTGTACATCACAGAAGGGAATTTTATTAAACTTTTTTTTCTTTTCTAGACAATGTAATAACTCAGAGTTCTTATATAAAATAACCCCCTGTCAAACAAACAAACAACAACAACACACCAAAATAACTTCATATTTAAAAAGACAGCAAAACTTCTTTCAATGGCAAAGTTACTTTTACAGCAGTTTTGCCTTTAAGACAGCATATAACAAATCTTGTAACTTGTCACAAAATTATACAAAATTAAGGATTTCTTATTAATCTGTGATTGTGATGTGTTTCTTAGTGATTTAAAATGACATCTTTAAAAAGTTATCAGCTCTTTGAGTATGCAAAAGAATTATTGTAAACAAATAAATAAAAGCAACCATGATCTTAAACTCAGTAAAATTAACAAGTCCTCATTCAGCTGATCAGGAGTACCTTGTTGGGCTCTTGAGGCCTTTGATTTTGGAACTCAGCTGGAGTTAGATGATAGGAGCAAGGATTATCTGTCTTACAAGATTTTGCTTCTGTCAAAATCTGTCTCTCCTGTGAGGCTGGGAATGCAGACATGTGGGTTTGAGACCTCTACCACAATATCTTGTCTTGAGTACTCCAGTTTCCCAGGTCCTGCTTTGCTTAGAACATGGGATCCTGTTAGTGGGAATTCAGTGGTGTCCCCTCTTGTTTCAGATTGCAGCACACTATTTCTCCAACTACAAAACAGTAAAATAACCCTATGGACCTGAATGTCTTTCAACCAATGTCTTAATAAAAATATACTGTCTGTGTCTTGCAGATGTTGATGAATGTGAGAAGAATCCATGTATCAGTGGAGACTGTGTGAACACCCAGGGATCCTACATATGCCAGTGTCGTATAGGATATCAAAGCACACCAACGAGAACAGAGTGCCGAGGTGAATCACAGTTTTACAGACATATCTGTTTTATTGTATACATACCAGGGGGGAAAACAGTTTTTAAGCAACATTTAACACTTGTTATGTATGATTTAAAAAAACTAAAAGAAGAGAAATACGGCAGAAAAAAGAGCTCTTTCAAAATGATTAACCTGCCTTCCGCAGACAGGGTTATGAAAAAGACATTTTGTCCCGTGCTGAAAGTATCTTGGCACCATTTGTGGCTTTGAAGTGGAAGACTTTTTTTTTTTAAACAAAACAACAACGACAAACAAACAAACAAAAAAAAACAAAAAAAAATGTTCAGCCGTTTCTTCTTTTGCTCCGTGAAGATCTCAAGGACAAATAAACATACCTTATTTGAAACAGCACTTTACCTATAAAGACTGCTAAAAGACTAACACAGATGGGAGATAAAATAAGCCTTCCAGTGGGTAAAGAGTACAATGTCCATGTGTTCTCCCTGCCCACTGACAGAGGAAGAAATCAACATAAATTTCAGCTTACTAAGGTATGGAGAAGTGGCAGAGCACACAAAAGGCTGGTGGGGAAGCTGTAGAATCCCCATTATTTGTGTTTTTGAAGAACAAGGACAACAAAAGTCCTGATGGTCTTCACCCTGTCTTCAGAAGTGGGGAAGGTGTAGCTCCTCAGTGTTCAGCCCTCTGTCAAGGCTCTGTGACTTCCAAACCACCCTGAGGTGGTAATTGGGCAGCACAGGTGGATGCAGTCTTTTATGGTTAAGTCATAATGAGAGACTTTGGGCAGGAGAATTAATGACTACTTTGATATTCCACAAGAAAGGAGGCATCTAAATGGAGCAGGATAAATTTGAATGCTCAAAGTCCTAGCTTGTCGTAATATTTTGCTTTCTGGAGTAAAAGGAGGATTCCCTAAACATGCAGTCATCCTGAAGCAGAGTTTCTTAAAGAGCCAGAAGAAAGCTATCTGTATAGTGTGTGATTTTTATTTATTTTTTCCTTTGTGAATCTGAAAGGTATTTGTGGTACAGAAGCTTATTCCAAACCAGGAGGACATGCAGAGCCAGCACCACTGCTGCATGTTGCTGGGAATATTTGACTTAGTTGCTGCCAAACAGCCAAGCTGTGGAAGCATCTTCATAGTTCAGCTGACTAGTGGTGAAGGAGTGCTGAAGTGGAGTCTCAGTGGTGATGAATTCACTCATGAGTCATTTTTGTCACACACTTTTAATTTGACTGATTCATTACACAAACACATGGTTGTCAGAAGCCCAGTAGCTTAATGGCATTAAAGTGTGGTCACTTAGCAGTTCCTTTGCAGTCTGTGGGAACCGTACTTGCTTGACAGACAGTTCATAAAGTGCTAAGATGTGCAGAATCTTTGTTTTCTGAAGGAATTTTTAGGACCAGTCTAGGGAAAAGAAAAGGGCCAGTGGGGTATGTTTGGCAAAATATGCGTATAGCACTGGAGCCTGCCAAAATCAGCATTTACTGTAGAATTACTTTGCACGACTACTTTGTAAATTGTTCTATTTTTTGCATATACAAATGTGTCTGTGGTGATACACTTTTGCAAATGTATTCCTTACATCCCTTCTTGAAAAATGAAACCTCTTTAATGACCAGATGTTTATCTATTCCTTGCTCTGAGGTTCCATGGAAGGTTTTCTGCATGATAAGTTTGATAGGTGTCTGATTAAACATTGCTGTCTGTAACACAAGCTACTGATAAAACTGCTAATAGGATTCCTTTCAATTTTAGTAGGAGTTTCACTGAATGAATATGTTAATTGGGAACTTAGATAAATAAGGCTACTAGAGCTATGATTAATGATCAAAATGAAAAATGCTTTTCAAGTGCAGAAGAGTAGATGTAAAATGGACCTCAATAAAAGTGAAATTTTATGGTGATTAGCTATGAATTTTCAGGAATCAAAGCTTTAATAGCTAAGTGCTTATTATAATCTACCTGATAGTTTCAAGAGGAAGAGATCATACCTCACACAGAGGTGGCAGCAATTGCAGACATTTCAGTGAGAGGGGAACTTTGAGTCTTAGAAGTTTCCCTGAGGAAAAAAGAAAAATCCACAGTGATATTTCGCAATTAGAAAATTCTAAAGGTAACAGAAACAAGTGATGAGTCTCCTGTCAGCTTTCTGAATGTAAAGAACACCAAAATTCTGTGTTAATTTCCTGTACCATGATTTAGATGGAAACATAGAAAGGTTTGGGTCAGAAGGGACCTTTAAAGATCATCTAGTTCCAATTCCCCTGCCACGGGCAGGGACACCTCCCACCAGACCAGGGTGCCCAAAGCTCCATCCAAACATGGCCTTGAACCCTTGCAGGGAATGGGGCATCTGCAGCTTCTCTGGGCAGCCTGCTCCAGTGCTTCATTACCCTCACCTTAAAGAATTTTTTCCTACTGTCTAACCTAAACCTACTCTCTTTTAGTGTAAAACTGTTACCCTATCAGATCCATGAAGGTAGAGATCCTAACAAACTCTAAAAACTAAAAGGCCAGAAAAATCTTGAGATGATTTAGCATTCAGCCTACCCCAAGGAAGAAAGCTGGCAGAGTAACTAAAGTCAGGCTCAGGTACAATTGAGTGCCACAAAAGTGGGGAAAAGGGACTGAGCAGAGAGAAAACTCGCTTTCTGCATTACTGAACAATGATGCTTGTTTATCAATTGCGAAGAGGTTTATCAAGCCTGTACGCTTTTGCTGGATGTCAAGAGGGATGCAAGCTGGCACTGCCACTTAAGCAGCTCTTGCCTCTGCTGGCCTGGTTGCGTGCTGGCAAAACAGTTATTTTAAGGGCTTTCTTAGTAGCTTCCTAGAAGTACCATGCTGCTGGGAAGGCAAATTCAGGTTTACAATTTCAAGAGACACAAGTTTCCCCTCAGATACCTGTCTAGAGAGCAGGGGCACTGTTCAGGAGGACTCCTTGTCCTCTGTTCCTTCCTCAAGCACAGCAATGCCCTTCTGTGGAGAGGGCTTGGGGAAAGGCACCTCCAGAATATTTGGGAAGATGATGTGATTGTACTATAGATGCATTTGCATAGGCTGGTTGAAATCCCTGTGAACAGAGTCCCCTGTGTGCAGGAATCTCTGGGAGATGGTCCAGGCCTTGATGGAGAACACTGAGCAATCTGAAAAATGTCTAGACAGTCTGTCTCAGCATCTCCTCTCCCCTCGTTTGGAGGCAAGGGAGAGCTGCCAGCCTTGTGTGATATCACTGTTCAGGTCCTCCAAAGCATTTGCCAAGCATCTCCTGCAGAGAGAGGGAAATGAGGAGCTGATGTTTCAAATATAAAGTAAGCATGAGAAATATCTTGTGAGGTGGGAAAGTCTCAAACTCTCCTCTTACTTTACAAAGCAGCATCAAAAAACAAACTTCCCGTCTTTCCTTCAGTAGTTAGCTATTCTTAAGTTAAATTTCAGTAAAAGCATTTTAATGATGAATGAAAATGGAAAACAAAAAAAAAAAACCAGACAAAACCAAACAACAACAGTTAAATGGGTCTGATTCTTGTTTGAACCAGTTGCTGGGTAATGTTCACTGAAATTCTTTCACAGCAACTTGAAATTTAAAGCTGGCAAACATTTTCCACACCCGTAGCATTTGGTTATGGAAATCAAAATAAATTATTTCTCAGGTGAATATTGTTTCCATGTAGGGTTAAAAACCTAGGGGGAAGAAAAATGGGAAAAAATCCGCTTGAGTATAAAAAAGAAAAGTCCTAAAACATTATTTTTCTTTTTGTTTGGCTTTCAGACATTGATGAATGTTTACAGAATGGTCGTATCTGCAATAATGGACGATGCATAAATACAGATGGCAGTTTTCACTGTGTGTGCAATGCTGGATTTCAAGTGGCAGCTGATGGAAAAAACTGTGAAGGTAAGACTTTTCTGAAGTTACTCCATATTAGTAATTACAGTTGCAAGCGGTTATTCACATCAATAAAAAAGAAAAGGACCTTTGGTGAGAGGGGATGGAGGGGAGCAAGGAATCAAATTTCTATATACCTTTTGCTGTATCTGGGAGGGCAAGTAAACTGTCTTTTGCAGCCAGTTCTGGATCCTTGGCTTGGCAATCCTCAACAGGATGTCTGTCCAGCAGGAGAAATAGCACATACCACTATGGCAAAATGCAGTTTCTTTGATGGGAGTGGTACATTTTAAAACGGAGTACAAGTCACATGCTGCCTAATTTTACTGTGTGTTTAACAGCATACTTTATGGGATCTAACTGGGTGTCTAGCAGTGTGTTTTATGCAGATGCAATCTGGGCTGACCCATAAAATCTGTTTTTAAGAAAAATTTGTAAACGTAATTGATGTGTTCCTACCTCCTAGACCTTTAGCAAAGTTGGGGGGGAAGGGGGAGAATGTTCTTTATCATGCTTCCCAAGGTCCTTGGGAGGGTTCTCAATGATCTATTCATACATTAAAGGAATTTCAAGCACTGTTCTTAGAAACATTTTTGGCAGAATATTATCTCAGTGATTCAGCTCAAAGACTTAATGCCAAAATTCCTGGTGGGGATAGATACATGATTTTTTTAATCATAAATTATTTTTGTCTGACTTAGCCTGTAAGTAAAAAGAAAACACACCATGTCTAGAAGTGTAATATCTGTCCAAGACAGCTGCAATATTAAGGAAAATAGCATGATTCCGAATATATTGTAATGTCATTATGATCCAGTGATTTTATGTGCTCGTAGTGATTCTGTTAATCCTTGGTAGAGACAGACATTTTAAGACTGTTTTACCTGACTCTTTTTTAGACACAGTTTAGCACTATAAGTTAGTTTTTAAATATCTAATTATGGATCTATATTGACTAAAGGTACTTGAAAATGAATATATTTTGGGAATAAAAACCACTTGATTCTGATTTCTTCCTTTTCCACCAAATACCATGTGCTAATAGTAATAAGAACCAGGACATCGGCAGTCTGGTAAAACATTTTTAATTCCATTGCACATGTTGCCAGAATGTCTGTTGCATCCGCTTATGAAGCAGTGTCATCTCTGGCATTGTAATGCATTGAGTTTTGTTCTTAGGAATACATATGCACACACTTACTGGTAAAGACCCTGTGCCATCCATCAATGTAACTGCGTATAGTCCTTTATATGAAACTGCTAAATAGTACTGATTTTCTTGTATGTGATGTCCAAAATTGATTTCATTTGCACCAGCATGAAGTAAAGACTAAGAGCACATAATATATTACTCAAATCAAGCACAGAAATTTCTTGCCTTTGCGTGAGAGAGAGACTGACTGACTGACTGTGCAGGGTTCAGAATAGCAGTATATGCTATTCTTATTTGAATTCTTATTCTGTGCCATTAGGTCAGAGAGTGAATAATGCCAGCATGAAGCCAGTAAGCACCTCTCCTATGTGACCTGTCATGCTGAATCCAGGAAGGTGCGAGTTTTATTTTAAATGGAAATTGATGATGAAAATGCAGCAGAGTTCAATGTGCTTCTGCATGCTTGAGTGCAGTGGTGGGAAGTCTCCCACACTGGAAATCTTAAAACAGAGGTTACAGAAGTTTTCACTTCTAACACAGGTATCCACTCCTGCCCTTTCAGGTGTTCTTAGTAACATAAAAATATGTTTGCCATTCCAAATGCAATCTGCTTCTAACCTAGCTTCCATTTTCATCAAGATTGCAGGCTCTCTTCAATTGCATCCCTCCCACCCCCTTTTTTTCTAAAAACCTTTTAAAGGTTTTTACCAACCGGCAGTTCTTAAACTGTCCAGTCTCTCATCTATTTTGTCATTCTCTTTACTTTTTTTGTATGCATACCTTTGTATGTTAACTATTCATTATGAAAAACTGGAGTTACTGCTTTCATGCATCCTCTAGGACAGTGCACTACATCCCACTGTATGTTCCCATTTATCATGTACCCCTGACAACCAAGAAGGAAATTAAGGTTTACCTTTTGGATATAATTAGTAGGGGTTCTTTTATGTAAACAGTATAAGGATTACATCTGTTATGTGCATTTTCAGATATGGATGAATGCAGCATAAGGAATATGTGCCTGAATGGGATGTGCATCAATGAGGACGGCAGTTTTAAATGCATTTGTAAACCAGGGTTCCAGTTAGCATCTGATGGACGCTATTGCAGAGGTAAGCACAATAACTGATGGATTCCCAAAGTATGAGAGTTATATTCCTCTTGTAGCTTTAATTTCCTTACAGTGATCCTTGGGGACAAGAAACACTGGGCAGAGTTCTCATCAGATATGCTTTTTTAATTAGCTAGAATGATTTGTTATTGTGCAAGACAGCACTCAGTCTTCTTCAAAGTGCTGAGCAGCAGCCCTAACCAACCAGTGGGAAATATTTTTTGATCAACAACTGTGTGATCTGACCTAGTTAAACCTTTTTTTTTTGCCTATGAGGTCTTCTGCAGTTTGACTCCAGTATATCTCACTTCTTGTGCTTGGCATTTTCAAGTTTTCTGCCTTTGACCACCCAAACATGCTGGCCTTCCTGGGGTCTGTCTCCCATTCCTGCCTGGGTGTCTCCAGTCAATACAGTATCTCCAAGAAGTGTGCAGTACCCCTTGTGACCGAGATGCAGACATGAGCACCGCAGCAAGATTGTCTTTGGTGTTTGCTGCACTAGCTCAGCAAAAGCTCATGTGGGAGACACTGCAGTCTTTTTGTTGCTAGTTATGTCATCAGAGTTCCTGTTCTGTCCCATCAGGAACTGCAAGTTTTGTGTGTATAAGTCTTCGTGTTTCAGTGTGTTTTATAGGCACAAACCAGAAGTTGAAATAAGGAACAAACAAGTGCTGTGCCAAGTTACTTACAGAAGCTGAAATAAGGAATAAGCAAATGCTGTGCCAAGTTACTTAGGATTTTTCTTTAGAAAAAATTTTAAATCTTTCAGCTCTAGGAATCAAGGTAATTAAAGTATTTACACTTCAGTAAATTAAAAAAACAAACAAAACAAAACCCAAAAAAGAACACTGGATTATACAGCAGCATCTTGTGGACCAGTTACAAAATTAAATGTTTGAATTAATTTGTTTTTGAGAGTTACTGACATTAAAGGTGAATTTCTCTGGATCCTTTTGCTTCTTGAACACTGTACAGGTCTTAGATCTGAGATGCATGGTACCTAGACTTAGACTTTGGATCCAAACTAGGACAACGATTTATTGGTAAAACATCCAGAAATTCTCTTGCATTTGGTACCTTTTGCACTAAATGTGCAAACCAGGGCTACCCAGCTTTCAGGCAGGGGATTCATCTATTATAACAAGAGGAGACCCCATTCTTGCTTCATAATAGGATAGTTTTGATTGGGAGAATAAGTTGTCCTTTAATTTCTCAGATGAAAAAAATGCATGGATCTGAACATGTGTCCCATTAGCTTACAAGCTACTGTCTGCATTGGCAGCAGCTTTCACACACTTAACAGCAATCAGCTGTATTTACATTCTTACCTGTTTTCCAAATAGTGGGTGTATGTCTGCACTTTGCCAAGGCTTATTTTCAAGCTGGTCTGTGTGTGGGAAGGCAATGAAACTTGGCCTCAGACTTGGCAGGGAAGAGTTCAATGCCTATCAGGCCTTGGCACGTCAGACAGTCTTGTTCCCAAAGACCACTTGCTGGCTGCTCTCTGTGTCATTAGCAGGGATGTGACTAACTCATGAAAGCTCAGCCCAAAAACTTGTCTTGTTTTGTGCCTTGATCACCTTTTGGTATGGCGTTTTGTTGTTGTTGATGGGTTTTGTTTGTTGATTGGTTGGTTGGTTTTATTTATTTATGTTTTTTATATCAGTCTGTTCACTGAAATGCCATCCAAGAAACTGGTACATAAATTGCTTCGACTCTTTCAAAATCAAACTTGGGATACTTGACTTCACAGCCTCTCTTACATGCCTCCTGGCCAAACAGGACTATGGATACAGCCAAAAAGGGGTTTCTGGCCCTAGAGAAATGTTACTTCTGTGCATCAAAGGGAGAATATTTGAAAATTATCCAAAATTGCAGGCAACTCAACTGATTTCTACTGGAAGTTGGAACAGATGTTATAGTAAAATAAGGATTTCTCCCACTGCTTTTCAACACTTACAGTAAGCCTTGTTCTCTATGAACGAGCATGCAAACATTCATTAAGTATGAAATTGCTATTGGGTGAAAATCAAACCAGATTTTGAGACATTGACACCCAAAGTGCACGTATTCCCAAATTCCCATATGTGTCTCCTTCTTCCACTCGCCCAAAGCATCATGAAATTCCCAGGAGAAAGTAGTGGCTAGAATGAGCACAACTCTCTGGTAAATGTCTCTAGTCACATTAATAAAAGTTTAAAATCGATCCTTAATAATGTCTTTTCCTTGTACATTTTAGTGTCTATCCTTGTAGAGTCCTCTCTGTATATACCACAAGTGCAGAGTAAATAATTTCTGTCTTATAAAACAGTTAGGTTCTGAAACACTCATCTTTCACACTGTGTATCCTGAATTTGTTTGTGAAGCGAATGCATGAAGATCTTACACAAGCTTAAACATGCAGTTAGTGCTCACACATATTGGGAATGTGTGTATGCACAAACTGATGTTTCTGCAGCAAATTGGCTACCTGCCTGAGCAATTTTGATATGGAATTGACAAGTATTTTTGCCAAATTCTTCAGGAGATCAACAAAGGAATACAAGAATTGCAGTGTGAAACACGTTACTCCTATAAACATCTCATTTGATGCATTGTAAGCTGAATTTGGAAATGTTAGGAAAAATTTCTAACCCAAAGTTAGGAATACTGTAATTGACAGTTCCATAAAACTGGAATTTAAGTATAAGTACAGGGCATGTGCTTGGCTGTCTGGTAAAAATTCCACTCAGGCTTTATGAAGTAACATGCCAAAAAAGAATGTTACACCACAGTCTTGTGTATTCCCTGTAATACAAGACATATTAAACTTTTTCACCATTAGGTTCTTCCACTGATGATTTGCTGAAGCTTTTTCAGAAATACTTAGATCAGCCAGGCAGAGGTTTAAAGCATTATTGAAAGCTCTTGCAAGGCAACTGGAAGTGGGAGTTTAGTAGTCTGAGTAAATTTTTCCTGGTTAAAATTAGAGGACTTAGTGTACCCAGCTGGCACTACTGAGCAAGCTAAGCAGAAAAGGCAAAAACCGATTGGACATGGAGAATGAATCTATTAGGTTGTTTTCCAGAACCAGGTTGAGGTATTCGGGCAAACGTCAGAAAAGTATTTCTGAAGTTGTCAAAATGGCGGCTTTTACCACAGAGGACGGCGGAGCCTTGTTAGGGTTAGAAATTTGGACTGTATGCCTGCATGTGCAGTTGATTTACTGGGTGGAATCCCGGCCCTGGTAAAAGCAGAGGATTTTTGCCTCTTTTTCACTGGAGCCAAAGTTTCAGCTACCTCTGCAATGCTGAGTGACCAAGTGTACCTTTCTATAAAACACCAATGACAGTATTTTAGACACATTTGTAAATGAGTGTAAAACAAAACACATTGCACATTTCATCCCTTACTACTTTACAATTTCTTAACAATAAAAAAAAAAAGAAAAAAGGCAATTTTGCCTTTGTGTTTCTGTAAGTAACCTTACAAAAGGAACGTGTTTTTAATTTTTTTATTTTTTATTTTTGGAGAACATGTATCTGTCCAAGGAGTTCATTATTGTTTAGCAAAAACTGTCTGCACCTTTAAATAATACGGACATACATTGAATTCCTGACTCAGTTTTACTTACACTGAGTAAGGATGACATTTAAAGAGGGAAAAGCATTTAAAATTTGCCTGAAACAGAACAAAAGATTGCAGGATGAAGTTGAAATGAATTGAGCCCATATACTCAACTATAACTTCTATTTTAAAATGCAGTTTGAAAAAGGAATCTTGGATCATACAAGCCATGTTTTATGCCAAACAACACAAACTAAGTAAAACATAGAGGTGTTTCACTCTCAATTTGCCCTTTTAAGGTCAGAAAAAAAGGAAATTGTCACACACACACTGTCTTTTGTATATGTTACGGAGAGTTGTTATGAAGTGATTATTCTACAAAGGTTATACATACTTCCAAACAATATTTTAAACACTCCTTTTCTTAATCACTTATAAAATAATGGCATGATCTCTGTGTCTAGAGAATGATCTTACTATTAGGACAGGAAGACTATAAATTTTTTTTTCTAATTTGACATCCCTTTGTGATAGTCCAATATTATGAGGTTTTACTGTTGTATTTCACTGCTAAGGGCCTTATTGTTTAGTGTACTATTGTTGGGCAAAGATGATAGCTAGTGCTTGGCAATTCCTTGGTGCTCAAATCATTAGGAAGTTTCTTTCAAGACTGGAGTGTAGTCTATCCATTAAAAGTGTATAAAATGGACTATAATGAGCATCTGATAGGGAAAAAAGTAATTGTCATGCAGATAACCAGAAAGATGCTATGTGCAGGAAGGGTCTGCCTGTGAACATTCAGATGAGCTTCCAAAAACTGAACCCACAGCAGGAGGAAGGGAAATTCTTTGGTGTCCTTATGAAAGCATTCCTGATTCCTGCGGGGAGCAGGGTGAGGGTATGAGAGATTCAATTTGCAATCTGGGCTGATTTCTTACAGTGCAAACTAACTGTTAACACAGAAAGGGAATACGCAGTTGCGCACTACAGAAGTCCTTTGTCTTAGCAGTCACAGTTTCCTCATTCCTCTGTTATGTTTTTGCTTGAATGACCCTTATTTTGGAATATGTACCCCTTGGGAACAAGTTGGGAAAGTGTAGACCTCTGAGCAGCAGGAAAATCCTGAGAGAATCAAATTGTTCTGTTTTGTTGTTATTTCTCCTGAATTTTAAATTTTCTTCTTTTGTTTTACAGAATTAATTAATCATTATTCTTAAAAAGACCTTTATTTGAACTAGTTTCCATTTTCATTTGATATTTTTCTATAAGATGCATTGAAAGCAGCTGTGAATGCAAGTTTCAGCTGAAAATAGGCTGCACAAATGTAAGTTTCAGCCAAGCATCAAACTCTATGTAACTTAATTTCTAATAAAGCTCATTCTGTTCTCCAACAGACATCGATGAGTGTGAGACAGCTGGAATATGCATGAACGGGCGCTGTGTGAACACTGATGGTTCTTTCAGATGTGAATGCTTCCCTGGCCTTGCAGTAGGACTGGATGGACGTGTTTGTGTTGGTAAGACAAGCTCGATGTGAGGCGAGTCACAACCAATGTTAAGGCATTAATGTTAAAGTGATAGACAGATTGGAATTTGAATGTAGAATTTACTATATTTTAATGGATTAGTGGGTTCTGGAATATTTACGTTGATGCCCATTTTACTCTTTTTTCTTTCTGTTTGTGTTTAAAGGTAAAAAATGTGTGGGCCAAATTACAAGATCAGGTAGACTATATAGCATAGTGCTGTTGGGGATGAGTGATACTCTATCAGTTTTGAGCAGGTGAGAATCTGCCTGGTTTTTGTCAGTCTAGATTACTTCATTTTTTCACCAAGCCTAAAGATTTAGTTAGGCGTTCATCTCTTTTTAAAGTGGGACATATCAATTTTTCTACTTCCATCTATTTCTTATTAAATGAAGGAGGTTTGAGATCTTTGATTTTAAAATTATAATATGTCTGATGGCCATTATCAGCCAGTTTTTAAAAAGTGAGAAATGTCAACTATGATCCTGAAAAGGTAAACAACAGCAGAAAACTTATGGTACACTCAGAAATTGTAAGGTTTCATCTCTGAGTATTCTGAAAGGCAGTAATGCAAAAATGCAGAAAAATAAGGTGTTCTGATATTTTAATGTTTGCCCCCAGTCCCTCAGTTGACAACTTGCCTTTAAAAAGCCATCTCAGTAACGTGCCACAAGTATTGTCATTAGGGAAACCTCTTTTAACATTCAGAAGCCATGAAAATATGGATTTTGCACTAAATTTTGCTCAGATATGTAGTTGATTTATCCCAGTTGACAGAGTAGCTGTGGTCAAAAGAGCTATAGTAATTGTTTCTGTACTTTTGTTGCAAAGGAAGTGGGAATTTAAAATGCATTATACGGTCAATAAAAGAGTTCTAAGCTAATGCATTACACATTTACATTTTCTGCATGTTAGAGCCCATAGTAACAGTTTCTGTAGTTCATTTGTTAAGTCATTAAATATGGTAACTAGTTTGTGTGTCTGAACTCAAAGGAGCATGAGGAAGAATTTCCTGTCCTGAGTGCAGTGAGGGTATAGGTGGTTGAGAAGCATAGGGAAATGGTGAAAAATGTTTTGTTTTGACAGCTATTTCACAGTGTTTATGACAACCAAGCTATATTTAATAGCTGTTGTAACTTATGGCACTATAGTTGATAATGATAGGATTAAGAGGGATTTCTTTTTTCAGATACACATATGCGAAGCACGTGCTATGGTGGCTACAAGAGAGGGCAATGTGTGAGACCATTAACCGGTGCAGTTACAAAATCGGAATGTTGTTGTGCCAGCACGGACTATGCCTTTGGGGAGCCTTGTCAACCCTGTCCAGCACAAAATTCAGGTATGGAATATTTACTGGTACTTATTCTAATGTAAGCTTTATGTCAATAAGCTGTTTTTAGGAAGGTAAAATACAGCTTTGTGTTAACATCCCATCTAAAAACCGGAGAATTATGTTGTCATACAACATGTTAAGTATTTTGAGCAATCTGCTATTTTGAATATTGGAATAGCATAGGAGAGAATTTTTTGAGGTAACAGTAAATGCCAATATCTGATTGAAAGTCATTACACACATGAAAACAGATTGTCACACACAAAACCCTGCTTTGATAGATGTGGATTACTAAAAGTATAATTTTGATCTCAAATCATTAATGGAACCATCTTGAGTAATTCATGCATTCAAATCCTTTTGTACACCTGTCAGTCACATATTTGCTGTCTGAATTCTGTATCACCCCAGTGGTCTGAAATTGTTTATACAGTAACTAGACTTTGGATAGTCAGGGCAAAACAAAAGCCTGATTAAGACGGTTGAGAATATTTGAGTCTCTCAGCAAAATCCCCACCAAGCGTTGTTGTCTGGAACATAGTTGCACTCTGGCAAGACAGCAATCCTAATCATTCTCATGGGCAGAATCTGCTTTTAGGCAAGCACTTCTTCCAAGAAGACTATGCTGACGCAGTCCTTGTCCTGAAGCCAATAAATAAAGAGACTCTGGTTTTGTGGAGGTGACTGCAGGGTGATAGTTTGAAGCACAACTTTGTCAAGTGATTCTTTGCACTCAGCAAATTTGTTGTTGCATATAAACCAAATAAGCCATTTGATAAGTAGTTCTAAAGCATCTCACACTAACTTGGTACCTGCTTTGTAGGCCAGAAATGTATTTTAAATCTCAGTTTTAACTGATAGCTTTATGAAAAGCATTAGAGACATGAGCAATTGGAACAGATTAGGCTTGTTGAGCTGATCAGAGCTCTTCAGCAAGAGCTTGCTGCCACCATTTTATAATGTGCCATGTTATTTAGAATAGCAAAACACCATGGGAATGTTAGCAGAATAGGAAGGAGCCTTTCCAGCAGCCTCTGTTCAAATCAATAGGCCCTTCTTTCTGTACAGTAGAGTTGAAATCTTTGGATTTAAATGTTGGACTCTGTATCATTGACTTCTGTTTTATATTTTAATTACTTTAACAGAACATTTACACATGTGGAAGCTGTTTTTCTTGTGTTGTTTTGCCCACCTTCTCAGCTGTTTAAAACAAAAAAAAAAGCCATCTCACAAAGGGTGAAGTGCAGCATTTCTTTGGGAGTTGACTTGGAGAAGAAAGGAGAAATTTTTTTACAGAGTAGCATTGCATCAGAGAAATTTAAAAGAATTCCTGAAAGGAAGACACTTGTTGCTCTGTTCTCCTCAGAAACTCTCTGCAGAAGTTCCTACCATTTGAGAATAATAGTTGTGCTGATGCATGTCCAGAGCAGGTCTGCTTTCACATAAGTTGGCAGTGATTAATTGATTCAAGCAGCAGTATGTGCTGTGTGTGTATCTACATGGATATTGAATCCCTTTGGGCACAATGTAGACATATATGGTTTGCCCAGGATTAGGTCCTTTCTCTTGCAAAGTCCCGTTGTAAACTGTGTAATGCAGAATATCCTTGTAACAGTTGATTTTGGGTGAATTGATTCCACTTATCAGTTCATTTTACAAGTCAGAAAATCTGTTAAGTGTACAGCCTTCTGAATTCATATTAACCTGCTGATTATGATACGACTGGGAGGTGTTTTGCATATGATTTTCTTGAAGAGAAAACAGCTGTTCAATAAATATAAAAATGTTTTTTAACAGTAGTGTAATTATTTTACAAGGAGTAATGTCTTTAAACTAAAAGAGGGTAGATTTAGATTAGATAGTCAGAAGAAATTCCTTACTATGAGGGTGGTGAGGCACTGGAACAGGTTGCCCTGTGGATTCCCCATACCTGGGAAGTGTTTAAGATGAGGTTGGTTGGGGCTTTGAGCAACCTGGTCTAGTGGGAGGTGTCCCCTCCCATGGCAGGGGAGTTGGAATTAGATGATCTTTAAGGTCCCTTCCAACCCAAACCATTCTATTTTGACTGTTCATAAAGTGCAACTGTATTGAAAAACACTGACCTATCTGTTTACAGGTAGTCCTGATGTGGATGTGGTTGTTTAGCTTCCTCTGTCAAGTGGTCTGAACTCAAAAGGACTTGAACCCACCATTCACTGAAACATTTGAGAAAATTTGATACATTTTTTTTTTTAAGGATAGCAGATTCTTGATTTGCAGACGCTCCTACTAAATGGAGTTAAATATGGTCTAGATTTATGGGAAAACTTCTTCTGTTTTTCAATCACTTTGAGCGTGCACTTTGAGCAAGGACTGGGACATATGAATACTGGAGAATCTTGCTGTGAAGACGTTATGATTTATTTATGTAGGAAGGCCATGATGAAGCTCATGTCTATTCCTGAATGCCTTGGTTCAGCATTTGAAGTTTTTACTCATTCATCTTCATCAGCAGATGCAGACCCCGAATCTGCTAAAATGTTTCACAGGTTCAGAACACTTGGAGGATATTCATGTGTTTGGAATTGAAAGGCATGTTATTTAATTGGAGTAATTAATTGGCATGTTGTAAATGATGAAGCTGAAAGCAATGAGCTGAGAAAGAGTATGCCAGTAAGTATTTTCATATTTTTTCCAGCTGAATATCAGGCTCTGTGCAGTAGTGGAACTGGCATGACAGCAGGAGGAAATGGTAAGATCACCTTATGTAGTTTCAAAATATGGAAGTTCTGGCTGAAAGCATGACTTTGATATCCTTGATTAGTTAGACACGCTGGGTGGGATGATGGCTGGAAAGAGTGGGAGGAAGGCTTATCTAGGTGGATGTTTGCAACAGAAGAATAGATGAATTTAGGATAAAATAAGTGGAGCATGCCATTTCATCAGTGTGCCCTCTCTTTTTATGCCATTCAATGTATGTGAGTGCTGTTATAGAATAGTGGCAAATCTGTGAATAGTGTCATTACATACATGACTTAGAAATCTTATCTGTAAGTCATATTTACAGTTTTTAATTGAAATTGACCTGAAGAATAAAGCCATGTTGAACATTGAGCTTGCTCATGTATTTTCATCTCACTCACAAATACCTGGCTAACAGACCTTGGTTGATAATTACAAAGAAGGAACAGATGATTACAATCACAGCTTTGTAGTTGTACAACTGAAATTGCAAACCTTATGCCAGTCAATACTCACTAATAGAACTGCTGCCAGCAGAGAGGGAAGAGCATTCAGAAGGGAAGGATGTTCATGCTCTCGGGAGTGATGACATCTGGAAATGCTGTGAATCAGAGAATATGAATATGGGGTGCTATTAGTACCTGTGCATCTATAAACATAAGAGCCCAGTTTGTATCTACAGTTGCAAGTTTTTAAAATGTTTGTGGGCTAGAAATGGTCTTAAATCAGTGTAAAAGGGATATTTTTTTGTCTTGAACATGAATATTTAGGTGTGAATTTGCTAATCAGAACTACATGATTAAAAATATGGAATGGCCAATGTTAGTGATATTGAAAATATATCTTATTCTAGTTTGGAGAATGAAAAGGGGGAACCTCCACAGTTCTCAACAATTGACTTTTTTTTTTTTTTTAAACATTTATGTAGATATTAATGAGTGCTTACTGGATACTGATCTCTGTCCCAATGGAAGGTGTGAGAATCTGCATGGAACATACAAATGTATTTGTAACCCTGGGTATGAAGTGGATTCAACTGGGAAAAACTGCATTGGTATGAAATGTCTTATTTTTCATTTTGAAGTTTGCTTGTGTATATCCTTCTTTGCCATTTTCTTCAGTGTTTCATCAGATGCAGTAGCTGCTCTTCTGGATGTTTTTGCTAAATTTTATTGGTTTAATTTTGGTGCTTTGGTGCTTTACATTGCTTATAAAGTCCTCCGGTGTAAAAGTGTAAATGACCATTGCTACCAATGACCTGAATTGCTGGCAGTTCAGATAAGTCCCTTAAATATGTGCTCCATGGCACCACTGTTTCTCCAAATAAAAAGCAGCTGGATCCTGCTATTGCAGTGCACCATGGGAGAGATCTAGGATCACCAGTGTGGTAGGTCCCTCCAAAAGCAGGGTATTTATGTAAAACTTATAATAGATCTTAAGAAGATGAGTATACCATATGCTACAGAAAGCTTCTGTGATTTCCGCCAGTTCTGACTTTGGGGAAAATTCCCTTTCAACTTTCTGACAGGGCTAAGTTTACTGGTCAGATGCAGGAAAATTGATGAAAGCACTAGCAGACTCTGTATGCTGTCTCTAGCTATGGCTTATTTCCTGTGCTGTGCAAGTGAGAAAAAAAAAAAAAGACAAATTTTTCATCACAGAAAAAGTGAAATAAATTGGTCACCTCTACAGGAACAACAGCAGAAGCACTGCAGTATGAGATTAAAAGAATTCAAATAAATAGTAGTTCAGCCTCTTCTCATGCTGTCAAGGATGTTGAAAGAAAAGGTCAGATACCTACAGACTCCTATTAGAAATTTTAGTTCTGTGAATTGTCTTGTTCCACTTAACAGAACCATCAAAAGCACATTACTTAAAAAGTTTCAAATTCCTTTCTTCCACTCCTGCGTTGGTGCATTGTTCCAGAATGTCTTTATACAATTGGTTACAAATTTCTTCTAGGCTCCTGTTAAAAGTTGTGACCATTTTATGACCAGTTGATGTTGTACTAATATTATCCTTTGACATAGCACCATGTGTCAGCACTTATCCCCAAAGTATTTCTAAAGAATCATCGTATCCTTTCTCAAACTCTGTTGCATAAACGACTATCCAAATTAATGAATTTGGTCATTTCATAAAAGCAAAGACTACAGCTTTGTATTGCATACAACTGATCCAACCATTATACAGTCTTCTGATGAGGTCCAACCAATGTCTTAAACAGTGGTGCCAGCACTTCTCCATCGCCCCTAGAAAAGTCCTACCTGAACTGATTTTGGAGTGAATTACTCTTTTCTAAAACATGTTATACTTGGGGATTAAAGTCAGCCTCTAACTGGAAGATACACTCAGAGCTCTCTCTCCTCTATTGCCTTCAGTTTATGAGTTTTGTTTTAAAGCATGTTATTGTTACTGGCCCCAAAGTTTTCAAACATTGGTGATTGTATTTTATTTTTTTTACATTGTCAAGCTTAATTGAATTGCATGATTGAAAGAATTGCATGATTGTCTGTGTTAGCAATAACTTCCAGTGTAGTGTTGTCCATAGTTTTTGATGCAATTCATTTTTTATTTCTACATGGCAATGAATAGAACCATGACTCATCCTTGAAAAACATTGCTAATATCATCTCTCCATTGTGATGACTCTCTTTTTTAATATAACCTACTGTAATCTCTCCTTCAGCCAGATCTGAATCCACCTTAAAGTTCAAAAGTTTCTTCCTGTTGTCTTCAGCTTACATAATAATTTTATTTTGGTTCTGTATTCTCTATTTAAGTCTAAATAGCTAAAGTCATCTCTGTTATTCCAGTCTAAACTATCCACTATCTTGTTAAAAAAAAAAATAAAAAAATCTGAGTTGATCTTTGATAAAAGTCATGATGTAATTCATCCCATTTTCCCATTTGCTGCTTTGGCTTTGATTATCCATGTCCCATTTCAGAGTCTACCTCTAGCTTATGGCATCCCTTCTCTTCTCCCCATCCATCTGTGACTTTTCCAGCTGCTCCCCAGCCCACCCTGCTGCAGCCCACATCCATGCTCTATCACAGCTGTTTCCCATTCCTCCATAATGTTCTACCTGGCCCTCTCTCAATTTTTCTGAACTCCTGTGAAGCTTCCCACATGGTCTGCTTTATTCTGCAAATCTCCCTGCTTTTCCTAGCACTTCTGCTGTTCCCAGCTGCTGAGCTGACCCTCTGAGTTTTCCCATCTCTCAACACTTTCTGAGGCCTCTCTGACTTAGTCAATTGTTCCTGTCTGCTCTCAGAGTCTCTCCTGATCTTCACCTGCCATTCATGGCCCATTGCCACCTTCTTGCAACTTCTCTCTCATGACCACAGCTCTTCCAAAGATTTCCTAAGGGCTCTTGAAATTTTGCACTGGCATTTCTATTGAAAATTTTCAACTCTGAAACAAGTGTAGACTCACATTGGCCTTATTAACCGTAACATCTAAGACAGTCAGAGCAGACTTGGAAAAATGGTGATTTAAGGACCAGGATGACCAGCAAATCTTTCCAAACCAATCATCTCATTTTTTTTCATGAGTGTGGGGGCTGTTGTTCAGGGAATCAAGAGACTGCGTAGAGCTATTCCACAATAAAGGCAAGACAAAAATGTGATTCCCAGCTTTATTTTAAACAGTGCTGCGGCTGTCACATATTATGAATTCATGTAGAAGGAAAGTATGAGCACTTATGAAAGCAAAATAGCCTCCTAAATAGTAAAGCATGGGAAAAGCTCAACAAAGAAGCTTTTTGGGGCATTTTCCCTATTTAAAAGCAAAACAAAAACATTAATTTTTCTCTAGGTAATATTTGTGCGGTTTGAATTCATATAACTTACTGTTTCCATTATTTTAACAAGTTTTCATGAAGAAGGAAGGTGAAGGAAGTGGGGTCTTCAGTATTGGAGTGGTCATTTCCATTTGAAATAATTCCAAGTCTGTTGTTTACTAAAAAGTCTAGAAATCTATTTAGTGTTTTTGGAAAACAGTGCAAGGCATGTGTATGAGTATTCTCTGTCTCCCTTTTATTTCCTTGTCTCCACATACACAAAATGTAATAAAATGTGGCTGTGAGGAGGGGAATTTTGTCTTGGCTTCTAGTCCAGGAATGTTTCCTTTTGTAAAAAAATGTTGATTTTCATTACAGACATTGATGAATGTGCACTGAACATGCTGCTTTGTGACAATGGGCAATGCAGAAATACCCCTGGGAGTTTCACCTGCACTTGTCCCAAAGGATTTGTATACACACCAGACCTAAAAACATGTGAAGGTAATTGTGAAGGCACTTCATTTTATTTTAGTTTGATTCACAGAGATTTTTTTGGGGTTGTGTCAGAAATACTTTGAATCTTGATAAGGATATAACATGTAGAACTTGAGAGGAAAAAAAAAAGCAAAAAACACAAAACAATCATAGGGAAATAATATGGGAAAGTAGGGGAAAGAGGAGAGACAAAACCGAAGTTTTATGTAACCTTGTGGAATAGCCTATATCAGGTCTGCGCTAGCATTCTCCTTATTGGCTACCACCAGCGGGCCTGCACTGTGCCAGGAGTGAAAAAAATGTGAAAACCGCCAGGTTTTACAAATCTTTTCTCTCTTGGAGAACAAAAAGCTAGATGGGTCCTTGTGTGAATCCTTTTTGAGCCACAGACAGGATGTGCATCAAATCACTTAACACAGTCTACCAACTCAAAACAGGATAGTAGCTGGATGTCACAGAAAAATGAGGTGCTTCTGCTGAGTTCAATGTTTTAATGCTCTCATGTGTTAGTGTGTCTTTAGGGCACATGCATCATTAGCCTGCTGTGAAGAACTATATAACTGAAACACAAAATATGAGGAAAACCTATCATGAGGAAAGCTGCTTCCATTTTTACCCAAGCTGAAAAAGGCTATATGTATTTTTGTTAATGTTTCCTGGCACTAATAGCAGTGTGTTTCTCTTCTAGATATTGACGAGTGTGAATCTAACCCCTGCGTTAATGGGGTATGCAAAAACACGCCAGGCTCTTTTGCTTGTGAATGTTCTCCTGAAAGTACTTTGGATACAACAAGAACTATCTGCATAGGTATTTATTTTTCTGAAAAATTTATGTTTGCTGGTAGAAAATGTCCAATGACATAAAAGCAGTGTACACCAAGTATAGAAAAAACCTCTAAAATTACTTTTGTAGATATGTTCAGTAGAAAATGTTCCAGAAACAATGTTAAAGTGTTTGTTTTCACCATTACTATGGGTACCTAAAGTGTGACTAGCACATAGGAGCATGGTGTGCTTTCATGTCAAATTTGAAAGAGATGAAAATTCTTCTAACATACATGGGAATGATCAGACCTGATCAGAATGGTCTTCAGGAGTATGCTCACCCACTTCAGCCCTCCTGCAAGAGGGGTGGACATGTGCTCCTTAAGATCTTCTCTCTAGAAAGGCCACTTTTTGATTTGAGGTGGAGCATAGGTAAGTTGTGTTCAGTCCAGACTAGCTCTAGAGCAGACAGACAATGCTGTGACTCATATACTATGTGGGCTCATAATTTATCCCCGAGTTGGTCTGGAGTGACAATAATTTATAGCTGTTGCCTAGTCAGCAAGGAAAATTATGGAGCTATGGTTCTGGGTGGTCCTCAGCTGTCTCCTGCCGCTTCCTAGATGGGAAGATCAGATATCCAGACTGGAGTATCTTATAGATTAATGGAGGATCTAGAAGATGTTCGTATCTACCCCGTTCTGCATGTGCCTCAGATCTGAATCATAAAAAAAATTATGGCGACTCAGGTCTTGAATGGTGTTGAGATATTCCCATATGTTAAGGTTAATAAGCATAAATTAGGACTTGCAAGGGCTCTTTGCTGGGATGATTACAGGCTGTACTTCAGCATTGAGAAGGATAAATTAAGATCTTTTAAAATAAATTCAGATCTGATGTGTTGAGTTAGAATGAAAGGATGATTCTTTTTCATGGTTAAATTGAGATGTATTTTCAAATATATTCATGTATAATTCTAAACAATGTGCATGACAATACCTTGTTTTTTTCCTAACAGAAACTGTTAAGGGTACCTGTTGGCAGAACATAGTTGATGGAAGATGTGAAATAAATATCAATGGAGCAACTCTGAAGTCCCAGTGCTGTTCCTCACTAGGTGCTGCTTGGGGTAGCCCATGTACACCGTGTGAACGAGGTAACACTCTTCATTTATTCTCTTAAAATTCTCATTCACAGCTCTTGTATCTCACAGATGTGACATTACAAGAGCCTTCCCATCTTACTTGAATTCATGAATAAAGTAACATTGCAAGCAAGGGAATAAGCTTAAAAAGGCAAGCTTGTTTAAACCATCTAGCTATGAAATCCTTGGCATAACCCTTTAGTGCCTAGAACAAGGATCATGGCCATCTAGGCACCAGTGCCACATTAAATAAATAAATAAAATAAGGTAGTAAGACTGGTTTTATTCTCAATCAATCCATAAAATTTTAGAAGACAGGGAAACTGTTCTTTGTCTTCTATAGCCTTGCTTTATTTTGAGAAGGTGGCATAGTGTAACAAATAGTATATATCCTCAGGAACCTAGGATTTTTCCTTGTTCTGAGGCTGGTCCACATTATTGTCATAGAACTTTGGCCACAGGCCAGATAAATAACTTTACTGTTTCTCTTGTACAACACTTATTCCTTATTCAGTCTGAAAAAGGGATGACTTAATATTGAGAGGTGGCATGTAATTATAGAAGGCTCTAACATTGGCTTTTATAGTAAACATTTTACAAAATTAAATTCTTAAAGGAAGGGACCACACCTACAGTCTGTAACTTGCAGCATTACTTTAGCATGGTTTGTCATAATAAGTGATCTAAAGTTCTTAACGATGTAGCAATTGATGCATGTTCCCCAGAGCTCCCAAGAAAATGTTTGCAACAAATGGATCTTTGGTGTGGTAATGGAGGGAGGAGAGGGAGTAGCCCTTGTTATTATACTCTGTAGATTAACTGATTATCTAGAGAATCATATGGTTGATCAAGCAGTGAGTTGAGGTGTCTGCATATTCACTTCATCACAATTTGCTTGACTGAACTGTGGAATGAGCTGGGAACCTAGGGATGAGATGATGATTGCACAAATGTGTATGGGTTGATACTTAGACACACTGAAAGCTGCTAGTTTGCTCAAGTCATCAATTAATTCATCCTTTATAACTTAGCAGAATTCATCCTCATCTATCAGTGATAAATAGAGCTGTAATATGCTGAGACCAGATTAAATGAATTAATTGATTTGAATAAAGCAGGAATAATATAACCACTCTGTGGTTAGCTAGCTAAGACATGTTGGAGGTAAAAGAGGATAATGGCTGACACTTTACATAGTTTATGTAGTTGCCCCATCTTGTCTCCTTATTTTTCAGAAAATACTGATATTGTCTAAGTACTCAGACCTCTCACAGCAATAAACTTGATGTAATATTTCACATGATCATTTTTGCACAAGAGGTTAACAGTGAGTTTTGTACTGTACCATTCTAAAAGTTCATTTTTGTTCGTTTTACAGACCCAATATGCCAAAAGGGATATTCAAGAATAAGAGGAACATTATGTGAAGGTATTTATTGTTGCCTTAACATAAATCAGAGCTTGAATGAAAAAAAACGCCAGTGTTTTGAGTTAAGCAGTTAATTTAGCGTAGAGGAACATTATGCCAAATTCTTACCTCGTATAATTCCATTGACTTCATTAAAGTTATGTCAGGGTTGAAATTGTTTTCAGTTTTTTTAACATTCCTACATATAGTTTATCTCAAAGTACACACTTGAAAATACAGTATCTATGAGTATAAGGAGATGGTTCTCTCTTCAAATACTATTAACTGAGTAACCTATTCAGGCAAAATATGCAATAAAACATGGCATTATTGATACAGTGGTATGCAAAGCCATTACTATGCTGTAGAAAAAGAATGTTTAAAGACTGTATTTCAAATGAAAGCTTTTTTTCTTAACCTTGGCTTTCTTCCATTAACATTATATTAAATCAGAAATGTTCCAAAGCATAGTTATTGTCTTATAAAAAATGGGCATCAGGACACAGTTAAACTTTGGTTAAAGAACAGGCTGAACATTTTTTAAATGTGTAGCTTTTTGCTCAGTATGAGATGACTCTATACTATTCTGTGAGAATTGAAGGTCCCACCCTATTTCATCTTCATCTGAATTGATTTGAACCCCTGGCAAAGTACTGCATAGTTCCATAATATGCAGAAGCTCAGAGAGTCTCAAACTGCTGTGGGTCATCCTGACTGACAACATCTGACATGACACTGCAGTTAAAATATTTTTTAAAAATTACTCCCATATGTAGCTTCCATAAAGAAACATTTTTTTTCCTTAACAAAAAAGAAAACAAAACAACAACAAAAAAGAAAGAGGAACACCCTCACACATATTCCTTGCTTTCCAAATGATGACTGAATACTTTGGCACGTCCATGCTGCAGACCCACTGTACACAACTTTTCTGACCTCAGCAACACTTTTTGGAGTGTGTAAGTAAAAGAAAAGGAAAAAAAAAAAAAAGTGGCCCCACCTTTCTCTATTCACAAGGAAAGTCTTAGAACATTTTCAACACTGTTGGGATGGAAAGTTTATCCTTCCAAGATGTAGACATAACTGTTTTCAGCATTTCCTTTACCAGCACTTTGGATTACATCTATTACATGCTTTAATCTTTCTGATTTCAGTGGGACCTGGATAGTCCCAGATTCTTCTGAGTACTTTCCCCTGGTTTTAACATACTAAAGCGGTATTTGGGTTTCAACCAGTGTAAGCATTTTTCAAGACAAGGGAAGAGCTCAGGGAAATTTACTGGCAAGTGAGAGACAGGGCAAGAGAGTAAGTTTTGTTCGTAAAAGGTGATAGTTCTCCCATACATAGTCCATGTAAGATTAGTAACGGGCCTTGTGCAAGGAAATAAGCAAACTAAATTGGCAGTGTTCCTCGAGTTTACGGGTGAGCCCTGAAGTTGTCAGCTGAAATATTGTTCACAGGCTGTGATCTGTGTTTCAGTGGTTTCAGATAGTCTGTTGGCTTTACTTCCTGCCTCCTAGTTGATGTGGACCTTTTAGCTATAATATCTAGTCAAGGGCAGAGGCCACTGATGTCCCCTCCACGTGCATCCTCTACCCTGCACCATGCAGTCAGAGTGTTGCACAGACTCTGTTCACACTAAATTTGTCTGGAAGATGAGTGAGTCCAACCCACCCACTTCTTGATTACTCTCTATACTTGAGTGTTCAGCTGTAGACCAGTTGTTCCTTTCTGATTCCTTGTTCTTATCCTCTCCTGTCTTAAAAATTGTTATGCTTCATCTTGGGTCATGTTTAATGTTGGAGGCTTTTTTATAGAGGCAGTTGTGAAGCATATGGTTTTCACAACGGACACTGATGGAAGGACCACATGCTTAGGTTGCTAAACATTTATTTATGCTCAGGCCATGCTAACACAGATAATAAAATTATCCTTTCCCAAAAGTGCCAAATAACAATAAATATGAAAATTGGTAATATTTGAAAATATTTTTCCTCTTTTTTGGGGGTGAGTGTGTATGTTTTTTAGTTATTTTAGAGTTTGAATTTCAGTATTCATAGGAAGAGCAAATATCAACATGTAATATTCCTAATCATCAACTTTTGTCTGTAATTAATTGATTCTGGCTGACTTGCATAGGAAATCCTAAATATTTGCAGTTTTGTCAGGCCATATAAACTGTTGTGGCTTTGTATTTTATCCTAAAACACAAACATTAGAATGTTAATATTTTTTCTGACCTGTTAATGTTTAGCATGCTAGTGATTACATTTATTCACACTTCCATTGGAAATAGATGTAAATGAATGTGAGGTGTTTCCTGGAGTCTGTACCAATGGGCAGTGTGTCAATACCTTGGGATCGTTTGTTTGCCAGTGCCCCAGTGGAATGACTTTAGATGCTTCTGGACGGACGTGTCTTGGTAGGTATTAATTCCATTTACAGGTCTACTAGGGAAAAGCAAATCTATGTACTGAGAAAATAGATTTATGCTGCACGTTTTCTTACAAATAAGGAAAATTATTTTTGTCCACATATGTCATTTTCAAGTGGAATCGATCAAGGACATGAACTCTGTTCAGCTGGAATATGAACAGATTCCAGTGGTAATATCTAAAGCCCATCACCATCTGCTGGCTGGTGAATGGCATAGATTTGGTTCCAGATTGTTCATCTGACAAATCCCTACAGCTCATCCATGCCCCTAGCACTCTTCATCGTCAGTCCCACCAAGGTTGGAAGGGTGGTGTTGGGACCACTGTTGCCAGGACCAAGGCTTCTGAGGAGAGCTGTGGTGTTGGTAGCCACAGTGTACGTATTAATGGGGAGTGCAACAGAATATCAAAGTTTTGTATGCAGTCCATACAAAGCACATCTGTTCCTTTATAATGGCTATAATGCCTAAGATTTGTCTCAGAACGAGGAATAGCTTGTATTGATTAAAGGTTTACCATACCTTACATAGGTATGGTAAGCTGAAATGCTTAAAACCCTTTTCTGAGCCTAAATGTATTTCAAGTGTTGAGCACCGTTTTAGAGAAAACATTAAACTTATTTCAGTTGTTAATTTTCAAGTTTAGTGTTCATATTTTGCTGTTAGGAGCTGTGCAGTAGGGTTAGTATGCCCCATGAGTCCTCAAAAGCACAGAGCAAACTGTCTTGAGAAGGGATTCTGGAGATTCCTCTGCAGTGAACTAAATTTTCTTTTTCTCTCTCAACATATCGTTCATTTGGCCAACAGACATTCGCTTGGAGAGTTGCTACCTGCAGCATGAAGATGAGCAATGCACTTTACAAATACCAGGCCGACATCGAATGGATGCTTGCTGCTGTTCTGTGGGGGCAGCATGGGGCTTTGAGTGTGAGGAATGTCCTCTGAAGGGATCGCCAGAATTTGAAGCTCTTTGTCCCAGAGGATCTGGATTCTCTACGAAGATAGAGATTACTGGGAAACCTTTTTCTAAAGGTATCTGATGTGTTTGTGGTTCTTTGCTTCCAAGTTCTGCTGCCTTTTCCTTTTACTCTTCTCTTGTTCAATTCCTGGGGGTTTGAAAATTTCAGTGGTAGTTAGGCACTTCAGTCGCCTTGAGGCACATTTGCAAATCCCATTAGATTTCATGGAAAGTAGGCCAGAATAAAACATAAGATCGTTTAGGCTGTGTCACAGACCATTAAATACTATATTATACTGCAGCCTCAAAATACTAAATCTCTTTCTCTACTAGAGAGGTTAAATTGTGCATGACTGTGCCTCCTGTGATGCATCTAATGGCATCTCTGGCTGATGGAATAGTTTTGAAAACCTGGCACCTCATAATACAAGAAACTGGAACTAACTGCGCAGTTAGCTTTGGACATGTTCTAAGAGCAGAGTCTTTCTTACCTGTGCAGGGTATGGGAACTTCAATTTTACTGTGGAGCAAGCAAGGGAGGGTGAAAAATAGTGGCTCCACAAGAAATTACCAAAAGAAATAGAGAAAAATGTTTCCAGCATGATAACTTAAGTGAGCAGAATTGAATTTACTGTAAACTTAGTCTTGTTATGATTGTGCTTGGTAAACTTCCAGCATTAATGGGAATCACACAGTGACACCCTGGCGTCATGTGTTGAAAGCCATCTTTGCAGCGTTACCAGTGGGATTAAGCTAGACAATATCAGAAGCACAACTGAATGTGAATATGTTTAAAAAAAAGACAGTTACCAAAACCTAAATATGTTGAAGTTTTAAAGGATGGGAAAATATATATGAATGACAATTGTTGTTAATAGTTTCAGTCTTAGCTTTATAAACATTTGCTAAGCCATTAATTATCCATAAAGACGTGAGACATGCTGTTATTTATGCTCATATGTTCTGTGACTCATGAAAGTCACATTTTTTTCTCAGAAACTAGCAGATAGAACCACTAGCAGTGGTTCTTTTGGAAGCTTCCTTTGCCCTTGTAGGTTTGATCCTCCATCCATTCAAATCAATGTCTCCTTCAGTGAGCTGCAATTAGATCCTGTAGGACAAAGGAAGAATAAGACAATACCCTTTTATGGCGAAAAGTGCTATATGCGGTTCTACTGCTTAGTGTCTGTATTGGTGGTTAGGTGGAAGGCACTATCGGTTTATGTAGTATGGCTGACAAGTTTCCCAAAAGGAGAGATAATTATCACATGAAAGAATGATCTCTGAAGTCAATGTTGTTCTTTTATGTGCAGTTTTTGTATGAACGGATAATATCATAAATTCTTATAATGAAATCTGTGCACAGGGAGCTAAGGGGAGTGAGAAATGTGGCTTTTTTAAGAGAATACATCATCAAGCTCTTGCATGACCTTTCCCCTCTTTCTCAGACATTCCCTCTTTGAGGACAAGAAGCATGAAATCTATGCAGTGCTTGAATACCCTTGCACTGAACAGAGGTCTTCCTTAGCACCTTAGTTACACTACAGATTCTGTGAAATAAAGGATACTTACCTCTCTGTAAAGCTCTTCCAAAGTCTGTTGTTAAAGATAATATATTTGCTTATGAATGCTTGTTGTTACATTGAGGGAGGTGATGAAAGGTTGCATGTATAAATTGCAGTTGGCTTCTTATTGCAGAATTTACATTTTTACTAACCTGTCCTTCTTGAAGTTTTTGGACATTTTGCTAGCTCACTTGACAGTCAAATGCCTAATCTGTTTCATTTTTAGATATCAACGAATGTAAAATGGTCCCCAGCCTTTGTACCCATGGAAAATGCAGAAACACCATTGGCAGTTTCAAGTGTAGATGTGATAGTGGATTTGCCCTTGATTCTGAAGAGAGGAATTGCACAGGTAAACTGCATAGACATCTCTCATAACTTTGATTTGGAAAAGGAGAAGCTGGACTACTTCGAAAATACTGTGAATGTTCTTTCGTGTTACAGATATCGATGAATGCCGCATCTCTCCTGATCTTTGTGGCCAAGGCATCTGTGTCAATACTCCTGGGGACTTCGAATGTGAATGTTTTGAAGGCTATGAAAGTGGATTTATGATGATGAAAAACTGCATGGGTATGTTTTTAAAGACCATAGATGTGCAGTAGTATTATACGTATGTTTTATTTTTGTGAAGCAATCAGGTTATTTTAAAGGCCTGATTGTGCCTTGATTTAGATCTCTCTCGTTTTTGAGTCTTGCTTTAGCTTGCTTTAATTTGGTTTCCACCCCAAACACGAATTTCCTATTTCTGTAGGATGCCAAAGCATAAATGTGCAAGGCTCAGGATTTTAGGGGGTTAAATTTATCTCTGGTGAGTGGGATACAATCCTGAACTCTGAAGTTAAAGCAGATTTAAGGAATGACTAGCTGTAGCAAAGGCTCCAGCATCAATCTGGGCTGATGGAACTGGGAGGGGAAGAAGACTAAGGGGACAGATGGACTCGGTCAGGACAGAGAAAAATTTTTCTTGGTCTGCAGTGATCACCTCCCCTGGCACACGTCAGTGAGGGGAGTAGGAGGTGGCATACAGGGGCTGTGTGAGTACGGTGTGTGGAGCAGTCCCATGCCTTGTCTTAACACGTGTTTTGGACCCCTGGGGAGCGTAGCAGGGTCAGCACCTGGAAAGGCGTTGGGTAAGGAGGAGATGCGTAGGTATGCTCACGAGAGGAACAATGCTGGGGCATTGTTAGGGCTGCTGCTGGGGCATTGCCAGGGTTGGTGCTTTGGCAGTGCTGATCCCTGTGGTGATGTGCTTTCCCTTCTCACAGACATCGATGAGTGTCAGCGCAACCCCCTTCTCTGCCGAGGTGGAACCTGCCTCAACACAGAGGGAAGTTTTCAGTGTGATTGTCCTCCAGGCCATCAGATATCACCAAATATTTCTGCATGTATAGGTGAGATATGGAGACAAAATCGATACTGTGCACAGCTCTTTATACAAAATTTTTACCGTGCTAGCTTGTATTGTGTTTGCAATAGTTTCATTTCCATACAGACATAAAAATGTGTTTGTCTTTTTCTTTTGCAACAGACATTAATGAATGTGATCTAAGCACCAACTTGTGCCGAAACGGACATTGTGTCAACCTGATTGGAAAATATCAATGTGCTTGCAACCCTGGATATCAGTCCACACCTGACAAGTTATACTGTGTTGGTAAGGATAAAGTCTACACAAGATGTCTAGTGAGTAGGGAAGATATTTGTAGCTGTGTAAAGACATTTTTAACTGTGATTCAAAAAATATAACAGTGTGTCAGAATAGTATGCAGAAAAAATAAGATGTGCACATCCATTGCTTGAGAGTAGTGAAATTACAGCAGTGCTACAGTTAACTGTAATAGCTTATTTTCTCTCATAAATCAATCACAATGCATAAAATAGCATGCTTTTTTAAATGTCTTAAGACTTCAGATTTTGATTGTGAAGAGGGAATATCTTGTTAATTCCTGAGTTCTACATTTTATTTAAAATCTGCATTCTTGAGAGACATGAAGTAGAATCAAGTGTCTCAACTGAAATTTTTTTCCTTATTTGATCTGCAGTTGTCTCAAATATAGGTTCTTTTCTGTAACTGCTTTCTTAAAGCAACATTTTGTAAATAACATTTAGCTTAAGACATCTATTGTGCACTCTTTTCTTTGCATATATTTTATTGTGTAGTGGAAATGCGTGCAAAAATCCACTGGCTTTAATTCTGCCTAGTAGATTTTTTTTTTCTTAAACCATACCAAAAGTTTGTTGCCTTAATGATGCTGTGGTAACCCAACATTGGTATTTTTATATAAATTATATGTAAAATTTTGTATGTAAAGAGAATGTCATCTCTTTTCCTTCCTGGTTTGCCTGACATTCTTCCTAATGCCTGTATTTGCAAACACTTGTATCTTCAAGGAGTGTGCAAAAGCAAGCGTAGAGGCTGGATTGATGCTGTTCTGGAAAGCTAACTCCAAGTATGTCTGTGAAATGTGTTTTAAAGTAAAAGATACTATGGGTATTAACTGTAATTTTCTCAATTTTAGATATTGACGAGTGCAGCATAATGAATGGTGGCTGTGAGAACTTCTGTACAAACTCCGAGGGCAGCTATGAATGTAGCTGTAAACAAGGCTTTGCACTCATGCCAGACCACAGGACGTGTACTGGTAAGGGAGATTTTTGGAACTCTTCAGCTGAAATGGTTGATTTCAGTATTTTTAAAATGTAACTTCTTTTTAATATTAAAGCTCTTGTAACAAATATACTGTAAAAATACTGTAATTAATGCATGTAAGACAAAGTTCTTTTTCTAAAGTAAACATCTGAATCGCTTTGAAGGGAATTGGATATTAATGATTGCAGAAAGTGTACAAGTTGACAATGAGTTTGGTAGCAAAAGGCAGTAATTTTTTTAGTAGCAGATAAATTTTCTCCCTTAAGCTATAATAGGTAAAAATCTAAAATGTGTTGAAGTTAATGGAAAGAATCATCATAAACATAAGTCAAAATGCCATACGTGTATACCATATGATTATATTGGAGAACAAATAGGCAGAAATGCAGTGTTGTCTGCTCTTAAGCAAGCAAAAAAAAATAATCCTATTTTTAATTCTTTATTTAGTCAAATGCAAGTGTCCTGCATTCATTCAAAACGGAATGACTTTCAGACAAACTGAAATTTGAGTAGTGCGAATCTTTCTTAGGAAACAGCGCTGTTGCACTCTAAACAGAGTTTGTGAGAAAATTGTCATCAGAGCACTGTAATGGCTGGGTGTTCTCCTTTGGGATTCTGGGAGTCATAATCCCAGTATGTGGATTGTACTCGGTGATTTCCACATAGGTTAGTGGAAAGATAATTATTCTCTGCTCTTTTCTTATTTCTTACTGCACAACCACTGAACCGCTGAGGCATGTGAATATCTGCCAGCTGTTTGCCAATTGCATCCAAGAACTCCTTGAAGAGCATGAGAAATATAACAGAGTTAATCCCTTGGAATAGAATTGCCTTTACAGTTGAACAAATTGAGAGTTTTCTATGCTGAATTAGTAGAGAGAACTCACATTTAGAATTTGTAAATATTTATAGACCTCTGACCAGGATCTTATTTACCCTGAGGTCATTCGCTACCATTCCAAAGGATAAAAGAGCCTTAAAGCATGGTTCAATTCAGTTTGCCCCCCATTGAAAGATTACACTGTCACAATGCTGTAAAGTAGCCAATCTTCAGCAAGCATCTGACCCTTGTACAAAGACAGAAATCAACTAGAAAAGTGCAAATTTGACCCTGAAATTAAATATTTCAAAACCTCAAATACTTAAATTAGAAATATTTTGCTTTAGTGAGCAGGGATAGGTCAAGTTTCTTGTGAAGGCAAGTTCATACAAAAACTTGCCAACGGTGCTGTTTTGGGCACTTTTTGAATGCAAAAATAAAAACCATTTGATCAAAATTGTGCCTTAACCAGAATCTGAACCTGACAGGATTAGCAGATAACATGAGAGGGAGGGGAGCAGCAGGGGTCTGTGATCTGCTTTTCTGTTTTCATCTTGGCTTGACTTGGGTACAAATAACACAAGTGCATATTCAGGCAGTCTTAGGGATTTCAAGTCTGCTGGCTAGAAACAGTTCTCCTCTGTTTTAACCCTTCTTGCCCTTAGTCAACCAGAGAAATCTCTAAAACCAAGAACAGAGTGGATCGTTTAGAGCATCTTCCTGCCTATTAAACTAAAAGCTTTGGAATAGAAAACTATCATCTTTCCCTTTTCAGGTTTAAAAAGGGAGGGAGCAATTGTCTTTGCTATGTGGAGGGCACAGGTTCTCAATGTCTTTGACCACTTGAGCATAAAAAAGTCCTTAGAGGTTTGTAGTCAGATCTTAACCTGGGTGAGGAACCATCTGATCTTAGTTGTTAATTTTTACATATTTATATCCAGCCTTGACTCTGAAAAATAAAATTTCATTTACAGGCCAGCCATTAATAGCTGCTAGCTATTCATTTCCATATTCTCCTCTAAGAAAGACTTGGATGCAATAGCTAACATGTAAGGAGGTTTATATAAGTATGCTGATTTCTCTAGGCCTATCCATGTACTTAACACAAAATACCATACTGAATAGATGCCTCACACTCCAACAAATGATTGCATCTGTGGGGAGCTACTGATGTCATGCTAGAACAGGTTGCTATCCCAAATCTAAACGATAATTTTTATCCTCACTTCAAAAACCACTTGATATTATTATAATTCTATGTTTATAGAGAAACTCTGGTATTTCCTGCATACTGTGTTAGATTTTTTTAAAATATAAAATATGAGAATGAATGAAATTCCATTAAGGAATATTGCCAATAGGTAGGATTTGAAGGATGAGACACCAGATTTTCGGTATTATTACAGATCTATCTGAGCATATCCAGGAAAGATTGTAGGTACAATTAGTTGTGAACACAAATAACAGTGATCAAATTTTAGTCAGATGCTTTTTCCTACAGTTTGTGTAGAGACATATTAGCTATGTCTGCACGTGCGTCATGTACGGATAGCAGAAATACTAGATACTTTTGGATATCTAGTCAAACTCTACCCAAGAAAATACCCAGACCACCTTCACCACGCTTTTAGTATCTGAAAATGCTGCATTCTTCTTATGAAGAGAAGTTAATTACATATATAAGTGGATGGTGAATATTCAAAGTCTGCATGCTGAAATTTTGGCCTCTACCCAAACTTAGTGACAAATAAGAAAAAATGTTTTTTGCAACATATTCTACTTTTTGCACAGAATGACTGATTGTACTGTGTTGTATGTTTGTGCAAGGTACATGATTTAGTAGCATTGTGACCTGAGTATGTGAAACACCTATTTTACATTTTCAGTTTGCTCTCTGTGTGAACATGTATTTTATTTTTAACATCATACAGAGCTAGAAGCTATTATGGAATATATTTCCTGATAATTGAGCTATTAAGAATGCTGTTCAGTTCAGTAGTAGGTCAGGTTTGAATTGGTGAGGTTATGCATAAATAATCAGCTCAATTAGGTGAAACAACAGGTTCTTTGTCAGATGATTTTCCCCCAACTGTGAAATCAGTACAGTGACAAGTTAATAAATAAAGCTCTTTATTTGTGTCATTATTATCCCAATTTATAGAGCTTAATTTTGCATGTTAATTCAAATTCCATTCCAAATTAACATTTCCAGGCTAATGTCCATGCCAATGTTATTTGCTCATTAAGATGAACAGGGGTGAGTCAGCCTTCTTCCTTGCAGAAGCTGTGTGTATACACACAAATATTTGCTGCTAGAAATACAGAAGAATAATGAACATAACGTTTTTAGTTAAAGTGAGTTCATTTTCTGCAGCTGCATAATTACTGCAATCCACAATAGACCAGTCTGATAATGAGTTACACCCTTGCTCTCAGAAGGGGGTTCCTGAATCTTGTCCTTTTTGTGCTGACTTTTTTCCCATGGAATCATTAAGCAGAGTTTCTGATTTTTGTCCTTGCTGGTCTATGTTGGTGCTGATACAGGGAAATTCTAGGGATTTTTACAAGGAACAATGACATAACCCCAGGGACTTTGGAAGATTCCAGACCTTAGCATGGCTGCAATAATATAATAAAGTGTCTGCTTCTGCAGTTGGCCCCAGTCAGTGATGGCCAATTTCATGAATTGAAAAAAACATATGCTGGAGAATGTAAGTATGTGGCTGAGCTAGCCAGTCTGCTGAAATGCTAAAACAAACAAACAATAAAACAAACCAGCCCACAAAAAAAACCCACCCCACCCAAAAACCACCGTAAAATCTCTTAGTGACATAAATGTATGTGCTGTAATTATTCACATCATGAGCTTGACTGGATCAAGTCACTGTATTTGAATTTGGAGCTTCCATTGACTTCAACAATGATGGATTGTATCTAAAAAGATACAATTATATGTGGCCATGTGATGTGACAAAGGTTCTGTATTTTTTTCTTAGTGACTTTTTTACCTACAAAGCTGGTTCCTGCTCCTGTTGGAGCAAGAGGGGAATGTTTGCCACTGACTTTACCAGGAGATGGCGAGTTTAATCAAGACAGTTTTGCAATATACTGTTCAGGGATTCAATCTTGATTGTGATTACCAGAGCATTAAAATGTTTGCTTGCTGTGGTTACGGTTGGTTGCACTGCATAAAGATAATATATCTAAAGCATGTTTTAATATGATTTTTCCCTGTAGATATTGACGAGTGTGAAGACAATCCTAACATCTGTGATGGAGGCCAGTGCACAAACATCCCAGGAGAATACAGGTGTCTTTGCTATGATGGATTCATGGCATCTGAGGACATGAAGACTTGCGTAGGTAAGTGAAAATATATCTTTTCCTATCTGCTTTAACTAAGGAAAAAAATATTTATTAAGGCACTATTTCCAAGTAGGCAGACAATGGTATTTAAAAGGTATTGCTCTTACACTGCCATTTTGGCCACCTGACCACAGGAATAGCCCTAGTGCACAAGCTATGTTTACCAAATGCGGATGTAATCTCTGTATGTTCCTGTAGATCCCCAGATCAAGTTGGGATGCAGACATGGTGATCTATAATAGTGTATCTCTGGGTCCTCTTCCAATAAGCTTTTATGCAGCTCAGATCAAAGAGGGCTTATAGAAAGGAACTGCTGATGGGTGACACTGGAAAATTTCTGGCAAGGTAAATCATCAGTGCTGATTAAACTTGTCACTATACCAAACTGTGTGCAAGTACTGTGCTTTGATAGAACAAAGTCAGAAAACAGTTTGAATCCAAAACAAATTTTCACGTTTAAATTAAAAATCTGGAGCATATTTGAGAACCGTTTGTGCAAAACTAGATAATATATGTGTCTGTGTGTGTGTATGCATATGTAGCTGTATAGACACATGCATACATATACATAGAAAGCTTCAATAAATAGTCATAGTCATTCTTTGGACAATACTGCTGATTTTGAGTCTTTAAGGAACCATATCTCAGAGATTTTGCTAGTTACTTTCTAAGAATTTTATTTAATAAATCTTAAATTATGTTTTTTTTAGATGTTAATGAGTGTGATCTGCATCCAAACATTTGTCTGAGTGGAACCTGTGAGAACACAAAAGGCTCATTTATCTGTCATTGTGATATGGGATATTCAGGCAAGAAAGGCACAACTGGTTGCACAGGTACGTTTTAAAGTTAATAGTTAATCTTCAGTTGAACTTGTGATTCTGCATGCCTTTTTAGTTTTTCTAGTGTTCAAAACCTCCTCTCACTGTGATTCTTTTCACTTACTTGTGTTAAATATTGTAATTCTTACCCAAATTTGCTGCAGTTCTGTGGCACAACTTTCAGCTTAATGCAGCTTCTGCTGAAATGAGTGATAAAATATGCACTGGGGGCAAAATTGGGCTGACTGTATTGTTGTTAGTCTAAGAGAACAGAAAATGCCATTGGCTGTAATTTGACAGACTGTTGAGGGCCACAGTGGTTTAGGATTAGTTAATTGTATGCTGTGCATGCAAATAACAGGTCTTTTTTCCAAACGTTATTTTGGCAAACACAAATGGCTTGAAATATGTGTTAAAATATATTTTCAGTTCTTGCAAAGCAGCAACAATACAGCTACCCAACTACATTATATCAGCAAAATCAGAATTTGCATTAATTCATATATTGCCAGCTAACAGAAATGAGGTTCAAATATACAGACTTAAAGGGCATGATATTAATAATCCTAGTGCTGGTGTCTCAAGCCAAGGTGTTGAGAGTCTTAGGCTTTTCCAAAATATGAATGCAAACATATGTTTAATATAATTTTTAATGTAGACTTAGGGTAAACACATTTTTGGCAATGTTTTTGAGACTCTTATTCTTAGTCTGCTCTTATTGTACTGAGTTAATAATATACTTCTGTAAGTGCCCCAGATATATGAGGCTGGTTTTTAACAGCTCTCATAGAACAATCTGAGAACTGAAGTTTATACTTTGCATATTGGATTGCGGATGAATAGCTATGCATTAGTAACAGCTGCCTTTGACTTACGCATGAACTGATCTAAATCCAAGAAAACCCTAATTGTACCCTGTAGACCAATATTTCATTGTTCTTTGTTTCTGCCCTAAATTATGTAAAGATCTTCAGTTCTCTAGACCTGAAATCCCTCATGCTGATCAGTTACACATGGTACAGCTATCACACCGTATAATGAGTGATAGTAAGGAGCTGTCAGGGAAGATGAAACAACTAGTAGAAGGCAAAAGGCAGAGAAAGGTCCTGGAGGCAAGGGAGGAATCTGAGGTATGGCTTCTGGGGAAGTGCCTGGAAACAGACACCATTTTGGCAGCATGTGACACAAGGTAGTGGCAAATGTCCCAATAAATACTCTTTTATTAACAGGGGCGGGGAAATCCCTCCCTCCTGGTTCCAGCCAAGCCTGGCCTCTGAATGGATGCTATCTGCCATGTAGGCTCTTCTCACCGCCTCACATGTACTTACCTTTCTCTCAGCCCATTCTTTGTTTATCCTGGCTATGTGTCAGTGTCCCAGGGAGGATGCTACTCACCAGGACACCTAACTTACGGCAGATGCCATAGAAACCCTCAGTAATTTGAAAGAGGCCAGTGGCCTAAGGAACAAAATGATGAAGTATCAGTTGTGCTGATACAGCTGTGGTGGGACCATACTCAACTCACGAAAATTGTTTGGATTTAAGTAAGTCTTTGGGGAAGGGAGAAAGCAGAGGAGGAATTTCATAGCCTGGTTTCGTGCTGAGGAGACTGTTTGTAGGGACCAAAGCGTAGGAAACAGGTCCCATTGTGCAGATTCTCACATTCTGACTTAGAAAAAGTCTGATTTACTGGTGGAGACTTTTGAATTCCACAGCTCTTGCTTGCATAGCCTAAGTGCCAGAGCTGAATTTCCTAGGCCCAGGTACTAGAACCCATGAGAGCATCCTTCAAGACTTCTTCTGGAGGGACCCTACCAACAGCGCCTTGACACAAGGGCCCAATTCTTGTCGTGCAGACAGTTCAAAAGCATTCACAGTTTTTAGGAACTCCCATGGAAAAAAATTACAAAAATGTGTACAATGCTTTGAATGGGAGGTTCTCTGTTTCATGAGAACAATTAAATAACGTCCTCTGGGTTCCATTACAGTTTTGTCTAAATATTTCAGCTCCCTTGTCATTACTGATTGTTTCCATTTTAACAAATAAACATGTTTTTCACCAATCATGTAACAGTATTCAGAATCCACCCACTGACTTGCATTCCCATCCCACACAGATGTTAGCCTTACCCGCCCCCCCCCCCGCCTTGGTTCTCAGTAAGAATGTGTACAGAGCTTAGTAACAAAAATAAAATTAAAAATGTTTTATACACAAATATACACTGTGAATGCAGGTTTCTGAGGCAAAATGTTACAAATGATGTAATTTCCATTCACAAAGCAAACTGTGGCAAGACTGACCGAGAGCAGTTCATTTTAGATTTTTCTAGGCAAGTAGTGGTTCATAGCCACTAGAGGAAAGATTGCAAAGCTTTACACTATCCCTGTTCCAGATTGCTGAGTTTTATAACAAATTTATCTGCTTTTTCTGTCAATAAGGTATTCATGTATTTGCGCAGAGATGGAATCCTGTATTGGCACTTGCATTTGGTGATTCATCACTGCTTTGGATGCGGTATTTCACTGTTGATGCAGAGCCTCAGCTTTACTTGCTCTGATATCTTCTCAGAGGAACAAATTCTTCTATGACTCTCTTACACCCATCCTGGCTAGTTATGGCTGTGTGCTCCTGGTGAAACTGTGCTTGGACTGGGTTAGGCTGCTCTTCACAAAGCCAAACTGCGTGAGGTGACCCTGGGGCAGAAGTCACCTGAGATGGTCAGCAGATAAAATGTAGATGTGCTCAAATGGGCAGCTGGGCTTCTCCACAGCAAGCTTGGGGCCATTCTGTGAGGGCCACTCTGGTACTGTTTGGAGAAAGGCTGGTGGAAGGTGTTCAGCCATGGCCTTTGGATGAGATTAGAGGGTTTGGTCCTGAATACTACTTGCTGTCACTCAGTAGTGATGATATTAATGGATAAAGGAGGAGTGTGTGTGTGCTGTTAAATACTTGCATGGCTGAAAATAACACAGCTAAAAAGAGAAAGACAGCTGATAAGGTGAAAGGAAGAGGTGAGCCCTGTCATTTGCCCTCAGAAGTAGGTCCATAACACTTTGTGGTGTGTACAATCTGCTTTGCCTTTCTCTTCCTTGCCTTTGGCTTCTGGCCATTAATAATACATTGTGCTTCAGTCTGATGGCACAAGAGAATTCTGGTATCAGTGAAACAAATACATTTCCCGTTATGAATTTGGGAGCTGGCTGTGTCAGGCCAAATACCAAAAGATAATAATATTACGAGGTTGCCTGCCAAATGGGAGTATTACAGAAGGACTGCATTGTGAGTAGGTGCCTGTCCAGCAACAACATGCTGCACCCCGGGCTGATGATGTAAGGATCAATAGCAGGCTAGACCTGACCCATGGGAAACTCCAGGAGGAGCTTACACTGCAGTATGCTAAACAGAATCCGAGAATGAGTCCAAAAGAAGAAAACAGTTTCACCAAGTACAGAACTCAGAATAGGGGAATTTTTCCATATATGTTTCCACTCATATGTTGAAACGAGTGCTAAGTTGAAATAGAAGACAGAAGTCACTGTCTTCTCCCTTCTGAGAAGCATTCCTTCTTAATAGCTCCTTTTCCTCACCTGATTACATGGGCAGCATCCCAGGAGGAGGAAATGCCTTGTGACTTCCACCAGACGACCAGTCTGGTGGGAATCAGGCCCAGGCTCGAAATACCAGTGGAACGTCAGTGCAATAAAATGCACAGATATATAAAAAAATTGAGTGCCAAAAAATTAAAAAATCAGAAAATGCTTAAGGGATTTGGATTATTCTTGACAAACAGTACTAATTTATAGGTGAAGACTGAATTAAATTCATGCTTTGCTAAGAGTCTTTATAGGCTATTGAATCCCCAGTGAAATTTAACAGGAAATGTACACGGCGTACCTTGATGCTTTCATGCCCTGTGATGGATATATGAATTGTCATGGGTTAGTGTTTCTTTGTTCAAATACAGAGATTCCTCTGCATTTGGATGTTTCCAGAGTATAGGCAAGAATAAAGTGACTTCTCCCTGTGCTTCTCTCTGGCTGATTTTTAATGATGCACTTACAAACTGCGTGGGGACTCTGTGCAGGTGCTGGCTAGCTGTTTCTTGCGTTTGGCTGACATGTTTGCAATCATAGTGCCAACACAACAGGTATGGGTGAGGCGTATATTTTTGCTGTACATCTATAGCCCTAAACACTTGTACCTCTTTGGTTAATGGGAGAGACGCTTTATTAATTGCCAAAGGCTTGAGAGAAAAAAATATTGGTCCAGAGAACTGAAAGAGCCAACAAAATAGGGTGACTGACAGTTTTTTTTTCCCCATAGTGCTTGGGATTGTTATGATGTCAGATCTGCATATTATTTATCACGCATATTCTCATCTGTTGTAGCAGACAACTCCCTTAGTATTAATGGGAGTTGTGCAATTACAGAGCTGAGAGCATGTGTGCAGCAGGACTGGGGCACAGTGGGACCGGCTGGGGATGCAGTGTCAGTCTTGGATTGGAATGTCTTTGTTTTCCTTGGCTTGTCACAGACTCGTACTGGAGGCAGAAGGAGAAGGTTGATATAAATCAGTGACTCACTCCTTTAGTCTTTAATGAAAATCCCACTGAAGTCAATGGGAATAGGCCATAATTCTGTGAAACATTGACTAGAGCAGCATTCTCCTGTGTGCTCTTTGGGTCGTGATACCTTTACTCAGTCTGAGTAATGCCTTGCTCTTCAAACAACTGCATGAAAATAGTTGGAGCTATTTGAAGAGTGTAGTACTGTTTGTACTGCCATGCAGACAGCACAATCTGGACTCTTGCTTTTATTAAAGATATTTATGTTTAATTAATTTTCCCCTACAGAGCTCAACTTCTCCTTTTTGATTCATTCTGTGAAGTCATAATTCAGTACTTATGGTAACCTAAATCCATATTAAGCTCCAGTATAAGCAGGCATAAATTCCATTGATTTCACTGCCCCATTTACACAGGACTGTGTTTGGTCTGAGATCTCCTCTGCCTTGGAAGTAATTGCAGTGCAATAAATCTAGGCTTATACCTCAGCTGTGCAGTGAAAGGAGAAAATAGGGATTACAGCAGAACAATGTGTGAGTTAAATGCAGATAGCTTTGAAAATAAGTACAATCTGGGAAGAAGCTGGTGATAGTATTATACATGCTTCAATCAGCTTTCATCTAAGTATGTGAAAGCTTTTCCGTACATCAATGAAATAAGCCCAGCAACGTCACTGTGAAGGTAGATGGCATTAGAAAATGTATTTTGCATTCCCTATTTGATATTTACCCAGGTAAAAAGTAGTGAAATCTAATGTGGGTGTGGGTTTTTGTTTTTTTTTTTTTTGGTGGATAAAAGCTGAAAAGGATTTCAGGATTTTGATCAAAGCAAGTAGAATGGCATTTTAGTGGATGATATCTGATAAAGTTGATCCCGTTATGAATACCCCTGTTTGGATATAGATTTGTGCTCACAACTTTCATCCTGCAGAAGATTCCAAGCTTTTTAGTGTTTGTGGCAAATAGCTGATGGGGGAAAAGGACGGCTGGCATGGGGGAAGGTGTTCAGCTCACAAGCTGTGAGAAAGTGCAGCAATTGCTTTCTCTTCCACTGGGAGATACTAATGGGGTGCAAACTGTTAGTGGGCCAGTGCAAAATGGGATGGAGTCCACAGTCAGTTTATGTAGAACTAAAAATTGTTTTTAGATTGCCTTAAAATTGAGCCTGAACATGACTTCATTGTGGTGGAGCTGTTGCATGCAAGTTTCTGTTTGTGTTTGCTGGTGGTTTAGAAGAATTCTTGGCAGAAATAACTCAACTGATGATGGTTTTTGTGTTGTTTTGTTGTGCTCCAGAGGGTATAAGGAAGATATTGGTTGTTTCAAAGCATCAAATAATCAAATACAGTGCAATCTTAATGCTAGCTAAAGTTTAACAGTTTGGTTTTAAAAAATCACGTAAAGGTTAAAATATAGAGTGTTTGCCTCAGCTTTTTTATGTCAATGTATACTGTAACTGACCTCTAGAAATTCCTTTTAGTCTTTCCCTTTAGTCCAAGCCAAAATGAGGGTGTTTTTTTTTTCTTTTTTTCTGACCACCCTTAAGATTTTTAACAGACACTAGTTTCCTGTTTAGGGTAATGTTATCTTCGTATGAGTTTCTGCACATACTGAAGGCAAATATGCTTTGAGATTATCTGCCCCCCCCCTTTAAGTTCTAAAAAGTAAGTGTCCATTTGCATGTTTTCAGGCTTTGTGGTGCAGTCAGCCTTCATTAACAATAGATTCCAGCTGCCAGACTTAGATCTGTATCTGGACTTCAGCATTCAGATTGTGAGGATACTCACGTCTGGAGTTTTGATTCAGAGCAATGTCTCATTTAGAAAAACTCAGACAAGATTGGATGCAATTTCACTACAGAGTTAAAAAAAAATCTGGAGTCAAGAATTTAATTGTAGGATGCAAGACATATGTTATCTGCTTCTCAGAGTTGCCTGTAGCCTTTGTGAAAAGGCAGGGTATATGTACAGGTTATACAGAAAGGACGTAGAGCCTTATGCCTAAAGAAGGGTGGGCAGAAAACCAAAGAAATGTTTATAAAGGAAATGGAGAAGGTCTTACCTGGACGCTCTCCCTGGTGGCTCCACTCTTTTGCCCTCTTGAAAGAGCTAATTGCTTTTAGGTACAATGGTAGATGAGGTCTGAGGGTTTGGGGCTGAGAACCCCAGTGACTGTTAACTGGTTGATGGATGATACCCTCTCTTAATCATCTTCTCAAAAGGGGTCTAAGATGGGTTTTTGTGTATGGAATCATGCAGAGTTCATGAGCTTGATTTCCCTTTCCATCAGCTTTTAACAGGATGGCATGATTTGACTTATTGCAACAGCAAAAAGTATCTGGGAGGGTGAAAAAAATGATATAAATATTAAGTGGTTTGATGTGAAGTCTAGATAATTTGCATCCTGCGTGGATGTAAAGCACAGTTAGAGAGAGCTTGGTTACAGAAAGCACTGTAGCTCAGATGTGTAAGAAAATTCCTGACCGCTTTGTTTTAGTTACCAGTAGTAATTTCTAAAAACTTTGCCTTTGAGCTTACACATTCTCTAAGTACTTATATGGAGTATTAATACTGTTTTGTGACAAGGCAGAATGAAGATAAGTTTGTTTTTTAATGTCTATACTTTTCAACATTGCCGGAGAACGCCCGAGAATCAAAATAAGGTGAAAATAGAAAGTATTGAAATAGAATGTGCTGGCATGAATGCATATGTTAAAGTTTGGATGACTTGCTGCCTGGTGTCTCCAAGGATGCTGACTTTTTCCATTGTGTTAGGTTTCCTGAGCTCTTATTAAACTGCATGCCTGATGAGCTTTGTGTCCATCAGCTGTCCCATCAAATGCAGTGGTACAGCCCATCCTCCGCCTTCCACCATCTCTGGCAAAGCAGAACCTGGCTTCATTAACTGCCTGGGGATAATGCTAGGAGGAGTTTGAAGGTGGTACCGTACCCAGCTGGTGTTCATCAGCATCCTTGCAGATACTGTGGGGGATGTGCTGCATTCCAGGAGTCCATGGGCAGCAGAGACTCGTCTGAGATCTGATCTCGTCTGTTCACATTGTCTGTCTTGAAAAATTCCTCTATCAGTAGGCTGGCTATGAGAAAGTTTGATCCATGAGCTCTTCAAATGTCTCTGTCTTTACAGATATCAATGAGTGTGAAATTGGAGCCCATAACTGTGATAGACATGCCATATGTACGAACACAGCGGGAAGTTTCAAATGTAGCTGCAGCCCTGGCTGGGTTGGGAATGGTATCAAGTGCACAGGTGAGTGTTGTATGCATTTATTTGTAAGGTCTGATCAGCACTGGGTCTTGGTGACTCTGGAAAAAACAATACCACACCTACAAATAGAGAAGACAAATGTTTATCATCCTCATTAGGTCAATGTGACATGATCCATTGGAGGGCGAATTCTCTACCATGGTAACTGTGAAATCGGCATTATCTCATATTTGGCGAGTGTGATGATGAAAGTGAACTGGACCACGGAGAGAGACTGTGTGTACTTCAGGAAAGTTTGTGTCTCATGGGAGACTGTGAGAGGTCTCTCAGTACTCCTTGTGAAAACAGGATATATCCTAGAAGGTCTTAGCCTGGAGGGTGCCCTGCAGCCTCCTCATTCACAATTACCTTGTCAGCGTTCTTTGTTGGGCTGTAAATAAGCTGTGACTGCTTTTCCAGTCAGATGACCCGACATATGTGTGGGTTTTATTACGGAAGATAATTTGAAGTAGAGGTTTGGTCATGTCATATACTGCCTAAAGTGTGTATTCATGTTGTGTTTTTTTTTAAAAAAAAAAACTAATGTTGTTTTTCTTATTATTATTTTAAAGATCTGGATGAGTGCTCCAATGGAACCCACATGTGCAGTCCACATGCTGACTGCAAGAACACAATGGGCTCTTATCGTTGCCTGTGTAAAGAAGGTTATACTGGGGATGGCTTCACTTGTACAGGTAAGCTTTCTTAAGAATGAGACAAGTACCATGCTTGCATATTCACCTGGCATTTAGGCTTATTAGTGTTATAATTTAAACACAAATACCATTGAGTTAATATCCACAATGGAAACTTTTGTACTCAGAATTCCCATTCAACTAGAATACAAAGTGTAGATCAGCTACAGGATTGTGTTACGTTAGGCCTGGTGCTCCCCAAATTAGGTTGCTGATTCAGCAGATAGCACTTGAGCTCTGCAGCAGATGTCAAAAGATATTGTAAGATCTCCATCTTTGGAATTACTAAGAACTCAGCTGGGCAAGGCTGTGAATAACCAGATCTAATTTTGAAATTAGCCTTGTTTATAGCAGAGGCTGGACCAGATGATCTCCAGTGATTTCTTGCAACCTAAGTTAGTCTATGATTCAATACAGAAAAAAAAAAAGCTTTTAAAGATTTGAAGTTATTCTCGAATGTCATCTTCCATTGTTTTCTACTTCTTTTAAGTTGTGACAACTTTAAAGATACTGAGTATTATACCTAAAGCAGTCAATTTTTCTTTTGTTAAAATGCAAGTTTTCATTGAGCTTTTCTTGTTAGTAGGAGTGGGTGGCAAACTTACTAAAACAATGCTTCGTCATATAATTCATCCAATTAGTTACCCAATCCACTGGCTGCCAACATTAATATTTAAATAGTAGGGCACATTATTAAAATTATTTTATAAAACTACCTAAAAATGTTTTTGTTTTGTTTTTCACAAGTGATTTTGTGCTATCTGCCCTATTTACTGCATCATCCTGATAGATGGTGTCAGGACATGTAGAATGATGGAGGTAGCTGCTTTTAAAACCTCATTTTATAAACTGTAAATACGATTATAAAGTATTGCTAGAGAAATGTTTCCCACCCATACTTCAGTCTTCTGCTTTGAAGAACGGATCAGCTCACATAGGCTTAGTCATCAGGAACCCTGCTATTACGTTAAGGAATTCAGTGTTGCTGGTAATGCAGGGGGATCCTGTTGAGGATAAAGCAATGGGAAGGCAGTTGGTGGGCCAGATTTTCAGCTGGTGCAAATTAGCAGTGCTTTATCAATGACAGTAGTTTTCATGGCATCTGAGAATCTGGCTCAGCAGGTTTAAGGCCGAATTTGAATCATTCCAATTTATAAATGAGCCCTGGGATTCCGTTTAATCGAGTCTGTATAATTTAGTCTTGAATCTGATTCAGCTTCCTTAGTGGCCTTCATGACCTGCAGGGCTTTTTGTTAATTTCCCAGATGATGATTTCCAGGAGTCTATAAACTACATCTTTCAGAGCACTTACAGAGATTCTGCATTCAGTTGAATGCTTTAAAAAAAAAAAAAGGAAAGCTTATTGTTCGTGGATGCAAGAGGTGGCTGGGGCTCCAACTAGGGTATGCAAATATTCTGTAAGCTCTCTGCCAAAATATACAGCATTCACCCTGATAGGTACAACCTTTGCTTTGCCAGCCATGGACTTGTAACAAGCTCACACTGACAGCTAGACTCTGTTGCAGCAAGTAGGGTGTTTTGGTAATGTATAAAATGTCAGCTAGAAAATAGGGGCCACAATCTACCTGAAGGGCAGCGTAGCCCAGTAGCAAGGCCGTTTTTCTCATCAGCTGTTAAACTGCAGTTTGATTTTGATCAAGTTATTTTCACTTCAGTGCCACTTTTGTTAGTGTTTTCTATTTGGCATGGAGACCGTCTATTACCATATGTTTGCTCATTGCACAATAAACCTCTTATTTCAGTTGCTGCCTCTAGGCTTTGCTGTAATAGAAACAATAACGATAATAAAATTCACGTGCTCATTCTGAGTCTAAATTTGACTATGTGTACGGCTTCCAACCGTTGTTAACTGTAGCTACTTTATCAGCCTGTACCTGTTGCTAATTTTTCTTTTGATTAGAAGCTGCATTTTCAACATGTAGAAAATATCCCAAGCTGTTACATGTAATAGCTTTTGCATATAAGTAGGGTGTAGTTTCTTCTGCAAGTGTTCAGAGCTAAAAGAATAGTTAAAATCCTTGGAACGCTGCATACTTCAGCTGAAACAAATGTTGTTGAGAAAACCATGTTTACTGTAAACCTCCAATTTCTTTTTCTTTTACAGACCTAGATGAATGCTCAGAAAACTTAAATCTCTGTGAAAATGGGCAGTGCCTCAATGCCCCAGGAGGATATCGCTGTGAATGTGATATGGGATTTTTGCCAAGTCCGGATGGGAAAGCATGTGAAGGTAATTCTCTGTAAGCTTTAAACAACGCTCAACAAATTCAGCCTTAATAATATTTTATGTTTGAAAAATCTTACAATTGGTTGCAGTTGTGATTTTATTGAGAACTTCATGAAAACTGTCAATAGTTGCTTTTTTTTCTGTTTATGTTCTTGGATGCCAGTATTTATTATGGACCCCCGGGTCTTCATTTACCTATTGTATAGAGAAAGGACAGCTTTTTGGACACTGTTTTTCCACGTATTATTAGTAGATGTAATTGCTGATCAAAATGGCATTGTCAACTGCCATTTCATCTTGGTCGATATGCACACAGTTCTTCAGTTTATTCATAAGAGTTAAACAGAAACAGTTACTTTGCCTTAGTGCACGTGAAGCTGAAAAACGCTGGTTTGGTAGCTAATATAGTGAGCCTTCTTGAAGAGGGCTTCTGCCAAATGCCAAATCAGAAATTGAAGCCTTGCAGAAAATGTATATGACCACCAAAAAATACAAATTAAAAAAAAATAAATCCCATGAGTATTTTTTCTGTTTTGAACTGGTTACTACTCTTCAGTAAGAGCTTTTCATATAAAAAGATTCACAAAACCCAAGGAATACCTATTTTGCCAATGTGTTTAAGGGCATATATTTGATAATGATATATGAAAGCCAGTTTGTATAGCACTTATCACTTCATCAGTCAGTCCAGAAGCAGCGGCTGTATCATCTGACATACTAATGACTCATAAGAACTAGTATGTGAGGGAGTTCGTAAGTACATCACTATAAGTAGGATTTTTCCCCTGAAAAGTATTCTGTGTATTTTTTTTAGTAATCTACCAAGAGAAATAATTTATGAGAGTGAATTTTTGCATAGATTAAAAGAATATTAGATTTCATAGTGTTTCATGCAACAATTTACTTTGAAACCTTTTAGCTAACTTTAAATAGCTTACATAGAGCCTAGCTTCTGTTGTGAAAACAGACTTCCCTTGATGTCTCGGATGTGTACACAAAACACAGTATTTTAAGGTCCTTTGTAAACACACACTTTTTTTATTGTTTCATTTAGTTGTTCTTTGTCTAATACATAAAGCATTCAGTAAATAATGAATCAGATACAATGATTTAGACAAACAGCACATAGAAGTGAACTTCAGGTGCCAACCTCAAGATCTGTCAAATGCAGAAACCTGAAGATGAGCATCAAATTCACCTCTGTGCACAAGCATGTGGGGGGGGTTTTGGCTTTTTTTTATTATTATTAATTTATTTTGCTGAAGTTCAGCTTTCTGGAGATGGCTGCTGGCTTAGGATGAACTTCATTTTTAAAGAATATCTCCTGCCATGTTTAATTTTGCGACTTGTCAGGTTAGCCTATGAGTAAGTTCAGATTATTTCTGTTATGGCCTCTAGTGACATTGGAAAGAGTCTTTTGCCTAAAAAAAAAACAAAAACAAAAAAAAAAAAACAAAACAAACAAACAAACAAAAAAAAAAAAAAAAAAAGGCCATGGATTAGATTACTTAGGCTTCAAGTGTAAATCTTGCATGTTATTCTTCTCTGATCTTGCACAGTGCGCAGGAGCAGTCGGTTTCCAGATTCATGTTTTCTGAACTTTTCTGTATCTATATTAAAAAAGATACAGAAACCTTATATTTTTCCCTTCCTCTTTCTTTATCAGATATTGATGAGTGCTCACTTCCTAACATCTGTGTCTACGGTACTTGTCATAACCTCCCTGGACTTTTCCGATGTGAGTGTGAAGTGGGCTATGAACTGGACAGAAGTGGTGGTAACTGCACAGGTAAAGATGATTTCGAACAACATGCTTTTTAATTTTCTATTAGTGTTATAATCTGCTCCTTAGGAAATTCTTTTAAAATGCTATACAAATCAGTCTGAATATAAAGGAAATCTGCTGTATAACGCAGAGAGAAAGGTCAGTGGAAATTATACTCAAGTGGAGACTGGCAGCCTTCTCCACACTTCTCTTTCACCTTTTTTGTCAACTTCTGATTTCCTAGTGGCTTCAGGAAAAAAAGGGAGAAATACAGCAGAGATAACATCTTTGTCTACATCTTCAAGGCAGAGATGTGTTGTGCCCAGTAGTTCCGATTCACGGTACTGGATGGCAGGCTAATGTCATGTCTTTTTCCCTTAAGTATTTTTGAATATTTTATGTGAATTGATAGATCAGTTTTCAAGGGAAAATACTTTTTTTCCCAGTGCAGTGATGAATTAATTTCAGGCTAGTGTTCTACTTCTAAGACATGTATATACTTTTAGAACTTCCTGGAGATCAGTACTTGGTAACTAATGGATTTGTGGTGGTCAGCGTATTATACCTGATATATCTACGGTATGCACTGTCCTGGAGTATTTGCTTACCACCTGCTGTTTTTTTTTTTGCAGATGTTAATGAATGTGCAGATCCCACAACCTGCATCAGTGGCACATGTGTCAATACTGCTGGTAGTTACACCTGTGAGTGCCCTCCAGATTTTGAGCTGAATCCTACCCGCGTTGGCTGTGTTGGTAAGGGAACACTCCTTATATTTATTTACAAGTGAAGTTGCACAGAGGCTGCAAGGCTAACTGTTTAGAACCTGATCTCCTTCTGTGAAAAAGTGACGCTCTTGGTGGATGAGGGAAAGGCTGTGGTGTGGTCTACCTTGACTTCAGTAAGGTTTTTGCAGCCGTTTCCCACAGCATTCTCCTCAAGAAACTGGCTGCTCTTGGCTTGGACTGGAGTACGCTTCGTTGGGTTAGAAACTGGCTGGGTAGCCGCGCCCAAAGAGTCGTGGTGAATGGAGTTAAATCCAGTTGGAGGCCGGTCACTAGTGGAGTCCCCCAGGGCTCAGTACTGGGGCCAGTCCTCTTTAATATCTTTATCGATGATCTGGATGAGGGGATCGAGTGCACCCTCAGTACGTTTGCAGATGACACCAAGTTAGATGCATGTGTCGATCTGCTTGAGGGTAGGAAGACTCTGCAGGAGGATCTGGATAGGCTGGACCGATGGGCTGAGGCCAACTGTATGAAGTTCAACAAGGCCAAGTGCCAGGTCCTGCACCTGGGGCACAACAACCCCAAGTAGCGCTACAGGCTGGGAGATGAGTGGTTGGAAAGCTGCCTGGCAGAGAAGGACCTGGGAGTATTGGTTGATAGTCAACTGAATATGAGCCACCAGTGTGCTCAGGTGGCCAAGAAGACCAACAGCATCCTGGCTTGCGTAAGAAGCAGTGTGGCCAGCAGGTCTAGGGAAGTGATTGTCCCCCTGTACTCGGCTCTGGTGAGGCCGCACCTCAAGTACTGTGTTCAGTTTTGGGCCCCTCACTACAAGAAGGACATGGAGGTGCTCAAGTGAGCCCAGAGAAGGGCAACAAAGCTGGTGAGGGGTCTGGAGAACAAGTCGTATGAGGAGCAGCTGAGGGAGCTGGGATTGTTTAGCCTGGAGAAGAGGAGGCTCAGGGGTGACACCTTATTGCACTCTACAGGTACCTTAAAGGAGGCTGTAGCGAGGTGGGGGTTGGTCTGTTCTCCCACGTGTCTGGTGATAGGATGAGGGGGGAATGGGCTAAAGTTGCGCCAGGGGAGGTTTAGGTTAGATGTTAGGAAGAACTTCTTTACTGAAAGGGTTGTTAGGCACTGGAATGGGCTGCCCAGGGAAGTGGTTGAGTCACCATCCCTGGAGGTCTTTGAAAGACGTTTAGATGTAGAGCTTAGTGATATGGTTTAGTGAAGGACTTGTTAGCATTAGGTCAGAGGTTGGACTAGGTGATCTTGGAGGTCTCTTCCAACCTAGATGATTGTGTGATTCTGTGTGTTTATGTGAAAGTCCTAGGTCATGGAAGAGGGCTGGAACAGACTCACCAACTCCCAGCCCACTGCCCCGGCCTTAGAAGTTGTAATAGTGCAGTGGGAATATGCCTGAAGTGATGCAACATGCCAGCAATGCCCTGCTGCCAGAACCAAGCCCTTGGGGCTTGTTATAGCTGTCCACAATTTACAGCAGGCACGAGATGATTTTAAATTTCAGCAAGCTTAAACCAACATCCAGCTGGCCCCAAGATGGCAGGCAAATGAAGTTGTGGCATAAAGCCACCTTACACTCTTTGAGCATTGAGTGCAGCTTGGCTAGGTGCAGCTTTCATGACCAATGGAAATGCTGTTGTATTAGGCCCCGATTACTCGTTACTCTGATATTTTTTTTTGCTTTTGTTTAAGAGGGCATAGGGATGCTCCTCAAATTCAAATGTATTTGAAAATCCTAACAAGTAGATGCTTTCATGCTTGTTTATCTCATAGAGAGGAGAAAGCAGTGTATTTCTGGAACTGGAAGGGTGTACAAATGTGGATGGCAATGTAAATCAAAATGAGAAAAGGCCTGGCTGAAGAGCTGTGGCATCACTGTCCTATCCAAGCAGGAAAAGCTGGGTTCTCTTGGACAACACAAGTCACTTTCTTTAGCTGTTATACAAGAAATTAGAGTTGTCTGAGGGTATCCCTCATCCTGAGGTGTTGTTTGTGATTTCTTTTCCCCTCTCCTAAGATGTTTGTTGTTAATGTGCATTCTGAATAGATACACGATCTGGCAACTGTTACCTGGACATTAAAACTCGTGGAGATAATGGTGGCACCTTCTGCAGCAATGAGATCGGAGTGGGTGTTTCTAAGGCCTCCTGTTGCTGCTCTCTGGGCAGAGCTTGGGGAGTTCCCTGTGAACAGTGCCCACCTGTGAACACAAGTAAGTCAGCTTTCCTGGGTTAGACACAACAATACAACGTGATCATTTACTGTATACCTGCAGGAAAGAGGTCTTTGAAGAACCTTATCAGCCTTAATCAAAAACTTTAATAGCCTTTCAAAAAGGTTATCTAGACAGAATATTACCACTTTTGAGCAAGTTTGCTGTTACACAAAAACAATTGACATTATGAAATGGAGTAGCAGTTGATGTTATAGAGTAAAATTTAATGTTGATATCCGGTTACTTTACATTTATATTATCTGTAATAATTTGACTAATTTTCAAAGATAATTGTGCTGAAAATGTTTCTGCTATCTTAAGTTCGTAAATCTATTTTGTTTTCAGCTGAATATAAGGTTCTTTGCCCTGGAGGAGAAGGATTCCGACCAAATCCTATTACAGTTATATTAGAGGGTAATGTTTACTTTTTCCTATTTTTACATGCCTAAAATTATTAAACTCTTGAGTGAGTGTTGTTTTTAATGGAAAAATGTAAATGAGATAATGTCTGTGAATTTGTTTGAACAGATATTGATGAATGTCAAGAACTGCCTGGGCTCTGCCAAGGAGGAAAATGTATTAATACATTTGGTAGCTTCCAGTGTCAGTGTCCATCAGGGTACTATTTGAATGAAGAGACTCGAGTATGTGATGGTATGTAGCCTTCACTTAACTAGTCTTCAGCTTTTATTGGTATAAAATGATGACAGATCAACATGTAGCAGAATTGATCTGTCTTTGAAAATGAAAATAAGCAGACCAATGCAGCTTTACAGTGGAAAGTTGGAACAGGTTGAAGTCTTACATTGAGAGAGAGAATTCTTTCTTGACCATGTTGAAATATATGCAAATTTATATTCAAAATAATAAGATTTTTGTCCAAAACAGAAAAAACAACAATTTATATGTAAAATATAGTTTAATAACCAGTTATAAAATAATAGCTGTCCAGTAATGGGTAATAGAATGGTTTATGGGTAGTCAGATAAAGAGCTAACTTGCTCCTTGGTTTCCTGGGTTGGTTACAGTGTCTTTGTGCTTTTTATCCACTGCTTATTTTCTCTCCTATTGATTTCAATGTCCAACTGAAAATATTTGTTGGACTGCAAAACGTTTTTCTTCCCCCAGCACTGTCAGTAGTATATATTCATCATATTGCGTGGAACTATCAGGTTTTACTGGATACAAAACTTCAGGCAACCTCTCAAATCCTTAGATTTCCCAAAGCCCACGCTGTCTTCAGCCTTCCAGACTGTTAATAATGTTAATACAGTACCTATGATGTGCCAGGGACTGCAGAAATACAAAAGATTCAGGTTCTAAATTAAGGCTGAAGCAAAGTGCTTCATCCATATTGTGCTTATGTAGCTCAACAAATGGTTTCCTGTTAAAGAGGAGATCTACCTTTTTATTTTTCCTTAGTGGAGTGTCAAAGATGGTTTAAAATGTTAAGGTTAGTGAACTAATATTGAACTTTTAGGAACCAAGTTGGACTTCTTCTGTTGTTGTTATTTTAGCAAATGTTAGAGCCTCTTGATGAAACTAACATGACATCTTGAGTTGGGAAAGTTGCTCACTTTTCCCAGTCAAAACAGACTTGAACCCTCCAATCAGTCTGTTTTAGCATCATTACTTACTGAGATGGGCACTCCACAGTAAACAGCTTTGGTTCTTGTCTGGATTTGGGAATTCGGAGTGAATGAGATCCTCAAATGCTATTTTTGTGTGGCAATTGCAGAAAACAAATTACTGTCTCTGGGCTGCCTAGACACTTTAGAGTCCCCATCTTCACACCACAGCTGGGCTCTCTGTGGCCACTTGTGCCACAAACTCCTCCATTGTGTGGGCCTTGCTCCACCATGACCTTGTTCAGAGATCCTTCAGCTGTCCTCTGTTAGTACCTTCCAACCTCAGGTGTTACTGAGACATTTTCATTCTTGAAAGCACAATGAGAAAACTGCTGTGGCCACTCACTGCCTTTTTATTCTCTTCTAGATGTGAACGAGTGTGATACACCTGGCATATGTGGACCTGGCACATGTTACAATACTGTTGGGAACTACACCTGCATCTGTCCTCCTGATTACATGCAAGTCAATGGAGGGAACAACTGTATGGGTATGTGTTGTGGGTTTTTTTAAGCTTTATATTCATGCTTTGGGCCAGGGCTTTAGCTGGCACAAACCAGAATTATTCCCCTAAATTTAGTTAAATGAGAGTTAACTAAATAAAAGATCTACCTTCTTTTATTCATCTTATTGCATAAACCAAGGTAGATCACTTTTATTACAGACTTTTTAGTATCTCATTAGAATTTCTCTTTTGATTTGATAATTTATGTGTTCATCCTTTCCAGTTATCACTTCAGCTTTTCAGTTAAAAGCTTCTGCAGGTGAAACACTACTAAAATGATTCAGGCTTCACAGAATGAAATCACAACCTGCGCACAGTTTTTAGGAGGAACCACAAACAATCTCGTGTTTTTCAATTTTAGGCAAAACACCAATACTGAATCCTTTAATGACTCTGATCAGTGTTACAGCAGTGATTAGGACTCTTAAATGTTTGTATTGCAAACAAATCTTCATACTTTTAGAGTAATCTTGTAGGGATACATTTTTATGTAGTATTCTACAGTGCCACAACATCTATTTGACAGGCATCTAAAAAGTATGTATGTGAAGAATAGTTCTTAAACCCTTCAGGTTCACCATCTTCTGTAAGAATTGCTAATGTGTTGGCCTTTTTTTCTTCATTTTCACAGATATGAGAAGAAGTCTGTGCTACAGAAATTACTATGCTGATAACCAAACCTGTGATGGCGAGCTACTCTTTAATATGACCAAGAAAATGTGCTGCTGTTCCTACAACATTGGACGTGCATGGAATAAGCCTTGTGAACAGTGTCCTATACCTAGCACCGGTACTTTTTTGAATTGGGAAGCAATTTGAAAGCCTTGGTAACATGAATACTGTTAGCAGGTGTAACATTGTTAGAGAAAGAGATGCTATGACTTCGTCTGCTCTTGTGTGTCTGAAATGAAGGGATCACTTACCTCTTTTGGCCTGGATGTGATCAGCCCTAGTCACAATGAAGGCATATGTTTAAATCCTTTTGGAGTGGTATGTGTACAGACTGCTGGGCCATGCCTCTTTTGTGACAGTTTCCTTTTCTGGGAGACTTCATGCTGTATAGTTTGATCCATCTCTTGGCAAATGCCTATTATTGATCAAGTACTGAGGCACTGACCGGATTTTTATAGGCATTGCTTCAACAAATATGGTGTGTGCTGTGCCTAGACTGCTGAGGTACCTTGGTCTCTTCTGAGAATGATCTATGTCAAGCAGCTACAATAAGATGTAGCAGTTTCTGGGCTAATTGTATGGGCATACAGTAAACCTCCACATTGACTTAAGACTCTGCAAAGTTGAGCCCAGGATACCCCACTCTGGTTTGAGGTGGTTAGCTACAAGAATAAACTTCCTAGACAATTATTTGGATAACTTCCAACTTATGGTTCAGACTTTTTTAAACTCAGATCTGGACTTGTATGCAGAAACTGTAGTGCACAGAGATAAACATATGCACAGCAAAGCCAGGATGTGAGCCCAAGCCCTCCTCATCTTTTTATGTGCTAATTTCAGTGGCCTTTGAATGAGAACTCAAGTACATACTAAGCATTCACACAGCCTTAGGGAAGCATCTGCATACTTCTACATACCCTGCAGGTGTTGAAAGAGTAAAAGTAGAAATTTCTTTGGGCAAAGGATGTAGTGAATTTTTGACTGTTGATTAATTCAAAATACTGTAATTGCTGCTTTGTTCTCCAATTGTAGATGAATTCTCTACGCTCTGTGGAAGTCAAAGGCCTGGCTTCTTCATTGACATTTATACAGGATTACCAGTTGGTGAGTTGTGATTTCTGTTTTGAACTAAATTCCATACTACCTCTGCCCAAGGAAGGGAGGATGTTTCTTTTCCCAATCATTTCTTTCATGGGAGGAAGAAAAGCCAAACAGTATAATGGAGATCAACCTTCTGTTGAATTTTGAGCCTGCAAGCTTTCCGTATAGCTCCTCCTAGCTAGCAGAAATGATTATTGCTGCTTGTTATTAAGGCAATATAAAGCTCTAAATAAATTATCATCAGGCCTGCGTGAGCAGGGCACAGATACCAAGCCTACAAGGTCTGGGAGTAAGGCCAATCAGCATTTGTTGAGTAGAATTAGGAGTCTTTCCTTGAGACTAAACCAGAGATTTAATCTGACATTTCATACCAGTTCCCCTGTGTATTGGTTTGACAGAAAAATCCTTCTTTCTGTTCAACTGGAATATTTCTCACATATGTTATTGTGTATAACTTTTGAATGGTGAGTAACAAATTGCAAAACAGAAAGAGGGAGAGAATGAGAAATTCAAAGACAAGAATCTGAGTAAACCCTGCTGGGACTCTATTTTGTTTTTATTCACACAAGAATGCAAATAAGAAGCAGATAATGTGCCATATAACAAACAGAGGCAGTATATAGGCAGTAATCAGGTGCTTTAGGATTAAGTTGTTGCTGTGATGCAGTGTTTGGCTAGTTAAATCATGATATTTCTAGTGAAGTGGGGAATATCATTTTCAAAGAAGTTAAACTCTCTCCATTTGGCTCTTCCAAATAACTTCATTGTAACACTCAGAATGACGAGTAGGTTCACCAGTGCTGTGGATGGGAGAAATGAGGAGGGGTGTGCGCTGCGCTCTGCCTTCCCATGTGGCAGGATACGTCTTCGCTACAGAGAAGAGTCAGGATCTGAGGAATCAGGAAACATTTACATTTCCACAGTTTGGAATGACTTGCTATCTGTTGCAGTTGGAAAAGTTCTGATGATCACACGTGCTTGATGATTCTATTAAGGATAAATGCAGGAGGACATGTTCTTCAGCAGAGGATTTTATGAAGTGCCATTTACAAGTATTTAAAAAATAATCCTTCTTGCAGATATTGATGAATGCAGAGAGATTCCTGGAGTGTGTGAAAATGGGATCTGTATAAACATGGTTGGCAGCTTCCGATGCGAGTGTCCTGTGGGTTTCTTCTACAATGACAAGCTACTGATCTGCGAAGGTAGAGTGTTAATATCATTCAGAGAAATGGTATTTCACCAGCTGACAATTCAGACAGTGGCAAATTTGATATACTTGCAAGACATTCTTAGCAAAGGAAATTACTGGTGTCAGTGTAGTAAGTCTACGTTAATTAAGACTTTTATGATTTTTTTTTTGCATAGAAAATACCAGATTTTCCATCAGACATCTTAGGCTTTGGAGGAGCATGAGTCAGCAGTCATGGGAAGAAACATTGTTTTTCACATTTGACAGAAAAGCCAAGACAAGAGTAGTCATCTTGAGTCAAATCACAATAATATTTTTTTATTCCAAGATATTTTTTCTTACGGGACCAAGATTTCTGTAAATAATATAAACACATGACAACTTTTTTTTTTTTTTTGGCCAATTTAAACATTTCCTAACATTGTGTTAGTCATTTTCATGGTGAAACCAAAGACAGTAGTATGAGTTGCTTCATTCCCTGGTGTGGTTTATGACTGCTGACAAAATGGGTACTGCAAAGCAAGGTATTGAGGAGCTTCAAGTACAAGCATGTTCTGTAGGCAGCTTCTAACTGAAATGTTACATTTCTAGGGAAATAATGTTCTCTATTTGCAGCAGCTTTGACAAACCCAAGTGACAATGAGGGTCGTGTTGACTTTGACCCAAGCTTGAATGGATTCAGAGGATAGCCTCTGCTCTGCCATCCAGTGCTGTGGATGCTGTTTAATGAGAATAAAATTGCATTTAAGTGCCCTGCTTCTCTCCCCACTCACCTGCCTTTATTTTTTTTCCAGAATAATATTGATTTATTACAGTCAATATCTATTGTTAGAACATGATTGTGAAAGTCACCTCTCTTAGACTGTGTATTTCTCTAAGAGTGCTATTATACATTTATCTCTTGGTTATACCATCTAACCTATAAAACACCTCTCTCCCTTCCATATTCTGGGAACGAGGGGGCTAGCAGCAATCCATCCACAATAAAATTCTACTTCTGTGATTCCATCTTCAAAGCTTAAAAAACAATCAAATTCAGTTCTAATGCTTTATTTTCACACCTCGTTGCCTCTGACCATGAATTTAACTTGTTCTGTCATATTCTTACTCATACTGTCTTAGTCTGTCTGGGTAACTAGTACGTGAGGTATTGGTCTCTGAGGTGCTGCTGCTGGTAGAAATTGCATGTGGTAGTACAGCTCTCCCAAGTGAGTGTGCTGCCTTCAATATGCAGCCATGCACAGGAAATAATCCAAAACTGAGCTTCCCAAATTGTAAGTACAGACAAATATCACAAAAGGAAAAATTGTCGTTCATGTCCATCTGCTTTTCACACCCTTAAATAAGGAAAACTGTTTTTTTTTTCTTGCCAGAAGTTTTGTGTTGCTGTTTATATTTATATTGAAAGCTGCTAATGTGCAACATGGATCTTGTTTCTGTGTTACGACTGGGGGGATGCGTATAGTCTTCACCTGCAGATCTACGTGGGCATAGCAACTTCCTTATTCTGATCGCAGTCTGACAGAAGTCCATCCAAGTGAAAGGTTGCAACAGTCCTTTCCTGTGCACTCCAACACTTTCAGAAAACCATTATATCAGTCTTCTAAGCAGGAATAAATTTTACAAGTGGAACATACAGATTTGGGACCATTTCAAGGAGACATCTAAATTTAACCAAGTACCTAATTTTTTGAGTATATTGATGTTTTCAGAATTAAAAAGAAATACCTATACTTGATAAGACAATATTCCTTTACACTAAAAACAAAGTGGTTTTCTTGTCTTTCTAGTACCAACTTACCATAACAGTCAAATTCCTTCTTGTATAACAGATATTGATGAATGCCAAAATGGACCAGTATGTCAGCAAAATGCCGAGTGTGTCAACACAGCTGGTAGCTACCGTTGTGACTGTAAACCTGGCTATAGATTCACATCAACCGGACGCTGCACTGGTGAGTACTTGCCTTGTTTGTATGAATGTCTGCAGAAAGTAGTACCTTTTAAAAGAAGTTTAAAAAAGCATTTCTCCTTTTTAGTAAGATGTATTTTTTATACTAGGAGGTGATCTAGGCTCCAAGAACCCTCCTCTTAAAGACTTTTAGGAAATCCCATAAACATTCTGCTAATTCCCGGAAGACTAATGGGCCCATCCTGCAAAGGCATAAATGATAGTTAATCACCTGAGTAGATATTTGTCCTTCACTTTATCCCACCAACTGCAAAGATCTTTCTTTAGTCCATGTCATGTCTGGCTTCGCTACTTCGAGACTAGCTGTTTTCTGACACTAAAAATGCAGTTGCTGACAGAGAGTGCGGTATTTTCCCCTTCGTCTGCATAAAGTCATTTATTTTTATTTTCTGGATGTGTTTTAGCACTTTTTTTTTGCTACTTGTTTTTTCATGAATAAATCACTGCTTGCTGGGGTCTCTGCTGATAAGGTGGACTTATCTGCTAAGCCATATGCAACAACTAACTTAAAAAGCTTTTTGTTAAACTTCCTAACTTTTCTGTGGTTTTAAACTGGCCCTTGAACATTATTTTTAAATAATCCCTGACTGGGACTGTAGTTCCTCTAATCTATTTGGTCTTTCTTCTAATATCATAGTCCAGAGAGGCATTTGTGTTATCTTGATTACTTGAAGAATTGCACAGATTTTAGAGTGCTAGGAGCTAAAGAGCTGTAAATATTATATACGTTTCTGAACAATATAATAATTACAAAGGAAATTGGTAACATTTTCCTTCTGTTTTTGCTTCTGAGTACTTGAGTTTTAGGAAGTGCACTTTTCCCTGCAGTGCAGTTTTTCATTGTTTCATGAGACCCTTGAGGGAGAAGGGTGTAGGGGCAACCTGAACTCTACTATGAGAACTAAAACTTTGTTTTGTAAAGCTATGCAGCGGCACATGTAAATATGCAATATATTCCCAATGTAATTGTTGTTTTTACGTGTTCGACCGTAGTACAGGAAGAGCAAGGGAAGGTTCTGATATGGGTTACAATAACCCAGCATGAATTGGCACAAAAGTAATACTTCCCTGTATTTTGCTCTTATTTTATATTCCGTGAAAATAAAGTTTAACAATTAGAGTCAAAGGTGGTTGATAAACTACTTGATCCAGCAAAGAAAGGAAAATCCTAACTGCTCTGCTGAGAGCAGAGTGCTAAGCACCTTGAAATGCTGGATCAGTCATGCTTCTGCATTAAAAAGGATTACACCCCAGCAGCTTGTATGTTACTGAATCGTAACTAGGTTGTATCATGGTCAACAATGCTATGAGTACTTCATTTATCTTATTATAAAAATAGCATTCTTCTGGTGCTATCTGTTGTGGTATAATGAGTATTTTTTCTTATAAACAGTTAAGACAATTCTGCCTCCCAGTTTTTAAACAGTTCTAATGTTCTTTACTGTGAGGGTGGTCGAACACTGGAACAGGCTTCTTAGAGTGATAGTTGATGCCCATGCCTGTGAGTGTTCAAGAGTCAATTGGATAATGTCCTCATTAATCTGCTTTATCTTCTGGTTCATCCTGAAGTGCTCAGGCAGTTGGACTAGATGACCTTTGAAAGGTCCCTTCCAGCTGAACTGTTCTGTTCTGTTTTATTATTATATTTATTATGTTCTGTTCTATTGTCTGTTTATCGCAAAAGAAGTGATTTTTCCCTGGGACTTTGAATTCACTGTTCACAGAGCACTAAAGAGAGTCATAGTTTTTCTTTCCCTTCCACATTTCTGAGATGAGAGAATTAGGAATTCTTACATCAGCATGTTATCCAGCATTGGTTTCCTTTCTCCTTCCTTTAGATTCTAGTTAGCAGCAGTATCCTTAATAGCATTGGCAGAGCTTAGTTGTCAGTAAATATTCATCCAAAGTTACTAATGGAGCTGATTGATATACAGTAATCCTAGGGATGAGAGCTATCAGGATGGTCCGTGTGCCTAGCAGAGTGTGGAGAACAGACAAAGGAAAACAAGATTTAGCACACGCAGTTCTTTGCATTTAAGAACAACTTCACCCTTACAGTTTTGCAATGCACAGTTTGTTATGAAACTGCATCTTAGACGTTTTGCTTAGATTGTATGTAAAATAAAATTACAGAACACTAAAATCGATTAGATTCCAATACAGGCTTATGGGAGCACATCAATTGCAGTATTTTAGAGCTGCAACAGACAAAATGCCAGGAAGCATACTGAATCAAACCAGCTTTTGTTGGTGGATGAGGTCAACAAAAAGCCCTCATTTGATTCATGTTTCTGATTTGTTATGGAAAAAGTCTGCTGGACAGTAAACATTTTGTTCTTTGACATTTTGTTTCACTTACTATTGATAAAATCCTGCATTCTGCCTGAAAGCATTCATAACAAGAGTAGCAGGAAACAGTTAGCTGTTGAACTAGTGTGATAGATGCCCTGCTATTGTAAGGCAGCAAATCCCATGCTAGCAGGATAGTTTTCCCCATCTCTTTCTGCAATACTATACAGGTGATTGTATGCTTCTGTTGGCAAAATATTTTCTGGCTACATACAGCATAACTCTTCTTGCTGTTTGAGCTTTTGTTGTGATTTATCCTGGCAGGCAGCTAAGTATCACGCAGCCGTTTGCTCACTCCCTGCCCATGGACAGATGGGGGAGAGAATTGGGAAAAAAAAAGAGGGGGAGGAGGAGGGACAGGGGGACTTACAGGTTGAGATAAAGACAGTTCAATGTGACAGAAAAATAATGATAAAAAAATGTACAAAGCAAGTGATGCACAATGTAATTGCTCACCACCCACTGACTGATGCTCAGCCGGACCGTGAGCAGTGGCCTCCCTGCTCCCACTCCCACCTCCCCCAGCCAACCCCCCATCAGTTTTATTGTTCAGAAGGACGCCATACAGTATGGAATATCCCTGTGGCTAGTGTGGATCAGCTGTCCTGGTTGTGTCCCCTCCCAGCTCCTTGGGAGGCAGCCCCAGCCTCTCTGCTGGCAAAGGCAGTGTAAGAAGCTGAGTCCTTGACTCTGTGTAAGCACTGCCCAGCAACAACCAGAGCATCGACATGTTCTCAGCATTATTCTCGTCCTAAATGCAAAACACAGCACCCTACCAGCTATTAGGAAGAATATTAACTCTATTCCAGCTGAATCCAGGACAGCTTATCATGCCTTGTTTGTCTGATTTACAGGACCATCACATTGCATGAGACACAGGTGCTACTTCTACTCATTTTATCTCTGCAGAGTGCCTAGTATTTTAATGCATTTTTATCTTTCTGTAAGCTCAGTGAGAAGAGTGTAGGATTCATTTCAATTTCAGTTTTGTATGATTTCAGTAAGTCAGTTAAGCAAAGTTGCGCTTAACATGGCTAAAAGCAATAAGCTGCTTTCATGAGAAGGATACAAGCTGTGATATAAATATATGTATGTGAGGCTTTCACATCCACTGCGAAATCAATGTAGAACACTCAGAAATCTCCTGACACAATTTCATGTCATTAAATCTGCTTTTCAAATCCAGTGATTTGAAAATCACAATTTAGTGACGTGATTCCCTTTCAGCAAGAATTCGTGTTTCAGCGATATCATTTTTACACTAGATTTTTACAGCTCCACAAATGTTGTAAAGGTAGTTTACAAGCAAATAACCCATTTCCAGAGATTTATTTAGTAATGTTTCTCTTATTAGTAAATTAAAAATACTACTTTAAATTAGAGACCTGCACTGAATTCTAAATATCATGGTTGATGCTAATACATCTTTCCAGCCTTGTAGTTTAGAGGCCTTAACTTTCAATGTGCCTCTTTGTTTTCAGATCGGAACGAATGTCAAGAAATTCCAAATATCTGCAGCCATGGGCAGTGTATTGACACTGTCGGAAGTTTTTACTGTATTTGTCACAATGGGTTCAAGACCAACGATGACAGAACAATGTGTATAGGCAAGTATATCCAATTAAGGTGTACTTAGACTAATGACTATCTTAATGGAAGCCGATCCTCTGTGTCATAAGGAGCGACACTGTAAGAACTGATTGTGAGCCATCTACCACTGGCAATGGTGTGAAAACACCATAGCTGGCAAATGGAGATGATAAGCTGATAATGAAGGAAGAACATCTCATTACTGTAGATAGAACCTCTAAAAATATATATCCTGTCTAATGAACTGTTGATGCCTTCATTTTTCAGGAAAATATTCCTTCCTTTTTAGAATTTTCTGAAGCATTTTGTCTCATTTATTCCTTTGGGCAAGAAATCTAATAGATGAATATTACAATACAGCAACTGTATACAGCCTAATTGTTAATAGAGTAAGTGAAGGATGGATTTCCTGCCAGAAAAGTGCCCTTTTCAGAAACAGAGACATCTTCATAAAGAAGGAAATTCTGTACTTAACCCATTCATAGCTGTTAGTTTAGATCTGTTATGGATAGGATGAGATTTCAGGATGTTTATGATGAAAGATAATTTAGAAACCCTTTGGGAAGGGTGAAATAGATACAAAATAGATTTAGGAGAATAAATTATCATTGGACACTTGATCTATTTTTACAGATGTTGCTATCAAATACATAAACCTGGGTAAAATCTTCCTTTTGGAAGACAGGAAAATCTTTTTTACTTCTATTTGCTCTGTGTTGGCAGTAGATTACTTCTTATGCCTGTGGGATAGCTGCAGGCCTTCCTTTCCCCATTAGAGATGAAAATTCTTGCTGCTTGTTTTTTCTCCTTTGTAGATATCAATGAGTGTGAGAGAGATGCCTGTGGCAATGGAACCTGCAGAAACACTATTGGCTCTTTCAATTGCCGCTGCAATTTGGGGTTCATCCTCTCACACAACAATGACTGCATAGGTAAGGAGTGCTGAGACCAGTTAAGTGTTTCTAAGACTTTCTGCTTCTAATGAAATTAACATTAGTACCATCATCTCTACGGAGTTAAGATTGCACCTTGAATGGTCTGTGTGATTAAAGACAAAAAGCTATTTCTTTGGTCTGAAAAGGCCTCTGATTGTAAACTTCTTGCTTTTCTATAACCACTTAAATGTTTGCTTGTGAAATATGCCATTCCCTTTTTAACTGTCTCTTTGACAATTTTATAACATAGACTAATAGGAGTATTTTTCCCTCACTTGCTTTTTCAACAAGGGTTTATTGATGAATTCTCAGTTACTGTGCGATATGGTGTAAACAGAAATCTTATCTATGCAATTGTACTTGGTGCAGGTATTTCTTATGTATCTTTCAATGTTATTTTAGACGTGGACGAATGTGCAAGTGGAAATGGGATGCTCTGCAGGAATGGTCAGTGTGTGAACACGATTGGATCTTTCCAGTGTCTTTGCAATGATGGCTATGAGGTGGCTCTGGATGGAAGGACTTGTGTTGGTGAGTACTTTCTTTTAGGGTCAAGAAAAGAAAGTGCAACAAACCTTGAAAAGACAATGTTGAGTGAAAAGTGAGGGAGGTCAGAGAGAACTGTCAAAGTGTTGTCGTTATAGCTAGCTGAAGAAAATGATGACAAGTGGATGAAGACATTTCTGCTCCCAGAAGGTTCCACCATTAGTTTGATGGAATCAAGAGTAAAGCATCCTCTACAGCAGATTTGTGGAGATAACATATTTGAAATAATTGCTGTTGTCTTTCTTTCCTTTCAGATGTCAATGAGTGTGCACTGGATCCTGGAAAATGCTCACCGGGCACATGTCAGAACTTGGATGGGTCATTCAGATGCATTTGTCCTCCTGGATATGTCCTGCAAAATGACAGATGTGAAGGTGTGTATAGATCAATCCTTCATCTGTTTGTTTTTCTAGCTACTCACTGTTGTTACCAGTGTTCTCTGCATCTGAACATGGGTAATGTTTATTCTTTTGTGGCAGTATACAGTTCTGAACTGTAGCAACTGGTAAGTCACTTGCTCCTCAGAAAGTCTCACCCAGTTTTATTTGAACCTGAGCTACCTTGTCAGATCCCAAGAAAAATCTGATCCCAGGCTGTTTGGCTGATGGTACATTGCTGAGGCGTACCCACCACATGAGGTTTTGAAAACTAACTGTAGATTTTGTGCCTGGATTTCTCATCCCTCTTTCTGTCTGTTCTTCTATTGACATTTGTGTTTTCAAATCTGTTAGATATCAGTGATGATGTAAGGTTATATTTTATGTTGTACATCTGCCAGTGTAGACATTTTTATTTCTCATCTCTGTAATTACTTTTCTTACAGACATTGATGAGTGTGTGGAACAGCCAGAAATTTGTGCCCTGGGCACATGCAGCAACACACCAGGCAGTTTCAAATGCTTGTGTCCAGAAGGTTTTGTGTTGTCTTCCACAGGAAGGCGATGCCAAGGTAATTTCATTCTTATTTTTTGGCATTTCAGAATTTGTTTTCTGTTTTATAAAAGCCTTGTTAGCTGCCTGTTTCTAATATAATAAGGAGGCTCTGGACTCAAACAGTGTTTTTCACAAGAAAAACATGATAATTCTTCAGCCGTGGCCAGGTTCTGTCTTGCTCTAACATCTGTTTGTCATCAAAGAGAACATTGCAATAAAAGAGGTGAAGATTATGTTAAATGCACCAGGTTAAGTGAGGAAATTATGTTGCCCTGCAGCCCTTTCTTGCACCCCTGGAAGAAATGTTGAGGCTACCTAGATTCTGTATAGACTGTGACATGTTTGACATGGTGTAGAAGCATGAACACAGGAGACTACTGCAGTGCAGTGCTACAAGCAGCATTTCCAGGAATAAGGCTGTTCTTAACCAAATTCTATCAAATTCTACATAGCATTTGTTATATACTATTCCTCTACACAATTGTGTGGATGGAAAAAAGATCAATGCAAGAGGTGTGGCATGGCTGATCAGCACCCATCTGCTTAAAAAAGTCTGAAGCTCCTTTTGGCTTCGGGCATTAGTACATACACTGTTCAGAGGCTAAACCCTGGGCACTGAGACAGGTTAAATGCTGAAAACTGAACATCTAGTAATGAAAAGCCATGGGTTAGTTTATTCTGTGGATAAAGAATAAGCACAGCAAATTAGGGAGTGAGTTATTTTAAATACTTTGGAAATGATTAAATAGATACATCATTAAATGTCCTATACACAGTGTGCACATTGGTAACCGCTGATGAGTAAGACCTCTATAAGGACCTCTGTAGTTATGCTTGGCACATTAACAGTGATGCTTATTGACACCATAGTGAGTTCTTCACTTCACAGTGGGCTAAATGAATCTGTGGAACCTGCAGTAAACATTCATCCAGGTCTCCAAACCACCATGCAGTTTGGCACGGTTACTTGCCTCAACTTCAAGAAAGTAGCATGGCTGTTTTAGCTGTGTTTTTGTAGCTTGTATAAATGAGATTTCTTTACCCTGAGGTTATTGTTCTCTCCAGGTAGGGAAAAACACTAAAAACCAAAAACACAACAAGAAACAAAATCACAAAAAAGAATGCAGCTTTATCTTCTTCTTTATAAAAATAGACCATTGTTTCACATGGAATATTAGAGGAAAATGCATACTTGTGTGAACAAACCTTAAGAACCGTGCTTCTCCCCATCCCCTGAAGAAGACTGTTTTTTTCAAGTATCTCAGGCCAAACAAACTTTTGTTTAAAACTTCCCATTACCTAGGACTTTTGTAAAGTCTGGACACTGCCCAGCATTGATGCTGCAGCCAGAAAACTGGATGAGCAGCTGCCTCCACAACTGGCCTGTTGCTGTTCCCCTGCCAACCCAGGGAGCTGCCAGCTCTCTGCCTGCTGGATGCTTGTGGTCTGTGATCTCAGCCCTACTCCAGCATCCTTGTTATCCAGCTTAAAGGAGTAAAATGTAGTGCCACGGGGCCAGTTTTCTTTGTTGCGTGTACCTCTGGGAAGAATGAGAAAGGAAAGCACAATTGTACATTGCCCCTCAGTTTAACACTACACAGTATTATCATTGCAAGTTTTCTCAAATCTTTTGACTTAAGTGATTCTTACTCATAATGAAATATAAATAAGTCAATGTTTGTTTTTTACGAAGAGGAGTGAAGATAGGAAGGGAGTACAGCCCTTCCATCTCTGCTGGGCAAATGAGAAAATCTTTTCCTTTTCCCTGACTGAGATAGGACACTCTGTCCCATAGCTTTCCTTTACTGGGATGGAAGGAGTCTCTCCCTCATCAGAGCTTCTCCTGTCAGAGGCAATAATGGTCCTTGTTAAATTCAGATGGAATTTGGGTGCTTTGCTGGGGGGCTGTAGGGGGACCTCGGGTAATTTTGCAACTAACTCCTCTAAGTGAAAACTGTGCCAAAGTTAGACTAACTGCACATAACAACAAGTTTTTCTCTGTGCAGATCTGAGAGTGAGTTACTGCTTTACCAAATTTGAAGATGGAAAATGTTCTGTGCCGAAGTCCCGAAACCACTCCAAACAAGAGTGTTGCTGTGCCTTGAAAGGACAAGGGTGGGGAGATCCCTGTGAACTCTGCCCAGAGGAAGCAGATGGTGCGTTGTTGACTAGGTGACCTTAATATCATGATAGCCTTTCAGAACTGAAAGAAGATTGTGATTCTTATAAGAAGAAATTAAGAAAAATATTTTTCCAGAGGTGTTTAATCTTAAAAATTGCCATTGCTATCTCTAAGGTGGATGCCTTTGCGGTCTCAAAAAGCATCTCTTGACCATATTCCATGTTTCCTTATAAGTTTGTTAGTATGATTAGGTGGTGAGTATTTTGCTCTGGAGGTGTCACATACTGCAGTAGGAAAGTAGTAGGCTGTATGTGGAAATACCTGCAAGATGCAAATGGAATTCATCTAATTACAAGTACAGGAAGATGAAATCTAAATTAAAAAAATATAATAATAAAAATAGAATTAGCTCCTCATCTGAACCATCATGTTACATTTTGTGACTTCATGTTATTATTTTAAAAAAGATCTGTCTGGCAGTCTTTTCAATGTGAATGACTTGCAAAAATAGCAGAGAATGACAAAACAGAGGCCCTTATAAAGGAAAGCCTTCCTGGACTGTTGCTAAAGAAATACTTTCTTTTGTGAGTATCCTCTGTAAGACTGTGAGTAACTAAGCATCAAACAACTCAGCAGGCCTTTGTACCATTGTAGTGCAATTTGCTGAACGGACTTTAATTCATACTGACAAATGTGGTTAACAGCATTACTAGTTTCAGGAATACATTAATACAGTTCATTAATATGTCATGTAGATGTTTTGGAGACAATCCACACAAAAACCAAGGGAAGAAAAGAGAAATCAGATGTGCCAGTTGCAGTACTCCTTCTAGGCGTAATGCCTGTGCAAATCTAATTCAGTTGCCCCAGGAGCATTTGAACCAGTCAGCTGGAAAACCATGATATACATCACAACATTTCCTTGAAGTGTCAGCACATAACATTTTTTGCAGTCCAGGCTGCTCTCAAATGATGAGATCAAGGGCATTTTTCTTATCTTTTAAAAGAGAAATGGCATTAACATATCTGAGTGTGAGAAATTTATGTCCTGGCATATTGTGGACACTGGAATTGGTTGTGTTTTCTTTTGTTTTTGTTTTTTTTAAATAAGTACTTGGTTGTTATCTTCGCATGTTCTCCACTGCATGCCATCTAATACAGGCTGGTAAACTCAAGCACATACACGAGTCTCTTTCTGAAGGCTTGGGCAATAGGTGGGTTTTGAGTAGCACAGGGCTGTTTCCCAATCAGAGAGCAGCAGCATGCCAGTCACTTTGTTATTTTCAGTGCAAGTGTGCACCTATATTTTAGCTCAATTTTGTTCAACCTCAGCAAAGGTACACTAATGTATTTCAACTAAAGAAAATATAACATCTGTTGTATAAGATTGGATTTTATTGCTGAACTGTAAACCTCTTTGCAGCCTACTGCAATTTCAAAGGAAAGTTGTATCTTGTGAAGAGTTCTGACCATGGTTAGTAGAGAATAGATGCTCAGCAGTGTTTTGAGATGATTTGAATTACAGTCATGCTCCCATCCATGTGCTCAAGATACAGTTTAGAGAAGAGAGGTAGAAGGCTAGTTTCAATTTGAAAGACCTGTTTTTTTTGTGTGTGTGTGCATGTCAGGCCCGAAAGTAGAGTTTATGAATCTGAAGAGCCTTTGTGATTACAAAACCTTCATTGTAATTTGGTCCAAAAGAGTGGAAATGTATGATTTCTTGTTTACTATAATGTCCAGAATATATTAGGTGATTTGCACAGGTAAGGAACTACATGCCTTCTGCAACAAAAAATTGGGAACGACTCGTTCTCTAAAGATTTACATCATCTTTAAATCTTCAAAAACTGCACAGAAAATCTTGTGGATTTAGAAACTGGGTGGTAACTTCACTCTAAGCTGAACCCAGAAATTATACTCCTAGCCTACGTATAAAAAAGATTATTGCTGCTAACTACTGACTACAAATGAGATCGTATTTTGTTCAGAAAATGTAGGAAGTCTTCAATTTACAATAAAAACGAATGCAGTCACTGGTACTGATACTTTTAAAGTGGAAATACTGCGTTAGTTTACTCCTTAAAGCAAGTTGAACAATGCTAATTATTCACAGGATTTTACATGTATACATACTGGAGATCAGGTGGAACGTAAAGTAAGCATATAGTTTTCACGTGAATATAAGACTAAAGTAAATTATGCATTTTAAATTGTACATACTAAATTTCTGGATCTGAGCATGAGAAGGATGAATTGGTGTGAGTGATTGCATAGCTTATGGCTAATGCTGATCTCTAAGACAGAATTTATCACATGCTTTGAATTTTTTTTTTCTTTCCACAGAGGCATTCAGACAGATTTGTCCATTTGGAATTGGCATCCTTGTTGGACCTGGTGATGCAAGACTGGGTAAGTGCCTGAACTGCACGATGCTAATGCTGTTGTTGTATCAATATGACATTTTCTACCCAAAAGCTATTCTCAGTTTCAGTTGAGAATAATCTCTGCAACTATTTCCAAATACACAATTTTTGGAAACTTCTATAATTCTTTTCATTTATTTATACCAATTTTAAATTCAAGCCTGAATATGTCCTATGTCAGAAATTTAACTTTTAGAGTTAAAAAACCTTTGGCTTTTTAATTTAAGCTGGGCACATTTACTAGGAAACTTCTGTGGTGGGATGTAGAGAATGGATCACATAGCGTACCTGCCTTTTCTTACACAATATCGGTAGCCTGTTCAGAGGCTTCAGAAGTACAAACCACAGTTTTCCAAATGCCATCAGTACATTCTGTTCTCACCTAAGACATTTCAGCCTCACTGGAAAAAAATTTAAGGAGCACTGGATGACCACTATTTTTCATATCTACTCCTCTCCATATGCCCCCCCCACCCCCCCAGGCAAATTTTTTATATGACGTTTAGAATCAATTTCTTTTTTGTGCTCTGAAAGCTAGCCTGTAAACTGAATTCTATGCTCTCATCCTAGTACATCAAAATTCAAATATTTGTATTTTTGTTGTGATCTCAGGAATATTTCTTGCCAGAACAACATTGTTCTTTGGGAGAAGTCTAAAACCACATGAAGTAAACTGCTCTTAATGTGTTGTTTGTATTTCTGGTTCAGATGTGGATGAGTGCCTTGATCCAGATAATTGTAAATTTGGGCAGTGTATCAACACAGATGGGTCTTTCCGCTGTGAATGTCCATATGGTTACATCCTACAGGAAACTCAATGTGTGGGTAAGTACAGCTGGTTCATCTTCCATTTTAAAGAATCTGCTGAGTTGCTAAGTATGGCATTAAAGACATAACGGAGATATATTATTCTAACGTAGAGTTTCCATCCCTGCTGATGTTCAAAACCTGACTAGGCAGGGACTGTGCAACCTGTTCCAAGTAGGTCTTCCACTGGATGGGGGTTTGGCCAAGAAAACCTCCAGTGTTCTCAAATTATGCTAGAATTCTGTGACTGTAATGCTGTAACTTAAGTGAGTTCTTGGATTTTGTATTTTGGGTTTTTTTGGTTGTGTATTGATGACAGAGTTTTATACCTTTTACTTGAGAATAACTGTGTATTCCTGCCTTGATTTAATTGCTTGCAGATACTGATGAATGTGCTGTTGGAAATCCGTGCGGAAATGGAACTTGCAGGAATGTAGTGGGAGGTTTTGAATGCACCTGTGTTGATGGATTTGAGCCTGGACCAATGATGACGTGTGAAGGTGAGACTCCCACGTGTTAAGGACAGTCATTGCAGTTGTGTGCTGAAACAGTTTCCTGATTTCAGAAACAACTGAGGAGAGTAAAGCAGCTTAAAAAGTAAAATATAGCCATTTGGAGCAATGCATCTTTATCTGAAAAGGGAAAGCAAGTTCCTCCTTCCTGTACCCATCTTGAACTGAACCTTTTTCTAATTGGAGATTGGGTGAACAGGCTTTCAGGTGTTATCTACTAAAGGACTGCCCAGAAGGGAGCATCTGAGAGTACAGTCTCTCCAGAACAGTCCCCAGAAATGCTGTTTATTGTCTCTGTGGCTTTTGCTCACCTCCCAGATGACCCTTGAGTAAAGAGAGACTATCAGTGACTTCTGAAATGTTAAGCAAAGGTGAAAGTAGAAAATGGACTGCTTGGTTGTTGTTGTTGTTGTTTTTTGTTTGGTTTTTGTCTTTTTTGTGTTTTTTTTTGTTTTGTTTTTTTAGGAAAGAAAGGGAGCAAACAGACAATGTAAACACAGTACCATATAAAATTACTATGGTACCCCTACACTGAATGTTTTTTGTGCTTTTGTCTCTCATTTCAGACGTAAAAAAAGTGAAAGTGCACAAAGAAGGGAGGAATAAGGAAGATCAGGGTTATAGAAGGAGCACACAGAAAATTAGTTAGGCTATAATATTTCATTGCGGTAAATGTTATTAAATGATTTATATTTATAAAGCCACAACTGGTGAAGGTACCAGAACTAGAAGGAACGTGTTAGACAAACCAAAGCAAACATTTTTATATGCATAGTACTTATTTAAGTAGTGGAACTCTTTGCTGCAGAGCATTAGTGAAGCCACAAGTATAAATTGATCCTGAAAGAGTTTGCACAAATTTGTGTGGTAATCCATCAGTGGAAATTAAGCTTGATAGTTTGGATGTGGCTTTTGGCTGTGGAAGTCCTTAAACTGAGAGGCTGTATCAGGGGAAAGATCTCCGCATACATGGTACGAGTTTTATTTTCAATACTCTTCCCCTCCCGTTATAGTTAGAGAGAAGAATGTCCTAGGACATTCTGACACTGTCATCTGACCTGACACTGCTGTTCTTAAATTATCTGCCACAATCTAGTTGTTTGCAAGCTCATACAAAAGAATGCTTCTGTCTTTATGTCAGTTTATGTTAGTTTTATATACAGTTAGAGCTTCATTCACTTCCCCGTAGAATTTGGTTCAAAGCTCAAATTGCAGAGGAGGAGTTAGCAAGTGCATAAACATCATTATGTAGCAGTAATTACTCTAGTAGCCCAGAGCATATGTAAATGCACTTCAAAATCATGTTTCTAGTGAGAATATTGTTTTATGGAATTCAGTGTATGAAGAATTTGAAATAGTGAATCTAGAATTTAAAAATAACCAGTCATAAAAATTGAGTCTAGAAGTGGAAAAGATGCAATTAGAAGTTAGATGGTATTTTGGCAGCATAGATCTGAAAATTATTTCTATTGGCTGCTTGCTATTGAAGATATTGAAACTTCAGGTAGCTTTTAAACATCCTAGCATGTCTGGTGCCTTCTTCTATACAGAAATGAGTAGAAATGTGAGTCCTCAACAATTAAAATTTAGCCCTTGCTAAACTGAGTTCTGTGGTATTGCCAGTAAATAAAACCTACGTGTTCAAGTCTGCTGCATATTGTGAAAGTATGTTTTCACTTCATATGGCCTTTGCTGCTCTGAATCTAGATGTCAACGAGTGCATTCAGAACCCTCTGCTCTGTGCTTTCCGCTGTGTGAACACTTACGGATCCTACGAGTGCAAGTGCCCCGCAGGGTATGTTCTGCGAGAGGACCGGAGAATGTGCAGAGGTAAAACTCCTACCAGATTCTCACAGTTACAAGATAATGATTTCAAGTTCCTGCAGGGGTAGGGCTCTGACTCACCGCAGTAGTGGTACAGAGTTTTAATCCCAGGAACTAACCGAGTCAGAAGGAATTTGGGATGAAGTTCTATGGCTTGCAGTTTGCAGTACACGGTTGATTGTATCAGCCCTGTCGTGCCTGAAAACTTACACATCTACATAAAAGTGAGGTCACTTCAGATGATATGGATTTGTCTTGCCCCAGTAAAAAGGGCATGTGGGAGAACTGAATTTGCTCTATACTACATCTTGTATATAGTTTAGCATAATAAGTGTGTGTAGAATTTGATTAGAATTAAAATTCCAAAGTCAGTATTTACTATTGTGAATTTTCAAGAGCATCTCTTTATACAATAAAGTCTAAACCTTGTATTTTAGATCAGGATGAGTGTGAAGAAGGCATTCATGACTGTGACTCAAAACAGATGGAGTGCAAAAACCTAATAGGTACCTATATGTGTATCTGTGGACCAGGTTATCAGCGTAGACCAGATGGGGAAGGCTGTATAGGTAAGTGTGAAGCATTGAAGCTCTTGATACATACAGTTCCTCAGCAGAGCGGATGATTTTGGATTTAACAAAGTATTAACGAACCCAAGAGAAGAATTATGAAACTACTTGCATAGTGGATGTATACACGTCCCTTTGCTGTTCAGGTGTTCACGAATCTGGGCAATAAGTAGAAAATCTGGATGTGGCTGTCTTTACAATCTGTTTGTACTGCTGTTGATGAATTGCTCTTAATGAAGAAAGCAGAGAATTGGGCCCACTGCTGTGAGCTCGTTTATCTCTGTTAATAAGAATGAGTGTAGGTCCTGAATTATTTTAAAACTGGATAGCATTAAGAAGTGCAGCTATAACTGTGAACGGTTTTGAAAACCAGTGAGGAGTATGTTGCAGAGAAAATTTAGTAACAAAATATATAATGTTGTGAGCTGGTCAGCTCTCTTTCCTCTGAAAATTAAATAAAGAGAATTTTTATTTAAAAAAATAATATTTATGCAAGTTTAACAATGCAGAACGCCCAGCTTAAAAACTCCATATAAACTTCTCTAACCTGCTTCAATCCAGTAATAGACATGATTTTTCTCATACCATTTTGAAAACAGATGAGAATGAATGTCAGACCAAACCTGGGATCTGTGAGAATGGCCGGTGTGTAAACACAGTGGGAGGTTACAGATGTGAATGCAATGAGGGATTCACTGTCAGTGACAGCCAGAAAGAATGCCTCGGTAAGTCTTAACAGTAACACCCTAATGAACAATCACTTTGATAGCAGAAATTCTGTTTTCTGGGAGTCACTTTATCTGTGGTTGTTGGATGGTTTTTTTTGGCACTCAGAGGCGACCCCCAGTTGAGGCTGTTTCACAGCTTAATGAGTTACTACATTTTGTGGAAGTACTCAGGAGCTCATACTTAGAAATGTAACAGTTAATAAACATGCGTTTGAATTTACATTCCTTCTAGAAGGGGCCTTTTTAAGTAGGTGTCCTCCTGCAACTTCATTCTTCCCCTGCTAACTGCTTTGATTAGTCAGGTTGGGTTGGCTTGCTGTGCAAGCTGACTGTTCGGTGGTGTCAGTCAGCTTGGAATTGCTCTGCCTTTTCTTTGGTGGTGATTTTCAGCCAGTCCTTCTTGTCTGGGATCAGACAAACTTATCTTTTTATGAGCATAATGTAACTTGTCTTCCACCTTTTGCTAAATTTCCTGTCTTCTTTGTTTTCCTTAGACATTGTGCTCTCTTTCTTACTGCTGGTAGTCTTTCACTCTCAGTTCCACAGTCCCAGGGTGAAGTATGCCCTTTCTTTTATATTTCTAACTAAATTCCTAATATCTCATGACCCTCTGGAGGTCATCACCATTAGGATTCTCTGTGATACATAATTTGTCTTCCAGACAACAGGGAAGGCTACTGCTTCACTGAAGTCTTACAAAGTATGTGTCAAATCGGATCAAGCAACAGGAACTCTGTCACCAAGTCTGAATGCTGCTGTGATGGTGGCCGAGGCTGGGGGCCAAACTGCGAGGTCTGCCCCTTCCCAGGCACTGTGGCCTTTAAGAAGCTTTGTCCTCATGGTCGAGGATATATGTCTAATGGAGCAGGTACCAACTTACCTATTAAACACCGTCTTATGCAATTTATTGAGTAGTAAATTAGAAAATCTTGCTTTTTGCATAGTTAAACATCGATTGACGCACACTCAAATGGGAGTTTGCACGCTCACGTTTGTGCTGTAGGTACAGATTAAGAACTACTTGTGTACATATAAGCAAAGTGATGTTTGATTTATGGAGGCTAATATAGATCAATTCCAGTTGTTTGCTTACACTTAAAGCTTGTTCATTGCACTTGAAATTTAGATTAATGATCCATTCCATATTTTTCTACTTAACATTTCTCCTTAATCTGGGCAATATTTCATTATTTTATGTAGGGGTTTTTTTTTTTATGTAGGGCCTTTTTTATGTCAGATTGCAAGAATCTACTAGAACTTTACAAAATCAGCTCTTCATGATGTTCTCTTGTGAACTAACCTTCATTTAACTGCAGATATTGATGAGTGCAAGGTTATTCATGATGTCTGCCGTAATGGGGAATGCATCAATGAAAGGGGATCTTACCGTTGTCATTGCAACCTGGGCTACACTACAGACATAACTGGCACTCTTTGCATAGGTGGGTTTTTCATTATGCGGTATGTATATAAAATTTATTATGCTCTCTCTATATAAATTTTACATATACAAGGCATGGCTTGTGGAAGGAAATACAAAACCTTTGAAAAAATGAGGAAATTAAAATGTCATTCCTTATGAGGTTTGGAGCATTTTAAAAAGTATCACAAATGTTGTTTGTCACAGTGGAGATATCTGTTTTTGCTTATTTTAGATCTGAATGAATGTAACGAGTCCCCCAAACCTTGCAATTTCATCTGCAAAAACACAGAGGGGAGCTTCCAGTGTTCATGTCCGAAAGGGTACATCCTTCAAGAAGATGGGAGAAGCTGCAAAGGTATATAAAAAACAAACAAACAAAAAACCTGCAGAAATTCATACCAATCCAATAACATTTAAATGGTGTAAATAGCTTGTGCAGAATAGAGCTGGTGTTTCAGGTAACTCTTTGTTAATTTGGATGAACATTGGAACCACAGGCATTCTGCAGGTTGGTAGTAGCCAGTCTTTAAAGACTTCTGAACCAATGGTATAAATGATTGGTCTTATGTTGGTAAGCATACTGAGTTAAGCCATGTTGTTCGATGATAAATATATCTTTATGACTGCTAATTATAATAACTCTAATGATCTGTAATTCAAAGATGGATGTGGTTTGCAGTGCATTGTCCAGCATCAACAGAGTTTTAACCAACCACCTCTGCAGCACACTGAATAAGGGACAATGTTGCAGGAGAGAATTTGAAATGCTCATTATATTTTCATTTATTTCTGTATCTTGTTACCAAAGCTCTGGCTGAAACCACACAAGTTTGAGCAGCAATTCTAAACGTGGCGTGGGAAATGACAGTATACTTTGTCATTAGTATTTAAATATTTCTTTTGGAGTTATAGCACGCTTCAGTGCAATACCATTTTGCAATCTGCCACTGCTTTTGATGAAGACAGTGACTTTTCATTTGCTGACTGTATCTAGAGCAGGCATTTATTATATAATAGCACCTTTCAGACAGATGAGAGTGGTGTCTGTAGTCCTGCATGATCGCAGACATTAGTATAGCTCTGAAGTCCCATCATAACATGTGGGGTTCCATGTGAGAGGTAGTGGAAGCCAGCATGAAAAGTGACGTGTGGATTCAAAAGCCTTTATTTGATACTTTATTTATTTTCAATCTCTTCTAAGTCCAACTGAACTGTCACATCCTTGCCAGGGAACATAAATGAAAGATATTTGCTTGTTTTTTAGATCTTGATGAATGTGCTACAAAGCAGCACAACTGCCAGTTCCTTTGCGTCAACACTATTGGGGGTTTTACTTGTAAATGTCCTCCTGGATTCACTCAGCACCATACAGCCTGCATTGGTAAGTGATGTGAGAATGTAGACACAGATTTGGGATTTCTTACTGTTTCTTTTTCCAGAAGCAAAGTAGCAAGAAGGCGAAATAAGCTTCCTGGGAAACCAAATGGAAACATAGGTCAGATTCTGATCCCAGGCCGACAGAACAGAGGTGGAGGTCCTCCCTACCTTCCCTTGTTTTCATAAACCATGTCTTTGAATTTTGCACTTGCGGGAACTAGATAGTAAGACCACTGATTTTTAATTTTTGCCTTACCCTTTCTTACCCAAGGAGCAATAAAAATAAAAAATCAGTTCTTTTCCTGTAGTTCATTGCAGGCCCACATTAGACATCGCGTTGAGGCTCCCTTAAAAAATAAGCATGAAACGTGTATGTTTCTGCAGTCCTACTTTAAACAGTTACACATTAGGTCTGTGGAAATGTCTCATGTCAAAGTAACACTTAGGCTTTGTTTTCCTTCAGATAATAATGAATGTGCTACTGAAATCAACCTGTGTGGGGCGAAGGGCATTTGCCAGAATACACCAGGAAGTTTTGTTTGCGAATGTCAACGTGGCTTCTCACTAGATCAAACTGGGCTTAGCTGTGAAGGTAGGTACAACACGTGGTGCATTTAACTTGGTCTCGTCTTGTTTTCCTTCATCTTCTTTCATCCTACTGTTATCCAAGGAGGGACATACAGAGTAAGCACCAAAACCTACGGGGTAAGCATGTGCAGACTGAAGAGAGGGTGGGGTATAGAAGTTTACAACAATTTCCCTTAATGGGCCTGAATAAATAGATATATTGCAGGACGCTAGAGAGCTGATATCTTCTGAGGAGACTTCAATTTAGTCTGGAATGTTTTAGTTTAAGAACCATAAGTTCAGTGAACTTCTGTTGAATCCTGCCTGGATTTCTGAGGGGCTCACCAAGGACAGGAAGTCTTGCATCTCCAAGGTGACCTGCTGAGAAGAGTTCAAGGGCTGACGACTTTATTCCTCTGGGTCCCTACAGCCTTTTACAGGAACAGGGTTTTGTTTGTTTTGAAAAAAAGATATCCTGGGATTCCTGAGTTTGCTTAGGGGAAAGCGAGGAATTCTTTGCTGTGGAGATTAGGACCCTTAGGAAGGCCTTGTTGGTCTCACATATAAATGGCTTTCTTCTCTCTGCTCAACAGCAGAATGCAGTAGCTATGAAAATTGTGGCTGAATTTAATCTTTCGGTGGTTTTCTGCCCTAACTTACTTTATGGAGCCAGAAACCCAAACCTGAAAGGCCTGAAGTGGGTTCCCGTGCTGGTCAGGGTTTTGGAAGATCCTGGAATTTACCTATACATATATACGATTTTATGTTTAACATACTTTTCAAATATAGAATAATTTGAGCTCTTCTCCCAGAATTCAGAGTGTATCTCACCTTTTTAGATGTTGATGAATGCGATGGAAACCACCGGTGTCAGCATGGCTGCCAAAATATAATTGGAGGATACAGGTGTAGCTGTCCGCAAGGATATCTCCAGCATTACCAATGGAACCAATGTGTTGGCAAGTCACTTTTTAAAACTCATACATAGAAATGCATGTTACCTTTGTTAGCAGCATGTGAAGGGCAGTAGGGCATTGAATGGGCCTCATACAAGCTTGTCTTGTGTAGGTAGCTGGAGATGTTTGACCTCTTTGAGAACAAAGAGGTCTGTAACTCTTTGCTTGGCTTTCTTTGCTTTTAGAAACATAAAAATGCCGTAGCTTGTTAGCACTGTGGTGCTCTACGGAGGTCTCTGCTTCTCATTATGCTTAGCAAAATTCCTAACATTTTATGCAGCCCTTGCTGTGATGTTTGCTAGCTTGTGCTCCAGCACTTAATGCCTGTTACGTACAAGAGAACAAGGGGGGAGCACAAACATAGGGTGGCCTTGAATAATAATTAAATTAGCAGAGCTTAGGGTTAAATTAGAATCTAATAATTGTCATGAGAAAAAAAATCAAACAAGCCTGTAATAAAGAACCTGCATTTTTAGTACTACTAATTCTGACTGTTGGGGAGGACATTATGGAATGTGAAAAAGTGCAGCTCTTTAGTTTTGCAAGTCATCTTTGCTGTTTCCAAGTCTTCCTGGGTGATAGCATTTAACTACGTGCATTTCCAGCCTGGTTTCCAGACCAGGCCCACGCTTTTATTCTGGTGGTTTTTTTTGAGACTATTGACTACTGTTTAGATTTCATACAAGGATTATCAGTTTCAAAATGCAGAGGTATGCCTGAAAGACAGAAAGGCTTCAACCTTTGTGCAACATACACTAATCACCAGACTTCACTAGGGAAAGTTAGGTTGGGTGCCACAACTGGGGACAGACTTGGCTGGCACTTCCGCCTTCTTGGACACGGGGCAGTCCAGGCAGAAACCCAGCACTGCAGGGCAGGAGGTTTGGTTTTCTTGTGTGCTCATGGCACCTCTCCTTCCTGCTGGAGCTGAGCATGACAGAGCCGCATGTGTTGGAGTGCAGAGCACCAGAGAGCAAGGCTGGCACCTGCTGGCACAGCTCGTATAGAGTCCAAGGCTCCCGTACATTTTTTTCCTTTTTCCATGTTTTTTTTCTTCCACCAATCACCCAAAATACAGGAACTAGAGTTGGTAGTATCCACACTCCAGCTGTTGTGGAGCAAGGCAGAGTATGTCTCGTCTTGGTGCAGCAACACTCTGTGGCACAAACAAGTGCTTATGATGTTGACTTAATTGCCATGAATGCAGCTGTGTTAGGTATGATATTGAGACATCACTCTAACTTAATGCCAAAGCTCCGCTGGGCTTTGGTGACAAATAATGCAGCCCCAGGTTGTAATATATTGAGTTCTCCACATGTTCAAATCATAATGTCTGTAATCATATGTGCTTAAAACACTTATCAAGATCTCCTGTGCATATCACAGGGGAAGAATTCACGTAATAGGTTTTTCTGTGACACTTCTTTCCTATTACTTGATAATCCCACTTCTACAAACAGTTTGTGTCTTTTTAAACTTTATTAAATAAAGTATTCAGGGACTTCTGATGTTGCTGCAACACATACTTAGAGAATCACTGAAGAATGCTTTGGTTCCTCCCATGCCTTCTGCTGTGTGTGACTGTATTCCCTGCCCCGGCAATTCTGTAGTGCACCATGCCATAAATCACACTGCAAAAAGTAAAGGCACTGGTTTTGAACAAAGAAAGAACAGCCACATTGTTTGGGAAGAGACAGTGATGCTCTGAATTAGTACTTCCATCTCGTGGATGTTCAGGTCAGAGATGCTGCTCTGGGCTTGATGTTTTTATCTATGCAGTGTCTAGAAGACATTTCTTATGCATGTGCACACGCACACAAGCATGTGCAGTTACTTTATCACAGAAAATGGAGAACAACAGCATTCAGAACATTTCAAAGCGATTTTGCCACATCAGAGAAAACATTCAGATCAACTGCATTTAACAAATCATCCATATATAGTAAGCAAGCCTGAGCCGACCTCAAACTCCTACAGTGCCACACTTGGGAAGTTTGGAAAAGCGTTGTCTCAGTGTGGCAGTCCTTTGTATCTTCAGCTGCTTTTATTTTTACTTTACTACTAGTTCCTGCACCTTACCTGTACCTCATACTTAACTGCGTGTAGGGAGGGATTTTCAGTGCCTGGAAAAGGTGTCAGAGCCCAATTCCCTACTCTTTCCTTTAATGCTGAATAGAATTATCAACATGCGATTACTAGACCAGATTGTCAGCTGTACAAAGTTTTATCCTTCTCAATGGTTTCTGGAACAAAAAAGTTCCCTCCTCTGCTTCTCTGCTCAGCACCAACTGACGTGGCATGAAGCATCTAGAGCAGCCCAGCCGCTGGGTTGTGTGGCTGTAGTCAGGGAGAGGCCGAGCCCCGTCCTCCCTCCTTTCTGTGCGCGTCTCACGGGGCAGCAGGTTTAGCAAGTCGGGGACAGCCTTTCTGAAGGGGTAGCTTGGGCTGGGCCTGAGTAACAGTTAACATGGTATGTTCTGCTTCCTTTCCAGATGAAAATGAATGTCTCAGTGCACACATTTGTGGAGGAGCATCTTGCCACAATACTTTGGGAAGCTATAAATGTATGTGCCCTACCGGATTTCAGTATGAACAGTTTAGTGGAGGTTGCCAAGATATCAATGAATGCGGTTCTGCACAAGCCCCATGCAGTTATGGTTGTTCAAATACTGAAGGTGGCTATGTCTGTGGATGTCCACCTGGTTACTTCAGAATAGGACAAGGGTAAGGGATTCTCATTTTAACCTAACAGACATAAAGGGGACATAACTCGCTCCCTTCTCTGTAGTGTGGCACAGCAGAACCAGCGGGTTGTCACCACTGAAAGGTGGACAGGGTTGTGGAGGTGCTCAGGAGATGGATCCACCTGCCTGTTTTGGAGATGGGGGAGGGGAGAGCTAACAGAGAGAAGGGAGCTGTATGGGTTTAGTGTTTAAGAAAATTTCTCACAATTACAAAGTTCAATAATCTCTTTTAAGCTACTGTTTTCACCTCTCTCCTGCATACCCCAGCAGCTAGTCAAGCTACCTGAGCTTGCCCCTTGGAAGCTCACACCTCTCACCATGATTTGTGGTGTACACTTGTCTCTTTAAAAACAAACAAGCCCACCCCATCCCCCTCCAAATCCAAAGACAAATGATATTATACAGGAAGTTTCACCCACTGGTTGGAACAACAATTTTGTATGCTCTTATGTTCCTGCATGTTCCATATTCTTATCTGTGTTCCACATTAATTATTTCTTAAATAAATGTCTCCCTTATCTAGGAAACCAATTTTCACTTGCCCCAGTGGGAGCGTTAGGGCTGTGCATCATGTAGGACCAAGCACTCAAATGGAAAGCAGAAAGATTGTGGCTTAAATTTTAGAGGTGACTAAAAGTTTGGGATACTCAGTTGGCCTACATTATGGAAGACCCCAATTCTCAGATTTTTCAGCACTTCCTGAAAATTGGTCTCTTTTAATGTGTTTCAGGTTGGATGACAGAAACAACTAAAAACTTCTCAGAGCCTGAACCTGAGTTTTTAAAACTGTTTAATATTGGCAGGTCTCTCTTAGGCAAAGCCTCTTGGAGACAGAATCTTGAAGTCAAAGAGGCGATGGCACTGTGATTCAGTGAGAATTTTGCATGTTGAATTCAGCAGAAATTTTTTCTGGGAAATGAGTGCAACATAATTGCTTATTATTTGTATTCACAGTCCCCAAATTTAGCTTTTGATAAGATATGTCTCTCACTGGAATTAATTCTGGATTTCTTCCTTCCTCAGACACTGTGTTTCTGGAGTGGGGCTAGGCAAAGGTCAAGGACAAGAGCTTTCACTCAGTGGAGAAGTAGATGACAACTCGCTCTCTCCTGAAGCTTGCTATGAATGTAAAATCAATGGCTATCCCAAGAGAGGAAGGAAGCGCAGAAGCACTAATGAAACTGCAAATGAAGCAGAGGTAATCGACCCTTTTCAGGGGGAAGGGGTTTGGTGTTATCTTGTGAAAGGCAATCTTAGAAGGACGTGGGCCAAGAAACAATCCCACAAGAAAAAATTATACCCCAAAGTAGACCGAAGAGCTGGTTTTGGACTACAGGTGTCTGGGGGGGGGCGGGTTCTGAAGTTGTTCACTGTCACTAGGCTAAGGTCATCCTCTGCAACCCTCACCTTTACCTGTCACGTCAAACAGTAAAACAACCCACCCAGCTGTCTATAGAGGGTAATGCACTCCCCAGCAAAGCAGGCTCTTGATGTCAGAGGATGGCAGATAGGTAAAAAATTTGTGTGACCTTGTGGCAAGGAACCAGCACTGTTGGTCAGGGTGAGGACCCCACCTAGCAGGACCTGTCACCGCAGGCCTTCCTGGGGCTTGTCCACACCCTTGCAGTCGTTCAGGCTGGGCTGCCAGCCTGTGAATGAAGCTGTCAGCGGGGTCACTCGTGGTGCTCGCTGCTGGCCCCAGTGGAAGGACAGGAGGCTGAGCTTTAACTGCCATCACTAGGAAGTCACTGGGGACAGTGGCAGGTTTCCATTTGCCTCTGAGTGGGTAACTGTGTATCAGTGAAATGCTTAAAATCTATTGTGCTGATCCAGCTCCACTCCTTCCTAGCTGTTGTCATTGTTTTTTTATCAACCAAAAGTTAGTGAGTGGTTTCAATGCCCACATTTATATCTGGGTGAAGACTAGTCTGCTGTGTGACAAGTGACATGTATTGTCTTTATATGAAGAACAGGCACCCTTTTTCTTTCATCCTGTAGGGAGATATTTTTCTTTAGTTCTTAGAAAACATTTCTCAAAATGGGATTAAAGTAAAGTAAATCCTTCACCAAACTCCCTCTGCTGGGGTTTGTTCTGAATTGATCACAGCAGTGAAACAACGTGGCGGAGGTGCTTGTAATGCTGTTTGTTCTTCAGCTGGGCTTGCTGCACACTTGTCCAAAAGTCTGCCTGCTCCCAGCACCACCCCCTCCCAGTGTGAGCGCAGAAGTTGTGGCAGAAGCATGATCCTACAATGTGTCATGTTACTGTAGTCTCTCTTGAGCAAAACTCCCTGCATTACCTAAGGAGTGCCACGTTGGCTTATTTTAACTTCTTGTAATATAAGGTCAGAAATTTCTGCTTGAGTCATCCAGTGCAGTGTCCCACTCAGGTCACTAGACTTAAACCTTGGTCATGCTAATTATACTTAGACTTTACAAACAGTAAACAGCTTGCAGAAGTGTTCACAGTCATTGGACGTCCCAGTTCTTCATCCTTTCTATGGTGACAGTGACGTTAAAGGTGACGGGACCTGCCCTGATCTGGCCAGAGAAGCAGCAGGTCATGGCAGGTCTCAACTGTGTAGGTAAAAGTATGTGTCTGTGTGTGCAAATGAGTGCGTTCCATTCAAAATATAACAAGAGACTCTGCACACTCTTGTAAAATGATGTCACACCATCACTACCCTGAGCAGTCGTGTGTGCTCTGCTCGTGTGCATATGCCGAAGAGCTTCCTTTTCCACACGTGAATACCGGGGATTCGGGAGCCAGTGAGCCATTTCCATTAAGTGTTCAGTGAGTGGCTCTCTGCTAACGCGGGAAGGCAGGAGAGTGCTTTTGCCCTGGAGAGTGGACACTTGACTGTACTTTATTCTGACAACTCCTAAGACCCCAAAGAGTGGTTTAGACAGATGATGTTACAGAATGTCCTTTAAAAAGTTATTTCATTAGTAATGGATGCGCTGGGTAAGAACTACACACACAGGCGCCTGTGAAACATTGACAAAGCCGACTAACATTGTTTGTTCTTGTGCAGGATCAGCAAGATCTGGAGCCCCCGATCAGCCTCGCCAGCTGGGATATTGAGAAAGCAGCAGTCTTTTCTATCAACATCTCCGAGCTCAGTAACAAAGATCGCATCCTGAAACTGCTTCCTGCCCTCACAACACTGACAAACCATAACCGATATTTAATTGACTCCGGAAACGAAGATGGTTTCTTTAGAATCAATAAGAAGGACGGGATAAGTTACCTTCATTTCACAAAGAAGAAGCCAGTGCCTGGAAACTATTCATTACAAATCAGTAGTATTCCACTCTATAAAAAGAAGGAACTTAACCAGCTTGAAGAGAAACATGACAAAGACTACCTCAGTGGTGAGCTGGGAGATAATCTGAAAATGAAAATTCAGATATTGCTTCATTAATTCATCAACCAAAGACCAAATAATTAAACCAAAGATAGATAGGTAGGACTGAATATTCCTCCCAATCAGATTCTCCATATCATAGGTACAATCTTACATGAGTACATTTGTATGAACGAGCACTATTATACTATTACATAAGCAAGGTACAGGATGAATACCCTAGCTCAAAACAACCACTTTCTCAGGCTTTTAACTGTAGCTGAGCTACCTTGATATGTTGAATCTTGAAAACTGGGACTTTAACCATTGGAAGTTGGCCACTGATGCTGAGACACATCATCATTTCAGCAGAGGTACAAGAATGTGCTTTCAACTGATGGACAGCTCTATTTTTGTAATTCTTAAACTTCGCTTCTCCAACTACAACTTACTAGGTCAGCCATTTATGATATCCATTTGGTGCTAGTAAATTTTCAACCTAGATTTATAAATGCACTGTAATATTTACACAACTTAGAAGCCAAAATTGCCATTATTCAGTCTAAATACTTCAATCAACCAAAGTTAGCTCAGTAGTTTATCTCAGTTATGCCTATAATACATTACATGTAAATTAAGTGTGTGTATACTGTAATCATGCTATTTTTATCAATGAAGCATTTGTAAACTAGATTAATAATACCCTTAATGTGAGGGTTTGTAATGGTGCTTATAAGACCAACTACTTGTTAACTGTATACACAAACCTGATGATAAAGTTTCTGTGACTTGCCAAAATGCACTGAGGTCAGTAGGGACCGTTAAACATTCTCAAAAGTCAGATGACAATCAGTGCCATCCTACACCATGACATTATGTAATGTGTTAAGAGTACCCATAGTCATTCATATCAACAAGGGTTCAATGTCATAAATGTCACAATAAAACAGTTTTTTTTTTAGTTTATTCTGTGGCCTTGTGTTCTTGCTAGAAGTATGATAAACTGAGTTCTTATGTTTCAGGCATTTTTGGTAGGGTTGGTTGTGTATCTGTGCACAGGTGATTTCTTCTTGAAGGCATGCTGCTATCATTTGTTCATTCTTTGTGCAAAGGAAGAACGGAAGAAATACAGAAACCTTCACAAATCTAAGCAGCAGTGGAATTCTGTAAAATAATTGTGTGGCTCCAAAAAGTGCATTAGAACACTTCCAATGACTTGACATGAATAATCCTGTCAATCAGTAACTTGATTGCCGAAACATGCAGAAGTGGATGTTAAATCATTATACAGAAAAAAAACAATTTATTCAAAGTCATTTGCTAAAACTGCTTTGACTTGTTTAAAATATTCCATTCTTTTACCCCCACTTCAACAGCTGTTGTCAAATGATCCAAGACTGATTGCAAAAGGGATAATCCAATACCAAAAGCAACCACTAGTTGCGGGTGGGCTTCAATAACAAAGGAATTTTTCAGTGACGCCCATGTTCATGTATACTCAAGTGCTGTGGTGCATCTTTTAGCAGCAGCAGGATGTTCTACTGAGGTGCGATGCTACAAAATCTAGGGGGGAAAAATGACAAAAGTGGTGTTGCTGAAAATACTGATTGGATAGCATTGTAGTTGACAGAGGGAACATACATTAAGCTATAACAACTTTGAAAGGGAAATATACTGTAACAATTTACCCTGAATTGTATTATTTTCTGTAATTAGATTTCAGCTGCCTTGGATTTCTTCTATAACAAATATAACTATATGGAAAGGAGCTGGTGCACAGGGTTACTTTGATATTTGTAATGGACTATGTCTGGATTTTATTTGTTAGTGTGCCAAAATCTTGAACAGTGTACTTTTTCCACATGTTGCGTAACTATGGCAAAATATAACCAGAGCTTTACAGTTGTACATGCCACTTCAATTTCAGCAGGTTGGGAGTGTTTTCTAATGCCAGCGGCAGCGTGTAAGATTGTATGGTTTCTGGTTAAGGTTTGGGTACTTTCTCTCCAGTCCATAAACATCAAGAGGAAGTGAGAAGAGTAGTTTCAGAAATAACTGTCAGGACTTTGTCAAGCAGAGTTAGTCTGGCATTGAAGCTGCTGTATAACATCTTATTGTGCTGAAGCCTCATCAGTTGTGTTGTGTTCCAGTAGTCCCAGTGTTGTCTGCACAGTGGATCACCTTTGTTACGCTGCAGAAACAAGGGAGAATCAGAGTATTGTTATTTTGTGCTCCAGGGAGGAGACCAATTTGAAGTAGTCCTATTTTTCAATCAACTAAAAGTCAATTTTCAAGTAATTCCAATATTGTGCTATAAAATATTGACAGCATCTCTTTTAGTTGTTTAAAAATGGAAGGCACAATCTTGCCTGCCAGTTTTAGTTGTCATATATGTATAATTATTTACAATAGCTTGAATTTCTGCGGTTTTCTTAAATTCCCAATGAAACACAAAACTTGCATGATAACATTGAGTGAGACCTGCAATTAAAAAGTTGTTTGTAAGCTACAAGTGTGATTTAAAATATCTTCTTGTATTTGATTTGGCAATGGGATCCCAGAGAGACTCTAAGCACTAGGTAGACTAAAGCAGAGGTCTTTTCCAGTGTGTATGCTTTTGCAATTAAAGGCTATTTTTCAACTTTGAGGAAATAAATACTTGAATAACCATGTGCTCTGTTGCGATTGTGCATATGACTCGACATGGATATATCCATGCATGAATGCATGGATAATAAATAGAGGTTTTGGTTAACTGTTTAACTAAGATGGTTTCTTACTGTACATATCAAATCATTCTTGTTGTGTATTGTAACTGTATCTTGTAAATTTGACAGCTGACGTGTATTTTGGCAGAACATGACTATTTCCACAGTCTCCCTTTTAACACTGACTTTCAAAGGACCCAAAGTGTTTGCTTTCTTACAGCAGGTCCCAGCGGGTCACACTCCCGTTTTCTCTGAGATAAATTATCTGCATGGTGATTCAAGTTCAGCTTTGTGCTTTGGAAGAGCTAATCTGGGCAAGACTCCTGGGCACAGACAGGCGTCAACTGTTTGAGGAGCAAGGCACCGCGACTGTTACCTAACAGCTGCCTACAACTCCTGGGACCCTGTTTGGGCACCTCTGGTCTCTGCCGGCAGCACTGCGACAGGTAAGTGCAGCACAAGGCAGCCTGCAGCTGCTCTAGACCAAGCTGGAGGGGGAGGCGTTGGCATTGTAAAAGCCTTCTCACCACCTTTAAAAATTCACATTAGCTGCAAAAGAATCATTAGGATTCCCCCTTTAAACTGATGCTGTGCTGGAATCATCAATACCTCACAGTACTCTTACGGGTCTGATGGCTTCTGCCAAAGTGAGTCTGGTTATGAATGGTTAATAAATGAGCAAGGTTAACAGCTTATGTTGCGGTGTGGTACTGCTGCTTCCTGAGTAGGTATGGGAGGGGAAGGAGGAAGCTTCCCTTCTCTGAGCTTCACCATTGTGACAAGATAATCCTGCATTTTGAGTTACAGAGAGGAAGCCAGAGTTCAGCAGCTGTTGAGGTCACGGCTGCCTGTGGAGCCACAGGAGCTGCGTACCCATCTTGCAGTGGTCCTGCAGCTGCCCTGTGTAAGGTAGCACAGGAGCTAACAGGACAGACACACTTCTCAAAGCTGGGACGTCTGAGCCCAGGATCTTGCCTACTTCACCCTCTCTCTGGAGCAAGTCTTTAAGCTCAGTCTGCTTTGGTTGGCTTCATGCTTGTGAGAGTGGCCAGCAGCTAAGGCCAAGATAGAATGTACAGCGGGCTAATCCAGTAAATCCAGGTTGGCAGTGTCGTACTGGAACATTTGCCCAGAATAAGCCCTCATTTTTTCACAATGTTGGAGGATAATGCTTAGCTAAAACTGTTCAGAAAAAACCAAGGGCTTCTAGTTGTTGACAGTGGCCTGTGTAGGATGGCTGCAGAAACCTGCGCAGCCCCTCTTGGGAGCTCCTGCAGTTACACGTTGTGGAGGGGGCTCTGCCTGCAAGCCTGTGTGTTGGCATCATGGGTCTGGGCATCATGTTTGATCCCAAGTGCCCACAGTCACACTCGCTCTGGGTGCTGTGAGAACTAAAGAGGAAAACTTTCAGAGAGGGTGAGCGTACAGCTCTATTTGGGGGAAGACTATGGCATCGCTTACGCTAATATAACTGGCAAATGATTGCAGTGGGTGCAGTAGTAAGAAGAGGGAGGAGAATGCAGCAGTTGTTCAGTTGCCCAAAACACCCCAATGCATGTGGCTTTTGCTTCCCCCACAGACACTGGACCTGTGCTGTCCCTGTTACCTTGGAGGTGTTCAGAGGCAGGACCTCAAGGTGCTGCTGCTGTGTTCAGGGAATGCCTTGCTGAGGCCCTGGTGCCCCCAGAGAGACCGAGAGCAATGGCTGGTCTCTCTCTAGTGGGTTGTGCACTTTGGTTTGCCTAAAGATGAGACCATCTCTTTTGCAGCAAAACCTTGAAGATGTTGATGACTTCAGCTCTGACAAATTCCAACCATCTACTTCTGCTGTCCTTAAAACTTGCCAAATACTTCACACCCTTGTAACAAATGCTTTTGAGGAATACTGTGCCCAAGCCAACTCCTCAGTTCAGAGCTTCCCCTTGAGTTCAGCGAAGCAGCATTGAGGCCAGAGAGGTCACTGCAGTGTTGTTTAATGTCAGGCTCCCCCCTTCCATTTCTAATGTGCTTTTGCGCGGTCCTGTAGAGGCAGGAAGCAGAGGCTGAGGCTGCTGGGGCACTGGCAGCGTGCTGGCAAAGCCGGGTCAAAGTCCTGCACTGGTGCAGGCAGGCCCGCTGGGTGCTGGTGCTGCTTGTTAGCACATAGCCGAGTCCTAAACCTGCTCAGACACATGCTTACGTGCGTATGTAAAAATGTGTATTTTTATTTCTAAAGAGTCTAGAGGGAAAACGATTTCTCAGTGCTTCCAGTCTGAACTCACACTTGTGCTAAACTTCTGTTAAGTACCCAGGAAAGGGTTTTTCTCCTTTCCTCTCTTGGGCTGGACCCTTCCCTCCTGCGTGGCAGCAGCACGGGCCCAGCCCTCGCCCTGGCTCGGTGCTCACATCTGTGGGTTTGTTTGTTTATGAGCTTCTCTATGGCTCCCAGGGCTCTAGGATGTGAGTGCCTCAGACACGCGTGCTGATCCTCACTACACTCTTGTGAGCTTGGGATGTGTTTGTCATCGTCTTTTTACAGGGCAGAAACCAAGAACCAGATGTTTCAGTTTGGAAGAGCCTATAGGCCGTGGCTGTCCTGACTGGAGCAGCTCTGAAGTGCTGGAGTGTCCTCAGAGCAGAGGACACGGAGCCACATGGGCTCATCTGCTGTGACGGCCCTGGCATGCATGAAGCCACAGGAACTGTCCAGCTGCAAAAAATGTCCCAGCACCAGCCCTCTGGGTTGGCCATTTCCCCGCAGGGCTCCACATGGGATGCTGCCATTGCAGGTGCTGCAGCACTGGTTAGAAAAATTCAGAATGGCGGTTCCTGGTAGTTTTCTGCTGGAAAAAGGATTCTGGGTGAGTATCCAGGTCAGCAGAGTGCATAGAGGTAATCAGAAGTGACACAGCTGGTGAGCAGGGCCTGGCTCTGCCAGATTCCCCTTTTCGTCTCTAAGGCTGCTAGATGTACCAGCCAGGAAAACAGGGCTACCGCTGAGTTTTCTTTGGAGGTTGATTCTTTATTCCTATCATTCCTATGTGAGGTGATTCAGGGTGATTTTTTTTTTTCCTGTGACAACCAAGAAGAATTTTAGTCTATTTTTTTAAGCATCTGTGTGGAGCACGGTTTGATTGTAGATGTAGCACACTGTGTTATTCAGCTCAGACAGGTAGGAAAGCTGTCTGGACTTTTCCTTTTTAATGTTGTGTGTATGCTTGCAGTTTTGTATAAATGCATTGTTATGTTAATCATACTAAATATTAGAGCCGTGAGAAACATCTATAACCAAACACAAAACAGGTGAAACTCCCCTGGTTTTGGGTTTCGTTACATACTCAAGGCTCAGGCCAGGTTTGTTGAGGTTCATGAACCTCTCTCTGAAGCTGGGCTCAATTTCAAGCAATCCTGGGCTGAGTTTCAGGCAAATCTGGTCCAAGCTTTGAGTAAATTTGGAACAAATTTTAGGTGAATAAGAGATGATTTATGATTTTAGGTTGAAACCATACAAACTGTGAAGTCTTTGCTTCATTTCAATCTGTAATCAGGAAACCTTGGCATTTTGGCCGAGTTTCACTTTGATTTTGAATTTTGACCCTAAAAGCAAAACAGCTGGGACAAGGAGGTGCGTCCCGCGAATAAACGATGCAGAAACTGGTTCACTGGGTGGGAGCCCAAAGTCCTGCACCACGCTGAGCACACACCTGTGATGCTCCACCAGCCACGGGGCTGTTCCCACCCTGCAGGTACCGCTGTGCATGTCCCTCCAGCAGTCTGACACAGCCAGTCCTGCTCACATATGTCCTCCAACTAACTTAGCCTTCCCCAGCCTCTGAATGTGAAGTTGCATGTACAACTCCTAAGCCTGAAGTGTGCTGACTTTAGGATTGTCTTATGCAACAATGATCCAATCCATACTGCATATTTATGTTTCAAGGGGTAAATTCGGCTAAGAAATCTACACAGGGGAACAAGGCCCAGGGTCCTCATCCTCATACTATGTTAAAACGTAGCTTGCAACCAAGCTTATGGGGAAAGACTTTCTACCTGTTGCTTCAATGAGCTCCTGAGATTCAGAGCACTGCAGCACTGGTTCTCCGGCCTGGAGATGTCCAGAGGGTCTTAGAGGTCTCAGCTTGCCAGTCCTGCCAGGTTGTCCACAGCACAGATAGCTTTAAGAAGAAAAAGAGATGAAAACTTTCTCATGCAGTTTTCTTTAGATTCATTCAGGCATTTTAAAGGGATCTCCAGACATAAACTTGTCTTTTTAAATAAAAAAGTATGTATCATCATTAAACCCCTTGATCATGAGATCGTTTTTGCGCCAAACATAAACTGTAGATGGAAAATATTTGCGCAGGACCTGGCTTCAACTGTCAGGCAAAATATGAACAGCTGAACTGGGAATGTAAGTGCTGAGTCCAGAGTAGAAGGTGATAGCACAACTTGCTGCTTTGAGAAACACATGACTGGAGGGATGGGCAGGAAGGGAGAAAGAAGGTGCCAGTGCGGAGCAGACAAGGAACCGCACTGTCAGTCTATATCCACATCAGTGCAAAGCTGAAACAACAGGAAACTGGGAGAAGGGAGAAAGGGAAAGAGCGACTCAGCAGCGCTGGCTCTGCCAGCTGAGGGCTGGCTGTTCAAACGATTTTTTGAGATGAATCAACAGCCACCTGCCCTCATGGTAGCCAGCTCCACAAGGCTACCAGCTTTAATGTAAAGCCTTCCCCATTGTCTGGCACTCCTAAACCAACGAGGACTTGGAAGGACTGTACAGCTGGCCACGGGGCTTTTTGTACCATGTCTGCACTGAAATGGATTGAGTGAGGAGAGCAGGGGGGCTGCCCCATTGGTGACTGGAGGTGGGGCCTAGTGGGGAGCTCTGGGACTGCTGGGCTGTGGGCCCCTGGCAGTGACCAGGATGTCCCTGGCCTAGGTTGTCCACTGGTAAAAGGGCAATGAGGATACTTCTCAGGCAAAAAGCATACTAAGGAAGGTGGTTGAAATGCCCAGAGAGGAATGTGGAGTTTTTTGCCTTGGTGGATGAATAACTGTTTATAGCCAGGTTTCTCTTTGTGCTCAGTCCTGAAAACAATTAATTTTCCTTCTTTGCTGCCTTCCTGCTGTGCTCATTCTTTTATGGATGAGGAAAGACTCAGGCTCACCCACCTCATCTGAATCCTGAGGCAGAGGTCATTGCACTGGGACACAGCTCTCCTGCCTACCTACCATCTCCTCTCTGCACTAGCAAAGACACTGGAGAAGATCGAAGAAAAAAATACATAGTCTCTTACTCAGCTGGGAAAGTTACAGTTATTTCAGCTTGTCGAAGCACAGAGATATAATCCAGGCATGACTGGGTTGATGTGGAAGGCAAAGTCCTTAAGAGGAGCCAAACTTGGTGCGCATCCTTCCAGTGCAAAATTTGTCCTTCTGGGGGTAGTTACATTTGTGATATTGTGAGCAGAACTGGAAAATTTATTCTAGAAAGCATTTTCATATCAAGCAACTGCTTATGTGCAAATAGCAGGAAAAAGTTGTTTTTTTTTATTTTTTTTTTAACAGAAGTTTTATCTGCCTATTGTGGTTTTGGGGCTGTGGGACTGTGGCTCCCCTTTGGAGGGTGCAGTCCATCTGTGGGACGGTAAGAAGTTACCAAACGAGCCAAACAGAAAAATCCCCAAAGCCTGTCAGGACCAGATCACTATGTGACCTTCCCAAGTACTGAGTCTAGATTATTAAGTCCTTAAATACAATTTCTCATTTACTGAATTCAAAAGAAGGGTAACCAAGCAAGAAAGAATTTAACAGATTTCCATTCCCCGTGTTGAAATGGTACTTGCCAAAGGAATAAATTCCCTTCACTGAAAGCTTTTCACTATCATTATTTTAACTGCAGTTTTCAAATCTGCCACTGTAAAAGATGTCTCAATACTTTTTCAAGTGTTCTCACAGCACTTGGAAGAAGTAGCCACAATAAAAGATGTGAAGTGCTTTCCCTAAAGCTCTAATGTCAAATCACCATGGAGGCAAGAGGCTGCCACGTGTTCAACCAGTGACTGTTTCTACTCCTGGGGTACAGCTGTGGAGTGAGACAACGTGAGGCCAGAGCTGGAGAATCTCGACTGGAGACTCAGGCCAAGAAAGCTGCTGTACAACACAGCACAGTTTGGGTGAGGGACAGACAGGAGTGTGAGAAAAGACTCCCGGGGAGACGTGTTCTTTATTTTCAAGCACTGTATCATGTCCACTTTGCATGGATTAAGACTGAAAGAGGCACCCAGCAATGAAGGGGAAGAGAGGGGAAAAAAAGGCTGAAAAATATCCATGGTGCATGTTCTCAGAGCAAGGACGAGATGCTTCCTATCAGGAAATAAAACTGTATTACAGCTAAGTCAGATCTGTGTGAACTTGCCCCCCATTGTTTGTTTGTCCCAGTAATTTGATTACATCATTTATGAGGCTGAATTTACCAAAGATCATATTGTGATCTATACATAGGCCTACTACATACTCCTATATCCCTAGTGAGAACATTTTCTTCTCCACAATGACAGCACAGATAAAACCATGGAAGGAAATTGTGGGTCTCAACATGACCGCTGGGCCCAGGTTGAAGGCCAAGTCTGGCAGGAGTTGCACAACCCTCTGGTGAAAAAGACCAATTATTTGTGTTGGGCTCATTCATGCTAAGAAACAGCACAGTTCTGGGTTCCCCACAGACCAGCCTGGAATTCATTTAAAAAATAGAGAATTGGTAAAGGCTTTACTCAAGGGAACCTCTCCAGCAGACCCCTAAGCATTAAACGCCTCATGTCCCTTATGATCTCTAACCAGGGTCAGTCCTGTGAGAGAACCAGCTCATTGTGCTTTGAGCACCAGACAGGAAGGCGGGATGAAAGAGAGAAATTCTGGCTTTAATGGTAGCAGAGCCAAACCCACAGCCCTGCAAAATCTGCAAGAAACTGAGCACTCCATTTGCTGCAGGTTTTATCAGTGCCATCAGCTTGTCTCAGCCAGGCAGTAGGACACTATTCAAACCTAATTCAAAAACAAAGTCCAGAAATAATAGTTGTTATCTGAGCTGCTGTGGCTGTGCTAGAGTTACAGCTTTATAGCACAGGCTGGTTCAGCATGGTGACACACTGATACTTGTCTGCTACTTGTGCAGGAGCGATGTACCATGAGGTTCTCTTGCATCCACTCCAGAGATAGAGCTCACACGGCAGAGATTAGCTACAGGCACAGAGCCAGCTGTTTCATTAGTGCAGAAAAGGCGTTTTCAAGGCATCATTAGTCTAAAGGCAAGTGAGGTGCCTCCGCCTGCCATAAAGAAAATGCATGTGAATGCACAGAATTCTGTTACATGTGGATGTGTATCCTGATACTAGTTGTTCCCCTTTTTTGTTTCCTTGGAAATGAGAATAAAAGTGAGGGGCAACAGTTATTTTGGGTACTCTTAGCATAGGTTTGTCCAGATCTGCTCTTCTTGGGTAGATTCCTGTAATGGCAGGTAGGTTTGATGGTGGGTCACTCTGTGCGTGCTTCACAGCTCCAAAAATGTGTCAGCAAACAGATCTCTTGTGACCCGGTGTCCTGCTCAGAATAGCTGGATTATGTTTATAAAGTGAGTAAGAAAGATGATGGTTGATCAGTATAATATAAACTATGGCATGGAAAATGAATTTTGAATGAAATGCACAGATAAATCATTTATCCTCACCAATACCCTCTCTATGTTTCTTATCCCGGTAATTGAGACCATGTGTTGTGCTGCAGACAATAACTATGGGAAACTACTCATGATTCTTCCTTCATAAACTTGGGAAATGAAAGTGATGGGAAGTATGATCTTTTTTTTTTTTTTTTTATGTTAACAACTCTAAATTATTAGGGTGGGAAGCAAATGTCAATAGAACATAAAAGTGCTTTGTATAATGTTCATATTTGCTCATACTTTCAAATCCACTGTGGCTTATTAGTTCATGGGAAAAATGACAAAAAGGAATAAAACCCAGAAAATGAATCCAGTATCAACATCTTGCCTCTATAGTAACAGAGAAATTGTAACTTGTGGGTAAAAAGTGACAATATTAGGAAATGTTTGTTGGGCAATTGTGGCGATTAACCCTCTGCATCCCCTAGCACCTCCAGCTTCCTGCCAGCCTGACACATTCCTATGGATTAAAGAGTGCACATCGCTCTGTGCTGCTCCTTGTGTTAGAAGCCTGGAGCTAATGAGGCCCTTAACCTCTGTTTCAAGAGTTTATTGCTCAGCTGTAAAAATTCTCCCAAGGCTGAAACTTGACAGAAAAATGTCTCTGCCTGGGAGGAGTTTCTCTTCTGAGTTTGGTTTGAATTAATTCAGCTCTTTTCCATTTGCAGAAGGACAATGGAGCAGGATTCCCTCTCTCTGCTTTTTTCTTTTTAAATCCCGCCAGGGCAGTACACGACAGGCGGCTTTCAGACCACAGTCCTCTCTGCAGCTGCGGCACAGGGTCAGTGCTGGCTGCTGCAGCAGTTTCCCTGCCCTGTAACAGGCCAGACTCCATCCCCTTACTTGAACTGATGCTGGCTCAGATAGTGACTTATGCCTTCTCTGAGCCGAGGTTGCTGAAGGCCATCTTGGCTATGGTGCAAGCTGAGGAAGTCCACCCTTGCTGCTATTCCTCGAGGGACTGGCTTGCTGCAATGCAGAAACACTGGGGCCACACCTCCATGGGGCTTCTGACTTCTCCCAGAGCAGGCTGGTGTGCCAGCAGGAGCCTGTCCTCCTGTGGTGGAGATGTCCTGGTCAGCTCTGGGCTTTCTGTGGGGTACTGGGTGGTTGATTTTCTGGATAAAGGGGTTGGCCCATGGAGGCAGCTCTCTGCAGACCTCTGCCCGAGCCAGGGGATTCGTTTTGAGAAGCAAGAGTGCTAAATCTATTACTCTTCTTGTATGAGCTGCCTGTGGGGCTGGTAAATCTATTATAACAGTCAACTCTCTATGAATGAAGTCAGGTCCCACCAAAGTCAATAGCTGAACTACCAGTGATTTCACTGGAACAAGGTTTTACCCTGAGCCTTGAAGTGCCCCTGGGAGCTCACCCATGCTCAGCGCAGCCATCCACAGCTCCAGCGAGGGAAAGGACAGCAGAGAGCAGAGAAGGGTCCTGCTGCTGGCTCAGCTGAGCCTGGGTCCTGCTCAGCCAGCTGTGCTGAGAATACCACTTTGGTAATACCGATGGGCCTGGGTGTGAGATAGGTGTCATGCATCTGAAGTTGCTGACGGAAACACTTTGGCACATAAGCAGAATTTGATAGGTTAGCGGAGTTTTGCCCTGAGCTCTCAGAGGGCCAGAGCATAAGTAACAAACAAATAAAAATTTCTATGGATGGAGAGATATCACACCCTCAGCTCTGTTCCAGTAACCCAGCATCCATAGAGACTTCTGTGTGTGTGTTTGACTGACTGAACAGCTACTTGATATCATCCAGAACAGCTTATAAAATTAAATGTTATTAAACATAAGGGCAGACCCATAATACTTGCCAGCACTTATTTCAATAATGATGCTATGTTTGCCACTTCACAGATCTGACCTGTCACTTGAGAACTCAAATGACCTATAACTTAAGCTGCTTTATCCTCCTATAAACCCAGGCAGGTGTGTTAGCTGGACTCGCTGCATTACGTCATATTGTATACAACTTTTTTACAACCATTTGCTTCCTGCTCATACATTTTTCTCATCCCCTCAGCACATGTGACCCCCTGGTGACAATATTTTCCCACCTACACAAGTAAATGTCCAAGCAAGGCACCCAACATCTTATTGCAGAAAATGGAGCTAAGGAAGCTAATTGCTGTTATTTAACAGTTATTTCACTGGTTTCTTCTTGGTTTGCTGACTTTCTCATACCTTTTCATTTGCTAAGCTGACCATAAGTTTTTCTCCATACTGTATTCAAGTGACTTTTTTTCTTTGACAGATACTTTAGAGTTGCCCTCCCACTGATCACAGGTGAGCTCATATATAAACTGTGCTGTGGGATTTCTGATATGTGGAGATCTTTCAACACTGATACTGGGTGGAGAATTCAAATCTGAAATAAAAGCAGCCTATTCCCATAAAGGCATGGCTTATACATGAATTTTTTGATGTCTAGTAAGACCCAAGGTTCAGGCAAGTTCAGTTCCTGCACAGGCAGAGCATCAGTAGCAGCTCCTTTCCAATCGCTGTGGTCTAATAAAGGTAAAGCTCACACCACATCCTTTCATTTGGGTGGCTACTAATCCAGCTTGTCATTCACTGCCTGCTTTCCTGAAAGGCTTATATGAGCGTAGCAGATGTTAGACATTTACCACTTGGTTCAGTTTGGCTCAATTTGACCAGTGGCTTTGCACTTTTACAAGGAAATGTTTAGGCACTAGTACAGAGAAAGCAACTCTGAGTACTGAAGTTGGCTCATGGCTTATAGTCACCTTGAAAAAGTTCAACTGTACAGCATTTGCCACAGTTTTTATCAATATCCTAGAAGGGGTTCCTTTCCATTCCTCCTCCTCATTATAGAGGCTAATTAGGAAAGTGTTTCTTGCTCTTTTTTCTTTGAATCTAAAGTGCTGCAAATGCCGCCTTATAGGAAAAGAAAAAAAAAAAGAGTCCTTTGACCACCTTGTGCTGGGATACCACAGAGGTTTTTACTTACAGCTGAATACATATCAGGATGGACTATGAAAATCCTCCCATTGTTTTTATTTCCCCTTTTGCTCTTTTGAATGCACAGTTTCTTTCTGCTTTTTATGGTCACTTCAAATACTGTTTTCCAGTGTTATATGGCTTCAGAATCATTGTTCATGGAATGAAAGTGTCCAAAAGTACAACATCTAGTCTAACACAAGATCTCCTTCAGCCTTTTCAGTGGAATATATGGTATCTGGCTCCTTCCGGTCAGAAGAAGCAGGTGGCATAAAGTCATATTTCTTTTAGGAAGAGTAGAAACAAATAAAAACTGATCTTTAACAGCTCTCAATACACTGTGGTCTAATATACGTAGCAAACAAGAGGCACCTACTTCTCCTTTGCAAAGCTGGCAGGAAGAGACCCTGTGTCTGCAGTTTGCAGACCTGATTTGACTTTTTAGTTCCACCTGATCTTCATGACATTAATCTAGAAAACAGTCAGCATCTATGGATGCCACATGCATGAATGGATAAGGATGAGCTGTGCTTACTGCACTTGGACCTTAAGGAGCTCAAATAACTAAGCAGTCTATTTTAAGCAGCTGTTTGAAATGGCTCTTGCTCTGAAGTCTGGAGGTAAATGCAAAGTGGGAGAGCATGACAGGTTAAGCAGAAGGAAACATATTCTATGTAGTCTAGAGGGAGTACACACAACTCTTGTGGCCCTGTCATCTATGCCTGATTTGAGAAACCGAATGTATTTACTTAGCCATTTTGAGCAATGAAATTCCCTTTGACCCATAGAGTGGTCCACACTCCAGTGGTATTAAAAATTGCCTTTTCCAAAATTAATTCCTTTTCTTACGGATGCCACTAGAGTGAGTTGTAGTTGTAGACTGAATAAAGTCACTCTAGAAGGACTTCATTTATTAATATGTAAATCAAATGCTAAGGAAAACTTGCTGGTATTGCAATATCCAGAGAAAGCTCTACTTCAAAATAACTTGCTCAGGTTTTATGGTTTAATATTTGGAAAAAATCTTTCAGACAGCAGATTGTTACAGAGGAGATTAGCAGTCCTAACAGAGAGGTAGGCACACCTTTAATGAACCTGCCCTGCAAGTTTTCAATCAATGAGCTTAGATAGTCATTTATTTTGCAGAAGTTTGTTTCGTATATTCAGCATGATACCTAAAGGTTGTGGTTTTTAAAAATTTTGTAGAGTGACTCTTTCCTGCTTGGTACAAAAAAAATCTTTATATAACCTTGAGAAGATGTATAAGAAATGGATGTTAACAGCTGAAAATGTTTATGAAGCTCTCCTGTGCTGGAGGATGCTGGCAATTAAAGGTAGCTAGCAGGAGACTGGCTGGTGTAAACATCTGCAGCCAATAATTGTAGCTTGTTCTCATCCATCTTCTTTCTGAAGACTTGGAGGGTTGTTGAGCTGAAGAAAGCACTATCAGTATGTTCAGGATTTTGCACTAGTGAAGAAAATGTAAGTAGGTCTTGTTTTCTTCAAATCTAAGGTGTTGTTATAGCTGGAGCAAACTCTATCCTTGCAGGTTATAATCAGTTTGGTTACCAAAAGACTGAGGAATACACAATGAATGATGTGAAGCCTTGGTTCAAGGAGCACTTCAAAAGACTATTCTATATTAGAAAAAGATTTATTTGATTTTCTAGGACTGATATCCTTTTTTAGGGAAAACTTTACTGGTGAGGCATGTAAGGGGAAAAGGAATTGCCCTTGATAGCTGTCACTGTCTAGTTTGTGGGCTGAAAACACCAAGTGAGAAAGAGTGGTAGCCAACCTGAGAATGATGTTCCTCGGTCACAGTAAGGCAAACAATGCTCTGCAGTGCTAAGTCCCAGCTGCTTTCCTGTCCTTGGCCTGTTCGCCACAGCTGAGGTGGCACTAGCGTTACAAATCTTGCTAACAGATTTCAGAAGACTCTAATGTCTGGGTACATCAGAGCAAGATAAAGGTTGTGAATCCCTGCCAGTACAGATTCCCTTTTTGTATTGTGCTTGGCTGCAAGATAGAGACTTAGTGTTAATTTGTGTTTAATTATTAAAGTGTTTATGATATTAAAGGACAAATCACCCTCTTCTGGAAACTAAAGACTCATGTTACAACCTCCTGATCCTCAGTGAGTATTGCATTAGTCAATTTGTGGCCAGCCCAGTAACTCAATAGCAGCGAATTATGTAGTTATGTGGGAATTCTGGTTTTTGGAACAGGCTGAGGTTCCCAAGCTCAGACCCAGCACTGCTAGGGTGTGTCATCTGTATGAGGCACTTAGTGGGAAGAAAAAGTTGTGATGCCACACTCTCTAGTGCTTTCTGGAGGACAAAATATAGCAGCAATATTACATAAAGGTAAGAATGGGAACAGACAGAACTATTTCTCCACCAAGAACTTTTCTCTACAGTGAGGGACCAGTTGGCTAAACAGATTTTCAGCTGATAATATGCTCAGTTACCTGTTTTACTTATGACTATTTTAGGCTTTGAGATGATGAATCTGAGAGTGGATTTGGGCCAATTAAATGTCCTGTCTGTACCTTCAATTCCATGTTTAAAAGTTTTAGAGGATCCACTATGTAGGTCGCTGGAAAAGACTGCTGTGAGATAATGAGTGAAAGAAACTAATCCTGATTTGCAGTAGAAGCAAGTCTTACTCCTGGTGTCCACTTGTGCTGTATTTAGTCTACAGTAAGATTAAGAGTAACTACCAGAATTTTAGTCCAACATCCTCACCTCAATCCAGACTGAAGGAAGAAGGATAACAGCTGAGGGCTTAAGACTCAAAATATTTCTCTTTATTCATTCCTTTTAAAAATAGTTCTGTTGTTAAATCCCAGCCTAAATGCCACTGATTTCAGCAAAGTCAGAATTTTTCCTACTGAAAAAAATAAAGTCTACCATCAATACTAACATAACAGTCTAGTCCTTCTTCGTGCTTTCTAATGCACTCAGACTTCAAATTTATTCTGCCATTAGCAGGAACTTAGAGAAAACTGGATTGTGATAGAGCCAAGTAATAATTTACTGAAGTTGTAAAACATTCAAAAAAATACTGATATAGCTTTTAAAAATAGCATTTTTTTTTTTTGCTACCAAGTGGCGGATTCCACTCTTCCTCACCTATCTGCACAGCTTGCTTTGCTAAGTATCGGGGATGCCTTTGTGGACCACCCCCTGCTTTCAGCTCTGGAGAAGGCTTCTCCACACAGCTGTTCTGCAGCAGATGGGAAGGTGTGGAATCTAAGATAACCTTCCTAAATCACACAGTGGGGTGTGTTTGTGTGTGGTGGGGTGAGTGGGGAATTCCAAGAGATATTAACTCCTGAATTCCAAAAGAGAAATCAGTATGTTGTGGGGCTTTTTATTATTTTATACAATAGCAAAAGAGATGGCTTTCATTTTATGCTTAATGATGTAAGTAAACATATACAGTGTTTCAGACATTTCTTACAAAAGAACAGTATGGCTGTGTCCAAGGCTGTCATAGCAAATATTTTTTTGGAGCCAAGATTGTTATCCAAGAACCCACCCAAAAATTTACTGTATGAGGTATGAAGCAATAATGGAACCCACTGATTCATCATTTGATGAAACCAGGAGTGCCCAGTATTGCCCAACAGCAGGTTACACAGAGTCCAAATGAAGTGTTTCTCTTGCATAAAAGGGAACAGATGTAGCCGACCTCATGAAAAACAGAGCTGTGACCTGCTGTGAGCTCCCATTGGGCAAAGTTTCTTTCAGATCTGAGAAACTGTTCCAGCTGAGTCAGAATATTACTCTGGTACCACCATGCTTCTGCAGGCTACATTTCCAGATTCAGATCTGGGTTGCGGTAGGCTATGTTCTACCATTTTTCACTCAGTTACTGTACTGGCAGAATATCTTTAGGCCTTGCCAGGCTATTGGATAGCTGGCTGCTGGCTGAGGAGCTCTGCTCTGTGTGCAGAAACTCTGCACAAAGTTGTCTTGCTCTAGAGGCTAGAGGTGTATTTCACACTGAGAATCAAGCCTTGTCACCTTCCCAAGTTCTCAGTGACAAGAGAGATCACAAATCTTCCTGCTGTACTTTGAGATATAACTGTAACAGTGTTGGGCCCAGAAGTAACTCCTGTGGCAACAGGGTAAACTATGAAGTCTTGTCTTTCAACTGAGGAACAAATGTGATGAAATGGCTCTTGTAAGCTTGTACTTGTCTTTACATAACGATGTGCTGCAGTGAAGAGGAAGTAAGGCCTCTTATATTAACTTAGGTGGGCAGAGAACAGGAAAGAAATACTGACGCTGCTGCTGGACTGAGGATTTGTAGATGGATACCTGCATCTCCTAATGAACTGAAGACTTCAGTCTAGACTAGAAATGCTTATAAATCCAAACAACATCTTCGTTAAATAGTACAATAAGTGATTGCACACTGCATTTCTTCTGCACTGAAGTAAGCAGAACACTGGCATCCATTACAGTTACTATACGCTGATGCAAGTGTTTCAGGGCATCCTGGTATTAAGGCCCAGGATAAACCCAACTACCATGACGAGGCATGTTTCCATTGGCATTCTTGTTGCCTGTCACTTCATACTAGAGTTAGTTGCTCAGTGGTGTTAGCTATTCCAAGTTCAAAACCAGATCTTGATTAAAGCTTCCAGGAAAGCACTGTGGATGTCAACAGGGCCTTCAGCATCAAAAGCACGGAATAAAATTATAGATGGAAAAGACCCGTTAGGTCATCTATGCAGCCCATCTGCCAGTGCAGGATTGTTTTCTGCAATGTGCTTTTTCCCTTCTTTGTCTGTATCAAGCCAAAGGGGTTTCCACAGCTTCCCTTGGGAGACTATGACATAGCAGATTAGCTCTTGCCCTTAGGAGTAACTTTGAGTTTGTGAAATAACAGAGGCATTCTAAGTTTCATTTTGATGGAGGAAAGGAACTCTGAGAGAAGGTCTCTGAGTCTTACAACTATACCGTATCTCAAATGTAATTCTATATACAGATCATATGAGGCTAACAGTGTCCCACCCTACAGCTGTCTCTTTCAGTAATTATTCCTTAGACAGATTTTTGTCATCTTTCAGTAGTAACTAGTGCACAAACCCTGAACAATTGCATTTCTCTTGGCAAAAGTTCACAATTTGCCCTAACTAGTGTTTGAAGTGTTCTGTCTGCCTCTTGCTCCTTTTAATTGTGCCAAAGTTCTTTGGCAATTAGTGATGTGATGTTCCAGAAACCCATAAAAAGTTATTCCAGCATATTTTCTTTAGGTGAATTAAAAACACTCAGTAGATACTAAAAGCAACTACATTTATAGATAGAGGACTTTTGACAGCTATTGATTTAAGACTTCCAAATGTTTTCATTCAAATTCCCTGGGTGCCTGCTGTTGATCAATCAACTTTCTGACATCTTGATCTCTTCCTAGGAAATGTTTCTGGCCAAATATATGAAAGTGCTTTTTGATCTTGGGTATTGGGCATTAAGAAAACATGAATCAATTATTTTTCGGAGGGAATAAAATACTTCCATAACTGTTAAAACAAGCAACCCTCTGACTTTTGTTGAAGATCTATGTATGTATAGACTATTGAAGTTGACTATGGACATAGCTCTAAAGGAATGCCACTACCCTTAGCATTTTGATGAGGGCTGTATTTTGGCAGTCCGTAGCCACTGAAAATCCTATTCAGCATGCAGGACAGCTATCAGAATATAGCTGCAGAGCTACGTAAGGCTATGATTAGTATCCTTTTGTGATTGTTTGATATGTACTCTGCAAAATGAACAAGGATTCAGAAGAAGCTTTTGTCTGACTGGCACTTCGGGTATGGGGGAGGGGAAAAAATTTGAATACCCAAAATGTCTTTGTTAGCAGTTGGATATAATTTCTTTTTGTTTAGCATTTGCAGATGTCTTTGTGTAATGCAGTAATATAATGAGAAAGCTTTGTCAGCAACAGACTTCAGGAACATGCGCAGGCTAATGAGACTACATAATGTACTTCACTGTAGGGCAGCCCTAGAAGAGGCAACTATGATGGAGACAAAAAGGTTTTCCCTGGGCTGTTGGCACATTCTTTAGAGTACTAAACCAGGAGTTTGCTCTTAAGTCTAATTTTATTTCTAATGCCTAATTTGTAAACACTCTTCCTTTGCATTGGTTAAATAGAACTTTCTCTACTGTTCATTAGAAATGAGTTTCACTTGGATCTTTCAATGAGCTATTCAAACACCCCTAACACTGCTTGCTAGCTAATAGCACACCTGGAAAATCAAAGTTTGGCAAACCAGAATGTAGAAACCAATGAGCAAAGAGATGAGGGGGGAAAGCTGCTATCCGGGGAGACCCAAGGAATCATGTCATGCTAAGCAATCTTACCACAGCCAGACAGCTCTGGTTTCAGCATCGCATCAGGTTTTGCTGATCTGTGGCTCTAGTGGCACTTGGTACTCCCTTACAGTTCAAATATAAGAGAAGCTGGTGGAATAACTCATTTGGTGGGCAGAGATCACTAGCAAGCAGCTTTATCAGTGTGCATTGTTGTGCACCAGCCCAACACTGTGATAAAGGTAACAGACAACTATGGCTGTTGCTTTGTATGAATTTGAGTGCCAGCTTAAGCAGACCCTATTCCTCTCCTCATCCAGCTGTTCTACTATTTTGGTAGCTACTCAAAATTACTTGGAGTAATTGTAAATAAGTAATAATTTTTACTTAGCTTGTATGCAATCCTGGTACCACTGATCATTTGCATGCTTTCTTTATACATAGCTACACCTTCAGTATATGTTCTGAACTTCTGAATGGTAAACTTTAAGAGGTCAAAGTTGGAGTCCAATTCATTATTATTATTAATTTAGGCCATTAATATTAATTATTAAATAATAATTATTACTTAAACAATTAATTTAATTACTATAAAGTCCAATTCATTATTGTTATTAATGTGGGCCAATAACTTTTAAAGTCAACTTTATTAGTGGGAAATGGTGATGAAAAAATAAATAGGCAGGTCCTGTTGGTAAGGAGGTGCCCAGAATCCTCTTGTAGGAACCAAACAAGAACATGAGATGTTTTCCTGCCTGGTCTGGGCTGTTCCATAAACACTAAGTATCTCAAAGGCCTTCCAAATAAAACCAGATGGCTAACTCTCCCATGCATCAGACTTCCAGCCTGCTCAAAATACAGTGGTGAAAAGTTGCCTAGATTTGCTTGTTGTATTAGTCAGTCTTACTCAGCTGGCATTTGGGAAAGCTATGAACAGGAGGCTGGAAGCTCTGTGCAGGTGGCCTGGGGGTGGGACACAATCTATGTCATGGTTCCAGAAATAACAGAAGTGTGAAGACCTCTTTGCAGCTTCTCTTAGCAAGAAACTGAGAAAAAGATGAGAGGGCTGCACTTGGGTGAGGACCAACGCCCTGACAAAAGTACCAGTACCTTGCTGCCTCCCCAGAGCAGTGTTTTGTTTTTTCATTTGGCAGCACTCTTCTAGGCGATGGGTTTTATCCACTTTTATAAGTGACATTAATATGGTTAATATTAAACAAAAAGCCTCACCAAGCTGACAAATTGGAGCCTTCACTCCATTCTTACACAGCTGTCTCTTCCTCTTCACATCAAGAGAGGGCAATGAATTCTCTGTTGCTGGATCCATGATTTCCTGGCTTTGTCACAACTCCTTTTTCAGTTTTTCCACATTGTTAATGTTTTAAGGCAAGTTGAGAAGAAAGGTAAGAATATGATTATTTCTTATTTTTTCCCCCCAAACAAAATACCTCCTTTTCTTTGACCACTGCCAGCCTATATTGCTGTGATACACTGTTATAGGATAGGATGGACAAAAAAAAAAGGAAGCCATATCCTTGCAGATTGCGAATGGCCTGAATTACCTGTAATAGCCCTGACATTTTGGACTCACTGCCACCAGTAACTTCTACATGGAAGTATAGGAAAGTGAGACTTAGATTTTGTGTTTGCTGCTGTGAAAACCTGACATGGGCTTCCCTGATGCTGTCCTGTACCCTACGGGAATGTACCTGTAATTTGTCAGTAACTGAAGTGCAAGCTGGCACAAGCAGAAACATTATGGTCAGGACTGAGGGGTTTTAGCAAGGCAGCACTAGATACACGCTGCCTTGCTCTCTAGACATGGCGCACACAATCAGGCTTAGTTGCAAAGGAAAGGGAGAAGTTTTCTTCCAACTAGGACACACAGTTATTTTGTCTTGGCGACTTGAGACAACCTCTTGGACTAGCTAGGAATCCATAAACCACAAAATACTCATGCTAAAAGAATCTGGCTAAAGATAATACTTTCAAGACTATTTGTTTTTTCTTTTTCTTTTTACAAAACAAATTCCTTTGCAGTAATCAATAGTAATCAAAAGAACTTTCTTCAGTTCAAGGACACCAGCTTTAAATGTTAAGGCTACAAGCAATATTAATTGATACGAAACTCTAGTATCTGTTACAAAATTTACTATACAAATGTCTTCTAAAAAGTCATTGTTTTTTTTGATGTCACAAAATAGTAATATTAAAGTCTATGGTGAAACAAGCAAATGTGCATACATAGCTCACATTTGTTTAACTAAGCATAGTTTTGTATATTAAAAACAGTATTTGCTTTCTGGATGAGGGCTCTTGAATTATAAAATTAATTTGTCAGGTTTTCAGACTTGGCAGGGCAAAAGGTTTTCTTGCTGTGTTCTAACAGAGAAGGGGAAAAGCATCACTTCAGCAGTAAAGGGCCAAATAGCCACACAGTTAATGGAGGGCAAATTTAGGAAAATAATTACGTTAATTCACTTCAGACCTGATCCTGCAACCTTTAACCATGGAATGACATTCTTTGCCCAGCAGCAGATCCAAATTTACACTTTACAGAATAACATCCTTACTGATGTAGAGATTGCCAAATAGCTGTTAGTGAGGGAAGTGCCCTGTGTGCCAATTCTAGAAATCAGTAAGGCAGTACAGTTTGCCCTATATTTCCAGACTTTTGGTACCTTACGTAACTAGGTACAAAATACTCATTTTTATTGCAGATTCTTTTCTTTGGAAGTGCAGTCATGTGCAATCAGGTGGAATAAGTGTGCTGATAATTTTCCTTCAGAAACCGTAATGATTAGCGATGTGGACACCTTTCAGGCAGAAACCATGAGGCACTGAAGCAAGCATTCACTTTTCTTGCACTTGAGGTCACAAATTTATGCAAGTCAAAAATGTTGGGCCTGCCAAAAACATCATGCTACACTCCACCAAATAAAAGGACACTGTTATTCTTACAAGGAAAGGTTTGACAGGACAGGAAATAGGCAGGGTCATAGAAGTTTACTTAATACTGAAACTTATTTAACCATCTTTAAGCCAAAATACAATGATAGTTATAAAAATATATATAGAAGGTGTGTGTGTGTGGGGGGAAATACAAGAGTAGTGGACTGAGCTATTATAAGAGTAGCAACCAATACAGAAACTAGGGAATTTTAATAAAAATTCCCTTAATTCATGTTACTGTATGTCACTTGCCTTTACTGGGTTAACATGCATTAACTAAGTTTAATTAATGTCCTGAAGTTGCAGCAAAAGGCATCTGATCTGGAGAATCCAATGCAGTTTATCAAGCTATACACTACTTTCATTACAATGCAATCCTTAAGTAAACTACATTCCACTTAAAGGAATGGAGGAAGGGGGAATAAGAGCAGAATGAATATGAAAGATAGGAAAAATGTTGCTGTTCACTACAATTTTCCATTTTTGTTGAAACACAGCAGGAGAGCAAAGCCACAGGCTTCTCTACTGCTCTTGCATGCCAGGAGGGATTATGCAAACACTGCAACCACCCAAATCTTATTTAAATTACAGTCATTGTTCCCCCTTTAATGGTTATACTTTTGCCTGCTTTCACTCAAATATTGCTGCATCTTGCTTTCCGCCAACTTAGTCCCAATAGGAGTCATCAACTCTTAATTACAGATGAACAGATCTCTGAAAAATACCTCTGGAGGAAAAAAGTAGAAAAAGCAAACTTTAAGTGCCATCTAGTGGCTGATTTATTGAAAAACATTAGATCCAAAAACTTCTGAGTGTGACCCAGAGAGTAATACAACTGTAGCTGAACTAAGAAAGCAGTGCTTGAATTCACAGCTACCAAAGACCAGGTTAATACTTCGAGGAAACAAGAAAAGGACTAGAAATAAATGGTGTTATTACCATAATTTTTCTTTTAAGCTTTTAGCCTGAAGTGGAGAGCTCAAATCATGTAGTGATCACCTGTTTCCTTAAAGACTCTCATCAGCTTATCGGAATGTGTAACCTTCCAAGTTGTCGTATGTATTTCAGTTCAAATTGGAAAACTGAACCCTCTCACATCTCAAAAATGGTACCTAAACGATGGTGGTGAAGCTGGACCCAAGAATCTCAATTCAAAGGTTAGCCTTCTCCACCAAATTCATCTGGAGTTGAAGGTCAGATTTTCCTCCATCTCTATTTTTAACAAGTCAAATTCATTTCTAAAAGAAAGAAGGCAGACTGTTAGCAGCAATATCCTTTTCCCTTCCCTGCAGGAAAAAGCCACTTTCTGCAGTAGACGAGAATTCCCCCCAAATTATTTCCCATTATAAAAGGTCCACATTCCTTTCACACAATGAGATTCTGCAGTATCATTCCTCAAGCTTTAGGCAACTCCTCTTGTAGATAACATGCCCCTTCTACAAATAACCAGTAGTTAACAGTGTAAACTTTAAACAGGTTCAGACAAAGCTTTTTGTGAGACAATGGAGAGCAGCTCAATAGCATTTTAATTTTTTTTTTGCCTTTTTTTTTTTTTTTTGCAAATAGCATTTTACTTCCAAGTTGTTTCAGAGCTTTCCATCTCTTTGGTCTCATACAGTGAGCCTTGGGAACCGCTCCTCAGTGACAGATTTTGGAGAGAAAAATCTGTCTATATATCTTTGATGTAAGACTTGCATGTTAGTTTCTGGCTTCTTGTGAGGTGATTTAATCACGCATGTCATTCAGTCAAAGACATACCTAGCCAGCTTTTCACTGAATTACAGAACTAATTTATAACTAGTTGTTAGGTAGGCTAGTAATGAGCAAGATCAACAAGGTTAGTAGTCCTCTCTTCCTTTTGCTAATATAAAAATTCTTAAACATGATGATTTTTTTATTAAAACAGGATCAAATATGCTAATTAAAGCTTAGAATTATAAAGTTTAAACTTTGCTGAAAAAGTACCAGTCTATCTTCTCCCTACTTATAGGAAAAGGGTAAGTCATATGAGTAAGAGCCAGGGGAATTTTCAAGAAAAATAAAATAAATAAATAATTAAAAAACCTAAACTGCTCCAACAGGTGCTCACAAGGAAACATTAGAATAATCTGGAGGGCATTGCTTTCCATGTCCATTGTAAATGAGAGTCTGCAGGACTCTTAAAACTACGTATCTTCAGAACATTCAATATGCTGGTATGTAACTTGGTACCTTGTAAGAAGTATTTATCTTCTACAGCTTTGCTACTCATATTGAAGCAAAACCCCAACTCTATTAAAGGAATTATCAGAATTTGTTATGTTAGTGCAGTGGTTTGATGCATACAGGGAAGAGTTTGGTGTAGACATGAGCTTGAAAGCATTTCCATCGTTTCAGATATTTTTTTCCCCAAGAAACCCTACTGGCAAAAACCTTGCAGTAATCTTAAGCTCATTACATGCTTCATGCTTCTCTAGATAACAACTGAGGAGACTGATGAAAGGGAACTCAACTATATACCAGTTTTCAAAATAAGTGAGCCTTTTTTGGTAAAGATACTTACTGGCCTGTATGTTGACAAATTACAACAGGCATGGATCTATATATTTACTGTCCCGTTTCTTCCTCATGCATTCTATCTTCTGAAATTGGTGGTGGTTAGAAAAAGCGTGTTTCCTCTTATCTCAGTATCTGAAGTACTATTATTATTCAAAAATAGAAATTAGATGTTTCCAACAGTTACCACAAATGATGTATAATATCAAGAAACCTTTACACTTTTTCCTTGTGGGTTACTGTTTCAAGTGAGGTCATCTTAAATCTTTTAAGGACTTATGTCAATATATCCTGTGCTCCTTTTGTTGTTGTTGTTTTTGTTTTTTGCTGGGGAAGAGGGAGGGAAGAAAAGAGAAGCAGAAAAACTTGCCCTCATCTTAAACTCCAGCAAGAAGAAAGCTTTACAGAAAGGATTTTGTTATTTTAGGTCGTTTAAATAGCCTTTTGTAATTGAAGTTCTTTTCTGGCAGATATATATATAAAGGAAAGGAATATATACGGGAAGACACTTAGTGTCAAGATTAGTTTTTCCAGTTGATGTAGAACTTTATTGGTATGATGTGCTTCTTGCTCACAATAGGTTTTGGCACGGTAAGCCTGCTTATGAAGGTCTGGGTATATAGATGAAAGAAACATATGGTAAGGGTGTCGGGGGGGAAAAAGGCACTGATAAAAATGTACATGGAGGGAAACATTTTTACCCTGGTCAAAGAGAAATGTATTTGCAGTTTCTGCACTGACACATCAAGGTAATGACTATCCTATGATTAAAAGAACTGGGATGCTGTCATATTACACATTATTTTCCAGATTCTTAGGGAAGTGATAACGTGTTAAAATTTGGAAATAGCTGGTTCTAGACAAGGACATGAAACAAGGACAACAGAACTATAATCTCAGACTACCAAGGAGAAGAACTCATAAACGTCTAGGTCTATGAAAACTTTCTATCTTGCCACTGCTGAAACACTACTTAAAGCATTTTTTGTACCTGTGACCTTTCACCTAAGAAAACAAAAAAATACAGACAGATACAGGAAAAAAAAAATCAGTTTGACAGCCTCACAGCCTTCTCCAATTCCTTTCTGTACAGTAGAATATTCATGACTCTTTCCTTTTTGTTCTTCCTCTTGTGTGCACGCTCTTTCACCTGAAAGCTTTCAAGTCATTAGAGATTCCCACCTGTTAGAGAAACAATCAGGTTTGGGACTCATATTAAAGAGGATTTTATTAACTGGTCAAAATGCAACAAGTATGCCCACTGGAAAAAGGAAAAAAAAAAAAGGCAGTTTATGCAGTGCTGCAGTAATTCAGAATCATTCTTCCATACAGTAACTTATTCATGATTTTGTCAACAAGCAGCAGATTTCATAGCATTTATTTATTATAGCTGAGTAATTTCCAGATGAGCTGTGTTACTTAGATCAAACATTAACTTTATATATTTATATATATATGTTTTATGTTATATATATGTTATATATATATAAATGTTATATATATATAACGAACATTAACAAACAACACATAGACTCTTCATAAACACCCTCAGTTAATTCAAAGAGTGTGTTACCTACTTTATTCAAAGTAAAGACCACCTTTGAAACAACAAAATCAATGAGTTTCCTACTACTTCCTTGTGTTCAGGTTCATGCTTTAAATGCTTAAATACTATATGTTTTATGAATTGAGGTCCTTGTTTGATTCTTCACATGTATTAACACCTGAGGTTTGTCTGAATGGAGAAAACAACTCTTACTATTCTTGTATCCACGTTTAAATAAGTAAATTTATTAAAATCTATCTGAGGTGAATGCTGCCTGATCTCGTACTGACAAAAACTTACTGCTGCACACTCCCACAAGGCACAATTTGTTCTGCATTTTTTTATTTAGAAAAAAAACCACAAAAGCACCAATTTGAGCAGCAAATAAGAATCCAACAAGATTAAGGTAATTAATACTTCCTCTGCTTTGAAAATTGAAATTTGAAAATATATTGGCTGCTCTTTTAATAGAGTGCTGAAAAAATCACTGTTTGAGGACTAGGCTAAGGATCAAAGCCAGAACATTAGCTTTAAGCAGAAACATGCATTTTTGACAGGTAGAAGTGCAATAGTAAATATCTTCACCTTATTCTGATTTAGGTCAGAGCAGGAAGTCATACCGGTAGCTGTATTATCATCGATTCTTTATGAAATAAGCTCTCAGCATGAAATACTGGATTTCAGAAGATTAACACAAACTGGCATTTCTGTTTAGGTAAGTAAACTAAGGATGAGAAAAATAAAATCACATTATTAAATTATTTTTAAATTTATTGCAGTATAATCAGCACAAACAAGTACTTATTACTGAGGACCAAAAAGCTACAAAAAATAAATCATCAACCAATCAATCAAGTCATTCATGCACATTTCTCCATAATGCAGCTGAATTAACTGCCTATAAACATAAAAAGGAGAACAAGTACAGAAATGTTGTATAAAACTTGAGATTATTTTTATGTACATCTAAATCCCACTCCTAACTCAAATGAAAATTTAGGAGTAACAAAAAAGCAACAACACAGAAAGCATATTAAAATAATTTTCAGTTCTTTCCTGTAGAACCAAAGCCACCTTCGCCACGTTCTGTATCATCTAGAGCCTGAAAGACATCAATGATGATAAGCTGTTTTAGTGTTCTAACTTGCCTTTAATTTTTACACAACAGATATCATCTACCATCGAGAAAGATACATTTACTCAGCTTCTAGCTAGCTATAACGTAAACTAAAATAAAACATAGGAGACAGATAGTTTTGAATACTTTCTGTACAAGTTTAAACAAATACCAAATGAAAATATTTCTCATGTGCCTTTTACCTCTGAAGACTTAAACAAAAAAACCAAACCCTCCAGTTAAATGCATGCAAAGCGTAAAGATTTTTATTCAAAACAGCATGGTAGCGTTGCTGCCTAACACTGAAAGTAGTTTTAACACAAAGTATTTATTTAAACCATAAATTTCAGCTTATATACAACTATCTTAAACTACTGATTCTTGAAGATAGCAGAAATATTTCCTTTTGTTAACTTACTTGAACTTCTTCTAGCTCAGGATAGAAAATGCGTTCGCAGATGAGCTGGGCAATCCTATCCCCTTTCTTAACTGCAACAAAGTTAAATTATAATTTCCTTTTTTAAAAAAGCAAACAACCAATACATAGCTTAGACAATCCCTTTCTAGGAGTATGAGAACGTATTTAAGTGTAAATACTTATCCGAAGCTTAGTTAAGCAAACATTAATAGTCCCAGAAATATACAGGATGTGATAAACTTGTGCTTAGGCCTCATAAATTAAGTTTCAACAGCAATACTAGCTCAAGAGATCTCTGCTCATTCCTGCTGCGACACCGTGGCATCTTAAGTGTTATTATGCATAAATACTGCAGATGCTGTGAGACAGTTCCACGATGTAGCTCCCTTGTGAACTAGATACAGGAATTAATTTCCCTGGGGCAAAAAAAAACCAACCTGAACTGATAAAAGGAAAACAAAAACTCTGGTTAATACCAATTTCATTCAGAGAACTTTTGTAAGAAGCTTGTAGCCTTTTCTGCCACTTCACAGCCCAAATCACTAGCAGTATCTTAACTGTGTGCTGAGGCTTAAAACTGCATTTGCAAAAGGAGAGCATGATTAAGGAAAAATTCTATCTTTATTATTCATATTTCCCAGAATCCCAGACTTTCTATCTCAAATCTTTTTTGCCGAGCAAGAAATAAACCAAATTACAAAGTTGTACTTCAGTAAAGCTCATGAATCTAAAGGTTAGCTAAGTAGTTCTAATTAGTTCTCTAATTTAATAGTAGAAACTTTTCAGGTTTCCTTAACAGGACATTAAGTTTATATGTTTTTGTTAACTGTAAAAATGTTCTCAGATAACTTTATCTCTGCGTAGACTTTTAAACAAAATTAGTTTCTCATTTCCCATCAGATGGCTGAAAACAGGCTTTGTCTAGCTCAATACTTACCTTCAAAAGTCTCCTTGCCAAAGTTGAAGAGTACCACACCAACATTTCCCCTGTAATCTTCATCAATAACACCAGCTGACAAAGAATTAAGAAAGATACGCGGTTAATAAATGTTGTCAGTATTTAAAATAATGCTGGTTTAGATTAGGTAGGTGAATGCCGTATCTCATACTGGCATCCTTTATACTACTCGTGCAATTAAACAATATATATGAAAACACTGACACATCTAAAACTGCTAGTTAATCTTACAAAAAGAACTGAAAAGCACCGTCATGTATTAAGAAGTGTTTTGCCATTGTACTACTAATTTTAGTTGTAATACCCTATCTGAAATCAAGACAGCTGTACCAATTTCAGCCTCCATTTATTCTGCTAACTACAGCTCCTAGAGTATCAAGCACAAATTTGTTTTCTTAACTTTAACACTTTATTTAGGAACTATGGATTTACATGGATTCCAGTCCCTTATTTCAGGCAAGCTAAAAGAACTAAAGCTTTAAGGAACTGAGGGTTTCCTCATGGATTAAAAGCACATAGCAAAGCACAAAGGCTGGGAAGACCTGAGTTCTTGTTCTTCTGCTGTGAAAGGCTGAGGGTAGGACTTCTGTAAGGTGCATACCAGGGCTGATTCCCTCATTTCAGAAGCAATGGGAGCATCCACGGGAGGAATACCCAGCTACATTCAAGCGTAAATACTGTATAAATAGCTTTCTATTATATATAAACTATTAACTCTATATTCGATAATCTTTAGAAAAGTACTTCAGGAGATTATTTATCTATATATATAAATTACCATTCAGGTTCTCTTTTCCCCTCTCAGATACAGGAAGTATGTTTCTAATAGGAAAAAATGGAAATTAGATTTCCCTGTGGACCAAAGTATGTATTTTGAAGTCTGCTTGCAGAAACACTAAAACGAATGTCCTTCCCAGGCATTCAAGGAATTGTACATACAAAATACTATCCGTAGATCATAGATGTCAAAATAAATTGTAGTATGACTATACTTTACTTTGAATTTTTATTGCTGAAGCACAACATATATAAGTAAGAATAGAAAATGAAGGTTTTTTCTCTGTTTCTTCAGCTGCGTGAAAGCACTGCCATATGTACCGTACGTAATGTTACTGTGTGATCTCTGCACTTGTTCTGGTGTGGAAAGGTATCTATAGAGCTCTATTTCCCATGTAATGTTATAGGTTAATCCAACCACATTTCTGAAAAGTAGCCTAATTAAGCTGCTAGTAAGATCAGGAGTATCCCCGAGTTCTGGAAAACCAGCAAAACATGCAGTTCTTGTGTTAGCTCACTGGTATTTGTGTGCAATTGTTCAAAGGGATCCTATCTGCAGAATACTGTCAGAAGTAAGAGTCAACAAATTTTAGGGGTTGCTATGTATGAACGTTTTCCAGAATCGAAGTTAAAAAAAAAAAAAAATCCTGAATATAGTGTTTGGTTTGGTTGATTCAAAGAGCTTGATGTACTGAAGCTATGGGTACAAGTCCTGTACTGTTTGTTTGTTTTAGGTTAGACCAACTTTCTGAAAGTCATCAGCTAAATTGAGCATCACAATGCATCACTTACATTAGTCATCACATCTAAGAGGTTTCTTGCACAATTTCTACCACAGTTCAATATTACAATTCAATATTTAAAACCTTTAAAAACCAAACCCTGAGAGCCTGTGTCAGTGTATAAGCAGAAGAGAATGAACTATAAAATACTGTGAAAGCTGCTTCTCACTTCTAGAAATGTAGTCTACCTTCCTCCTTTTAAAACACAAGATAATCTATAATCCCTAAGCAAGGGGTGACACAAAGTGTTAGTGGGGGTGCTACACATATAATTTATACATACTACATATATGCATGAGAAAGGGAGATTCAACCAATTGTTAATATCAGTCCAAACTGTTTTAAGCATCACTCAAGTTCAGCGGTCAGTTGCCCATTAATTTGGTGCTTTTGTTGACATGCATCAATCAGCTGAAGAGCTGAAAGTCAGGGTTTATATTTGGCAGATAAAATTGTGTACATATGCTCATAAATGCCCATTAAAAGATCATTAGCTCTTTGGATACATCCTTAATTTGACAAACCATTCTCAAGAATTTCTGTGCAGCTAAGAAAACATTTTTCTAGACTATATGCTGGGACAGATAATGTAATTAGAGACTGATAATGGAATTTGCTAGTTTAACATATCAAGGGCTAGTTTTATTTGTGTTATAGTATTCTGCTCTGATGTAACACAATACTCTAAAGTGATTCTTAAAGTCTAATTCTATTTAAATAGATATTAAGCTTTTGTGGGTATAGAATGTATCAATTAAAGTAATATCCTTAAATTTATACAGGTAATAAAATCCTGTCACATTTCTGCTGGAATTATCTAAAGAAAATCTAAATTATCTAAATTATTAATTATTTAGATAATTAAATTATCTAAAGAACAATTGGTGCAACTTAAAGGCATTTTAACTGCTAATGATGCTTCTTGGTCTACCTGTCATTCCTACTATTTTCTGGAGGGGAAAAAAAAGAACAGTATCTAAAACCTAGCTTGTGTTGGAGTGTCTGGAGCTTAACTGCATGTTAGTATTCTCTCTCTTCTTAAACTTCAAACCATTTTTTTTGAAAGGAGTGATACTGATTATAGCGGATATACTAATCTACAATCCACCTAGTCAGATGTGTTCCCTGACTTTTAAACAATGGCATTAGCAGAATCTCAGCTTTATGTATAGGCACTAAAATTTATTTTACAAGTATTGGCTGAAAAGCTTGTCATGAACAGACACCAATTTCTTTTGACCACCTAACCTACTTGAGTACTACTAAAGAGACTGGCAATGAGTTTTGGGGTAATAATATGGAGCTATTATTTAAAAGCATACAGAAAACACTGAGTATTTATATTTCTACAACTATCTTAACATTATTACTTTTAGAAATCAGGCTGCCATAACTCCTTCTTGTATTCATCATAGCTTTCAGACTGGGTATCCAAGGGTCATACCCTCCCCACAAATATGTAATTCTAGATGAAGTTGAGTATGTTTGTAAGAGAATCCTGCCCTTCAATTAATATATATCATGTTCTAACACCAGTCGCTACAAGTTTGCCATGTGTTTAACCACTGTTGGCAGTAAGCTAGTAAAATTCTTCTGAAAATTGTTCAAGCTTAAACTTTAGGTAGTTTCTCTTAAAAGTGGCTTTTCAGCAGTGGCCACTTCCATTTGAGAAACCTGTAATTTGTAAATATCACTTTAAAATTCAGGCTTCCTTCTTCATTTCAGCAAGCTTACCACCGGAGAGAATGACCCAGACCAAAGAAATAAAATAGCGTGTAAAATGGAAGACAGGTGAGCTCTCTAGGAATTGAAAACTGTCTGGTAATTCAATGTGGAACACTGATGGAACACTGATTTCTGTGTCTGAACTGGTCAGCAACATTTAAAACGTAAGTTACTTACAATATTCAGTCGACCAGGAAAAACTCTCACTAAAGCACTTAAGTTTTGTAAGCTTAGCTATAAAGTAAACAATTTTTGTAAAGAATCTACAGAGAGCTTCAGACTTATTTTCTAGTAGGTGAGAATTGCGCTTCCCACACACTTCTACGGATGAAAGCTTTCCAGCAGATGCAGAGAAAGGACATTTTTTTTTTTTCCTCAAAAGCATACATAATACAAACAAAACTTGCAATCACAGTTGAAGGTATGTATTAAGAAATAATTTTAAAATATATTTTGTGGCCAAACCCCCTAGTCTAATGCTGCGCTGAATGACTGAAATACTTTCAAAGCCACAATAACTTCAAATTCCATGAAATAATTCCATTTTGTGTAAAGTTTCTGTAAAATTAATTGCCTTCCAATCCTTTTCTCTTTAAATGTATTATACCTCCATTCACATAGTCTGAGCTTAACCACCACCTGGATTGAGTTCAAACTATACTATTTGTATCAGAAAATATATGATCCTTGGAAGATACAAGAAGGTGTAATCCAGGAGGACCTGACAGTCCTCCTTCTGCATGGGGTCAGAAACAAACTGTATGTACTGGGCATACTGGAAAAAAAAAAAGTAAGTTTTTTGCCTTGGCATTCTGTTATTCCACAACACCAAGCTGCAATAATTACACACACTGCTGAGCACTAAGACTCTCTTCTAAATTACGTGTATTGGGTGGAAATAGTCTAAATCATTTTTGGAAAAATTGTGCATTAGAATTGGCAGTCTGACATACTGTCTTACTCTGTCAGAACTTTGGCATATCATTTTTTGGGAAAGCATCCACACCTAGCAGATGTGAATTCTGAACGTGTTCTTGCATGATCCCAATTCTTCCTCCTTGACTTGCAGGACTTCTTACAATGTATTTTTACTTAAATGGGTAATGGCTTTCATTGTTAGAAATGTACCTAGGCAGGACAAATTAAAATGATATAGCAATTGTTGTTTGTTTTTTTCCTTCATAAAAGGTCCTCTACTAACTGTTAGTAATCATTTTACTTGCGTTTTTTAAACTCTTGTTTTTTGAAAAACTGAACATAGGTTATCCTGTTAAGCACTTTTTATTTCCTTCGAGTACCTCCTAGTTTAACTTTCAGATCAAGAAGTGTTAGTGTATGTATTTTTCCATAAATTAAAAAGTGTTTGTGTCACTTTTAAGAATCACACAGTAGTAGACCATGTACACTATATAGAGTCACAGGTGTATAGAGACTCTTTGATTCCTATCTTAGTGCTCTCCTTTTCATGTTACCCAGCAAAACCTGAAATAAATTGCAAAGAGGAGTTACTGCACAGGGTTTTTATGAGGCAGAAAATGTATTATTTAATTCTGAACTGTATTCTTGTACTGTTAGAACACTTTAAGATACATTTAGAGGTAGTTAAATTGCTGAGGTTGCAGCTGAGCGCAGTCTAACTCCAGAACAATCACAGCAGTGAGAATTTTGTGATGTAGATGTCATTTTATAATAAAGTATTAACAGAATTGCCTGTGACCTGATCAACTTCACTGCAAGACTTTTGACATCATTTATGTCATGCTGCAGTTATAGGGATATGGCAAAAGGATGATGAGACTTTCATAAAGGTTTCTGTTTTTATGTATATACGCCTATAATAATTGTTTTTAGAGATCCGTGAATTTCTAATTAAGGAAAAGTTCAAAGTATATTAAAAGACAACCTGTCTAAAACACATCTGTTGCTAAAACTGATAAAAAAGTAAAGACATGTAGAAAGTAGGATTTGCTTTACTTGTTTCAAAAGATTTTCAGATTTTAAGTCAATAAACGTACAAAGTTAGTTTAAATTTTATTTGCTTTATATTTGTTGCATTTTGATCACTAAGAGTAAATTAAAGTTCTTTGTAACCTAATGAACAATTTTCTGCAAGTGAAGAACTGCCCACAATAATGGTGTATTCCAGTGGTTTTTATCATTTTATTTGTGTACAATCACTGTGTCTTCTGCATAAAAGAAAATCTGTATGCTTTAATTTAATTCACTCCGACCTTACACTATGCTGAAAAGAATCACACACGTGTTTCATGAAAATGAAGAAAGCATACTGTAAAAAATCATTTTAAAGTCTAAATTCCAAAATAACTTCTATGCCATGCACTGCTTACATGAATGCTATGTGGTTATTACAGGAAAATCAGTAATAAGCCATAAAGTTTTGAAGTAATTGTGATTTACTGGTCTTTGAGGGTATTACTCAATTATCTCCTTTTGCCAGACAACTAATGAAGCCAGCATTATTTATTTACACATATTACAATGTGAAATTAAGGCACTTCTAACAATCAAGATTTACGAAGTTATAGTAAAAATAACAAAAATCTTACCACCAACATCTATGAAGTGCTTTGCAGCTAAGCCAGAACGTGGTGCTAGAAAACAAGAATTTTAAGTGTATTTATTTTGTTTTTAAACTCTTATAAAATATTTATAGGTTAGCGTGTTTGCATGAAGTTGTGTCAGCAAGAACTGTTTCCACAGTCTTTCTAAAATAAATGTGATTTTACAGGAACTACTGTAAGTGTTATTGTATATATTAAAAAAAAAAAAAGCAGCTGCTACAAGCTACATTAAGACTGAAATCTTTAAATGATGCAAGTATATCCTTGTTTAGACCACCAACTGCAGAGCAGGTTTCTCCAAAGAATGCTGGAGCAGACAATGACTATCTAGTGTTGGTTTATTTTTGGCTGTTACCGCTGTTCTGGAATAATCTCAGAAGATTATTAGGTCAATCCATTTTAGTTACGATGGAAAACAGTATCTGACAAGCAATTTACTAAGAACATTACAAACATTAAATGATGTGCAGTTGTTTTTTTAATATATATCTTGGCCTACTTTAATGAGGTGCTAAAAGTTACTCTCTCCAGAATTCTTTGTTTGGATTAAAATAAATTCATGTGCACTCTCCTTTTAGATGAAAGGAAACAGCAAACTCTAAGCATGTTCTTCCACTGAGATAGCTGTTTGTCTGTTTGTTTTTACTTAAGGATTTATATGTAATTCAGAAAAAGAATGAACAAAACATAATAGCTTGTACACATTCTCTCAATTATTTTGTCACTAAAAGTAGTAAAATTCTACCATACTCTCCTATTTCAGAGTTTTTATTTTTAAATAGTCAAGGGTGCATTTTCCATTTATCCATTATTCATTGGTCTTTGTCATTTGAATTCTGAAACTGCAGAGAAATAATTAACTACTGCATAGCCTATGAAGTTATATGCAGGTTATGAACATTTTTACTAGCAAACTTCAAATGTTTTTCACAAATGCCTACTGTTAGGCTTAATAAACCGCCTGCTTACTTACCTACCCGGCCATAGCAACCAGAAGGAAGGGCAATTTGAATGTCTGTTTTCACTACAGCCTTTTCCATAGGTGGTATCACACAGTCGTAGGCACTACATTACGGAAAGAAACACTAGTTTATACAGAATATTGAAAAAAGACATCTCTGTATTTTAAGGTACAAAATTACCCGGAATTACTCCTGCTGGGACATGAGAGAACATGACCTGCCACGGAATTTATACAAGAAACAGTTACAGATTGACGATATTCGTATAAAATACAAGACCCTCCCATTTTCACAGTGCTAGCTTTCAGTAGCATCATTTGAGCAGCATAATTGTGAAATTGTTTCTTAACTGTTTTTAACTGGTAAGGGAGAGACAAAACATATAAATTAACTTGAAATTAACCAGGTCAATGAGGATGTGCAATTTTGTGTGCCAAAGAAGAAACTTTAAGGAGTTTCTCTTCTGATTAAGCTTTCTACAGCAGGTGAGCTAGCTATAACCTAAAAATCTACTGCAAAATATTAAATTATGTTAAATTTTAGGCAACTTTTTTTTCTGAGCAGGTCAGAAGTTTGAAATTTGCACAATTCTACTGAATTTAACTCAGAACTAGAGAGATTTTAAGCTCTTTCTCACACCAGACAACTGGAGGCTTAAGGAAAGGGGGTGGTGACAGTACCATGCAGTGAGGCTGTTCTACTGTTTTAGGCCAGCAAATCATGGCCTTGAGGAAGAACTTATTTTTAAACACATGGAAGTATCAAAAAGTTTTCTGTGAAGCTGTCTTTTTCCAGGTGTACGGTACACTACTGGAACAAGACAAAAACAAACCTGGAAAAATTGAATACAATATAAAGCGTTGAGCGTGGCAGAGCACAGAGATGCGTAAAACCTCAGAGAGGAAGTCAGATGGTTAAGGGGAAAAAAAATACAGGATGGATATTTAAGTGATACTACAAAAAGAAATTAGAAGAAGGCAGAGTACAGCGCAGCCATAGCTAGTGATTGTATCTGATCACTGAACAATGCAAACAACCATGTGCTGATATTCCTAGACATAATGCATGCCTTTCAACAACGCTTATCAGTTGAAGCAAACCCAGTCCTGTGCAGCCATGACCAGGGCTCCTGCTGGGCGCACTATCAAACTGCCACAACTTCTTTTGGCCGCAGCACCCAACGGCCAAGAGGAGAGCGGCAAAGCAATAAGCTCTGGCAGACCAAACCCATGAGTGCTGACTTTTTTTTATTATTTCACAGGAAAGCACCCGGTGCTGGTGCCAGCAGGAGCTCATGCTGCCATGCCAAGCCTGACAGCGCTGCTGCCTGACGGCCTGGGGGCTGCGGCATGGCTGGAGCTCTGGAAATGCGGGGAGAGGGACAGGCACAAGGGAGCCGAGGCATCTGCCGGCCCCACGAGGCGGAGAGGGACGAGCACAAGGGAGCTGAGGCGCAGGGTGGCTGCCCGCCGCTGACAGGCCCCGGGGAGGAACCTCACCTGTACAAGTCGTAGCCCGCGGCTCGGGCGGAGCCCCTGGAGGGAGCAAAGGCGTTCTCGGAGAGCTTGGTGAAGCGGAGCCTCGCGGAGGGCTCCCCGGGCGCCGAGCTCATGTGCCTCTTGCTGGGGGACGGCTGGGAGCAGGGCATGGCTGCGTGGGGCGACGCAGAGCTGGTCGTGAGGAGGGTCAAAAAGCGCGCGAAAACGCGAGGCGGGAACCGCTCAGCCCCCGCCTCCCCCTGCCGCTGAAGGGGGAGGCCGCCCCCTCCCTTCCCCTCCGCCCTCCCCTTACGGAGCCGCAGGAGCCGCACGAAACGGGCCGCCATGGGGGCGGTGCAACGCCTCAGGGCGCCCGGCGCTCCCCGCTGCTGGCCGGGGGGCGGCGGGCTAGGGGGCAGGAACAACCCCCGCTGGCTCCAGCCCGGCCCGGGCCGTACCTGCCATGCGGCACGGAGCAGCCCCGGAGCGCGGCGACGGCGGCGCCGCTGAGGGGCGGGCGGACCCCGCGGGGCGTGCAGCGTTGCAGGGGAAGGCGATGGCGGCTGCACGGCGGGCGGGGCTCGGCCACGCCGCTGCCCCCTGCAGGAACCACGGTACCAGTCCTCCTCCTCCCCGCCCCCCCCCCCCCTTCCTCCTCCTCAAGCCAAGCGTATTCCCCCCCGTAGGCTGACATCGGAACCTGCCGCCTTTGGGCCTGCACGACTTGTGCTTCACCGCGTGGATGGATGTATTTTTCTCTCCGCACATCGCTGCGGGCTCTAGGAGTTTTCTTTGCTCCTCTAAATTTTGTCCCAAACCCTCTCCTAATGACATTTTTTTGAAAGGTCAGCGTGTATGCGAGTGTCTCCTGGCTGTGTCACGTTTTGAAGTGCAGCCAGGTGGCAGTGAAACCATTGCTGCGTGTTGCACTCTGAAAAACAGTGTTGTGAAAAACATCCCAATTTGGGGTTTCTTTGTTGCTGTCCGGCACTTCTAGTCTTAATAATATTCACCATTTGAATGAGAATGCATATGTACTATAGACCTGTGTAGGAAAAAACATAATAGTTAATGACTTCTGATATAACCCATTCACAAATAGAGAGTTGATCAGATTTTTATTTTTTTTAAGTTACATCACATTAATGTCTAATTATAAGTGGTTATTTATACAGCCAGCACTTCATAATGGTTACAATTGCATCCTGCATCGTGTAGAAAAGGACTGATTTTGTGAGCAGCCTGGCTCCTCCGTGAGGCAGGCTTGGTTCTAGGCTACATGTAGGGTAGCCAGGAGGCCTCTGCATAGCAGGTAAGGGAACTGTCAAAACATCTTGTCATCAAGGAAAAAGGCCTCAGCTGACCAACACTTCCCCCCCTCAGGTCTTTACAAAAGACAAAGCTGTTGGCAAGTTTGCCTTGGTGCTGGGAATGTGTTGTTTGCTCTGGAGATAAGCAGTTATTTGGTCAACATTTTTGCATTCTTGATGGCTGACTATTGCTGTTCTCCATTAGGCATAGCCTGCTGGCTTCGAAAAATAATAGTGAGGTAAACTGAAATTATCTGCCTTTTTCCTAAATTGAGAATAAGAGTGGCGGCTGCTTTCTTGTACACGGGAAGAAATATAGTTTCTTTTAGGGATGCTAATCCATAAAATTCTCTGCACTGAAGTTTTGGTGTTAGAATGAGCATTTTTATTATGAGGAAAATGTGGCTTTAAAATAGAGCTTTCCCTACTGTCACCCCAGCCTGACTTAGAACAGCTGTCTCTCTCAGTGATTAAGATGTGCAATTTAGAAGGCTGCTGTGGGGGTGTTTATTTGCAATTAAGTTTTATTTTTGATCTTGTGTTTTGCCGTACTGTGTTGGGACTGTAGAATTTTGTCATTGCTTTTTACTCTGTTCTGGAACAACTTTAGTGCTTTATTTTTGCTTGAAACTGAATTTCCTGTGATGAAATTCCAGCAATGGCATAGCTGTGGGTTATTGTTATTATTTGTGGAGTATGCAAGCTGAAATATATTGGGTTTGGTCATGGGTTGCAATGGCACAGAACGTTTTCTGCTCTCACAACAGTTGAGGTCAGCACCAGGAGGGAGGCTGCTGAGGTTTGAGCTGAAGAAGCTGAGGGTTGCTTGAATGCTGTTCTCCCAGCTTTGCTGATGAGACGGGGACCTCTGACAGAGGGGAGGTGACAAACGGGTATGGTTAAATGAGTCTGTAATAGCTAAAACGGGGTTGCTGTTTGCACCATATCTCGGACTTGGTGTTAATTCATGCTACCTGTCTACCTGTTGCTATGTCTGTTACTTGCAGACTACCAGTCAAAAGTGTTTTTGCCTGAAGGAAGAACTTGAAATACTATACAGAATTGTAGAAGACGGAAAGGATGAGGGACATCCAGGCTTTCTGAGAATGGAGAGCCATCATTTTGCCTTGCCAGGATGGCTTCTGGTACGACTTTTCGTAGGTGCGATGAAAATTGTCCAGTAAGTTACCCCAGTCTTAAACCTCTGTGGGTGGCTGGGGCCTTGCACTGTGATCATGATGACTAAATGGAGAACCCTTTTGGGTGTGAAGTAGGACAGTGGCATGCTCTTTGCCCAATGTGGCTAGACCAGGTGCAGCTATTTTCTTCAGAATATAATGAATTTTTGGTTACGGTCTTCTACTTGCACTGTTGGGTTAAAAAAAAACCAACAAACTAAACTTTGTTGGGGACTGAAAATCTAGTCAAAGGCCTGTTGGAAGAATGCTGATCTGGAGCACTAGATAGGGGTTACAGTTACTGAGCACCCTGCTTTATGGGTGTATGATCAGGATGGGCAATTTGCAAGTGGTTGTAAAGAGATTTAAAGAACTACGATACAATGCCTTCTGTGACACCTGTTTGAGCTCCACTAACATGAGGAGGAAAAGGTGCGATTCACTGATGAGACAAGCAGTAGTGGATCATTTTAACAGGCCCTTAGGCCTTAAGCGTAGCTGTATGAACTGTGGGAGGCCGAGGCCATCATAGAATTCTCAAAATATTCTTTACTTCTTCAAAGAGTGGTATTTTCTCATTTGTACATCTTTGGTCAACTTATCTGTGCTTGCTTTTGTCATGTCTGATCAAATCAACCCTAGACTATTTAAACCTATGGAGTTGGTAGTGTGATATATGCTCAAAAAGTGCTAGACAGCTTTAGAGCTATGTTTTTTTCTAGAGATGTCAAATGTGTAATTAGAATTCAGTTACTAACATGGTGATTAAAATTCAGCAGTTATTTTATGTGTAGTATATGTAAAAAAGGAAGTGTCTTTTACAGAGTGGGAAAGGAGGTAGGTGGACTGATAAAATTTTGCAACTGAAGTTGCAATTCAAGAGTTCATAATTAGCACGCTCTCCACATTAGTCGTGCAAACACGTTAAAGTTGTGGTGAAGAAGAAGCTCTTTGGAAACTAGTGTGTTGAAATTACTTGTGGATTTGTGAAAAAAGCACTTCACTTTCAGGTAGTTAAGCACAGTTGTGTGTAGAGTTTGTGCTGCTGGTTATAAATCCTATAGCACTGTTGTGCTAATTAATTAATCTCTGTAGTCTGAGCAAGGACTTTTACATTGATGTGTATGTTAGTGCTTAGTTTTTGATGGCTGTTCATTTAGAAATGTACTTCTCGGGGATTCATTGTTGCAATGCCTACAGTGATGTCTGTGAAAAAAAAGCAGGAGTAGTATTGAAAGTGCCATTACTAATGCATATCACGCTCTTTCTTTTTAGATCTGCTTAGTTCCCTAATATCAGTTTGGGGCAATGTTCCCTGTAGACTGAGAATTTACAGGAGTTGAAAATATTTAGGAAACTATCTTCACTCATGTACATAATTGAAGGTCTTAATACAGATGCATAATTGCCCCTAGTCCTTCCATATCTTGTGATACGAAACACACTTACAGAAGGCCTAATTAGAGCTTCCCCAGAGGCTCTTTCTCTTTCCATTGACTGTTTGGGTACCTCACAAAGATAATATCTGTTTGTTGTCTGTGGTAAGGTGGAAAGGGTGGTGGCAGCTGCAATTCTACCAAGGTGGAAGGACTTGACAGCATGTAACAAACTCCTTTATTGTTGCTTATGACAGTGTATAACAAACTCCTTTATTGTTGCTCATCTCACTGTGAAGGATCAGAATAATTTCCATGTTTTGCAGGTACAGAATTTGAGATTTGGTTTGCTCAGAGTTGTGGGGGAAGTCTGTTATATCTAGGAAACTCATATATCTGTGTCATGCAGTTAAACTGCAAAGTTATCCTTCAGCCTCATTGTAAATGTGTAAGAAGGAGCATTAAGAGAGAATACCAGTATTTCATATCTGCCTTTAATAGATGGAGAAAATAAACCATGGATTATTGGTCTACACTACCATGTTCTGCTGACTTGCTTCTACTGAACTTGAAAAATATGAATATCAAATATTTGACATTTTTGGACATAGAGTGCTAGATCTTCCACAAGTTACATTCTCATAATTCAAGCAAAGATGGAATCTGAGGCCTGCTTTGAGATCAGCATTTAGTGAAAATCAGGGTCCACCGGCTTTCCTGGGGCTTAAATTTCTGTTAGTCTATTCAAAGCAGTTGCAGAACAGCAGTAATTAAATTAGTCGTGCTCCTTAATGGTCTTTAATTTAAATAATGCTTAGGCATAGGATATAGCTTTCCCCATTAAAAGGAGAAACTGCTTTTATTGACAGCTGAAATGATAAAGTACTATAATGTTGCAGAATTGAAAATAGAAAAACTGTGTAGCTTAATGGATTTCCTTTATTTCAACTTAATGTATAACAAGTATTATTTAGAAAGTCTAAAAAATAACATAAGTTTATATAAATAAAAAATAAGGCATTCAGCTCAGCTAATCATTTGTTTTCTAATCACTTACATAAATCACTGTATATTACATTCCAAAGTATAATCTCAAATTATATTAACTCATAACAGTCATAGCAAAAATTGTCAGAATATTTAGTATTTGAAAATAATTTTGAATTTCTTTGTGAAATTTACTTACCATCTTTAATTATTGAAATCATACATTCCATTCCATGTCAGAGCTTGAAAATTCATTATCAGCTCTTGCCGTATAGAATCCATCTCTATATCTATATATCTTTTTTGTTTGCAAGTTAATTAAAAGCATTTGAATTAGCATTACAATTTAAGTAAAAGAATCTGCTGTAGGCATAGGTTTTAATTTTAATGTAATATTATAATTAAACAGCATCACAGGTATTCTGTTGTTTTATATCAGTTTATGGCTTTGACCTCATGGGTACTGTACAGTTGTTTTTTTCTCTCCCACATCGATGCATTTGATTTTCATCCTGTGTTTAATAGCAATTATGACAGTGCAATTTGAAAGTATTTATTTATAGATTTAATTCTTTTTACACTTAGCTGTTAAGTTTGGCTTTCTAGTATAAATATCACAAGCATTTTAGTTACCATATAAATAAAATTAGTGGAGTTTCTTCATTGTGTTCTCAAAATATTTGCTGTCTCGTGTTATACAGGTGGATTTTCCTGCTTTTGCCTGCACTGGAGTGTAACACCACTAGGGACCAATCGCATTTTCTTGTCCAGCTCTCCACTATGTTGCCTTGAATTTTGATAAATTTTCTGTCAATAAGTGAAGTTTTAGATCTGTATTAAATATGTGTGTCTTTAATAAAGCACTGCCATTAAAAATGTGGGGTTGAAATCAAGCATGGGATGTTCTAGGCACTGAAGTCTTTCTAAGAATAGAAAGTCAGTACGTTTTTGTGGTTGCCCCTGACCATTAAAGTTGGAGGAAGGTTCTTTGAGAGAATTTCTAGCCAAGCCATATACAGGTAATCAGACACCACTCCTTTTCTTGCCACTGGGAGACTCCTGTTCAGATAGACAGAAAAGTAAAATTAACATTATTAAGAAAAAGAGGAGACCTGAAAACATGCATCTCACTAAATATTAAGTAGAAAACTTCAGCTGTTCATATGCAACTCTGAATGTTCATAATTAGACTGTGTGATTGCTTTAATCTTATAAAGCACAAAGCTACCATCAGGTCTAATCTTGCAAATTCTTGGTCACCTAGTTAATGTCATTAACATGGCTATTTGTTATGAACACGAACTGTCTGTGAATACCTTTACCTTGACTAGATAAAGAAGCATTTTCAGCAACAATGATTTTTTTTTTAAAGGATAAAAATACAGTACATGCACATTTTTGCAGTCCATCAGTTTATTTCCTGATGCATAGCTATTGTGAGATGTGAGTTTTGATGTATGAGTCAATTTATGGTAAACATTACACAATCACCCCTATTTTGGAGACTGAATTAATGGGGCTAAAGAGCTTTATCTGTGCATCATAAATACTAAGTGATTTTTGACTATCTTTATGAAAAATGTGGCTCTATCTAAAAGTTGATCTGAAAATGACTTTATTCTGTGTTTTTATTGGTGACATTTTCCTTTATGCAGTTAATCATCCTTATTCAGTTTCATGTAGTTTCAAGTAGATCTTGGCAAATGACTCACTCCATTGATTATGTGCAAACCAAAAGAGTTCTTTCTCCAACTTTGAGTTCTTAATAGCTTGGGATGGAAGGGGGGAAGAAAGGAAAATAGGTATTTTGTGCAGGTGGGTAAGCAGGTGTAACACTCAATGTGTAGAGTGGGATGTGAAGATTACATTTTTGACACATTCATGAGTAGAGCTTTGCTTTAAGCTATGAAGAAGTATGAGGAGAGATTCATATTTAGTGCAGTCCCAGAGAATCATCAGTGCAGATTTAAGCCCTTCAAAATGTACTTAAAAGGCTATATTTGCCCTCAATGAGTTAACACAAGTGTTTCTGTTGATCTAGTCTAGAATCCCTATGCACATAATATTCTCTAAGTTAAAACCAAAACCATGCAACTCACAGGACAATGAGGTTAGCTGCCCTTGAATGCTCTTGTAAGAGTTCATTCAAACGGACTTGGCGGTAACTCTGTTTAAACGAAAACATGGGAGAAAGAAAAAGATTGTTAGGTAAATGATCTGCAGTCCTACCTGTAGCCCAAAAGATTTTCTGCGTTGGCAGCACTGGAAGCCAAGTCTGCTCTGTGATCCAAAGTGACAGAGATGGCAAAATACAAGGCTGCCTAGGATGGGCTTCTTGGTTAATACTGATGCCCAGGGGCCAGACTTCTTCACATCTGTTCATGGTCTCCTGGGGATGGAGATTGTTCTGGTACCCACACAGTACCATAGCTGGATCAGGCATAGTTTTCAGGTATCTGTTTGGCTATGTAGCATAGCTGTTTTGGAGATGTGAAGAGACTCGTGATATTGTTTGCTGATGGTTAATACATTAATTCATCTATTTTTGTAGTGTTGAGCTGCCATGCCAGTAAGGCTAAACATCAGCATGTAAATGATCACCTTGCCACCCTACAAAAATTCTTTTCTTCTCCAAAAGACCAGGGCTCTAGAGTAAGACTGTTAACTGCTTTAAGAGTTGTGTATTTGTATGGATGTTTTTTGCACTGCATAAATGGCTATTATTTTGAGATTCAGCCAACCTTACTTTGGTCAGGCTCTCAAACTTTTTAACACATAACAAAAGTCATAGAGAACAAGAGGGTAGAGCAGGGACGTTGCAGCGTGGGAGACAGATGTATCTTAAATGGTGTCTTAAAATAACCTTTCTATTTCAGTAGAGAAGGTAAAAGGTCATTTTTTTCCCCATTCAGACCTTAAATTTTATTTCTCTGCGGAAATTTCACTCTTGTTTTACCTGTGTTACATAAATAAGAATACTTGTAATTTAGAAAGTTATCTCACCAGAGTCATCCTGTAACATCACCCTTTATCTGTGGTGCTGCCAGGCTTTTTTCTCTTGAATTTTAAATGTGTTCTAATGTCCTCCATAAAATTCCCAGAACTGCCTTACTGCTGAAGATAAGAGGCATGTCTTTCCAGGTGTGCAAGCTAGACATTTCGTTGCTGTTATTTTAGAGAGACTTGGCACTTTCCTATTGCTGACTGCTTTAAACATAGAGGTGGTTTTTTTTGGTTCTTTAGTTACTGACCTAGATGAGACCAAGCTTAACCACTGTGTGTGTGTATGTGTATATATGTATTTTTCCTCCTCTTGTATCCTCATTGTTTCTGGACACAAGTGTGTATATTTGGGAGTATATTTATGTTGTCTTTTTTATGGAGATTAAGGACTCTGACTCTCAGGTTTTGATGATTTATTCTGAGAGTGTTTTAAAAGTTTTCTGCCTGCAGCTGACTACCATCATTTTATGCTGGCTATCAAGTCTATGAAAAGGGTAATACAGTGAGGAGTCAGTCTGCTTCCCAGCTGCTGCAGTCAGTAGTATAGTGTGTTATCTTAAATCACCATTGATTTCAGCTTATGTTAATATGTCAGGCTGTGACCCTTGGCATCTCTGATCTCTTACAATCCTTGCTTCACTGAGGAAGTTACCAGCATCATAAAGTGGAGACAACTAAACTCCAAGTGCACTCAGGTTAATCCAACAGGAACTGTACAGAAGATTGCTGGATTCATTCCCTGAGAGTTGCAGCAGAACTTGTGTCTTAAGAATGCAACAGTTCTAGGTAATCTGTTAGCACTGGCCAGATGAAGCCTGGCAGTTCACTGCTAAAAAGATACATTCCAAAAATATTCAAGAGCATCCCAGTCTCTAATTCACCTAGTGGATCAGCCAGCATCAGCCTTAAAATACTTTCAAACTGGGGGATAGATCCTACGTCGTAGGCAGGTTTTTTCAATGGCTCTGCCATTGAGGTAAGAATCCATGCTAAATTTTGCCTTTTGCACAAATTTCAACAGCTAGCTGTAAGGACTGGATTCACCTCTAAATTTGCCAAAGCGGTGAATATTTGGAACTGTTCTCTGCTTAAGAGATTCAGGCACTTAACACTGGAACCCCTTAATAAACCTCAGCAGATCTTATTAGCTTGGGCTTAGCACAGTTCTCTGGCTTCTGGCTTAGAGGTGGCTTTCGTCTGGCTGGCTTTGAATGTAGGCAGAGCTTAGCCTGGAAAATACTTTGTAAAACATACCAAGGTCTTACACAGTACTGAATAATGTAATCATAACACACCCGCAGTGTTTATAACATAAATGAAAATTGTAAATATCAAATACCGGTTTGTACATGTTATGTTTGTAATTCCATATCTGGTATTTCATATTTTCTCACTAATAACTTCAAGCATCTGGTCTAGAGTGTAAGAATAGGTACAAATGTAAAAAGGTAGTGAAGGCTTTACCTTCTCTTTGAATGCTTCCAGCTCAGCATCTGTAATTTTCCACGGAGTCTCTCGCTTTAATTTCTCAGCAGTTGTTATATCTTTGCAGCTTTCATGGAGGCGATATGGTTCAATCATCTCTTCAAAGAATTTCCAACTGAAACAGGAATTACAAAGGATGTCTTGCTGCAGGATATGAACTTACTTATTTGTAGACACTATGTATGGTAGACCCCACTGACTATAACTGTAGCTGAAAAACATGCAAAATCTTTAACTGTTCTGTGTGGCATTGTGCCCCAAGTTTTATCTATACCAGATCAATATGTCGAGGCTATTTGAGGATAACTAAAAGATTATTTGAGGATAATGAAATACTGCATTTGGCCTGTTGTGGTTGCAGAGAATTTGTTGCATTTTCCTGGCTATAGCAAAAATACTGAAAGGAGTTGTGCTGTAACTCCAAACCGCAATATACTGGTCACTGACATTAATAAAAAATATGGGTCTCCTCATAAATACCAAGCTTTTATTCATGTTGTTTTACCATTAACTTGAGCAATCACCTGGCTGGTACAAGTTTACTGTCACAGCTTTCATGAAATAAAAAAACAGGCTTTATAAATTGCCTGTAGCAAGGGGCTGAGGGAAATGCTGTGGATTTTTGCTGTATGGAGATTAGATTGGTGATCATTTCCCATCTTTTCCACAGTTTTTCTCTCTTAATTTCAGTTTGTTTCTTGAAGCTTGTGACTGTCATCATCTGGAGAAGCTTATCCTGCCATGCTTCCCTGCTTGTCATTTTATTGGGTATTTCTATCATCTCACAGAGATCTCAAGGAGTTTGTGTTAATGCAAGTGTGTTTCTATTTGTGTTAATGCAAGTGTGTTTTCCCCTTTATGCAGACAGGCCTAGAAATAAGTGAAATGGGAGCCTGGGCACGGGTTGGACTTTTCAATATGGCCAGGAGGTCAAGAGCTGGCTTAAAGGCAATGCAGCATTTAATGTTGCCGTGGCTGAGTTGCCAGAGAGCTCGTCAACATCCTTAGTGTCTGTTTCAGTATGTAAAAAAGTGATAATACTTTTCATTATTAGTGAAATAGTTGGGATACCAGCTGGGGGAGAGATGCAGTGATCTAGAAAGCGCCTGGCACAGTATTCACTTACTCTGTTCAGATAGTGCTGTTGCAGCAAATGTATTTGAATTTTATGTTAACACCACATCCAAATTCTTTTTGATAGTTTTTATTTCTGTAAAATCATTGCTTAGTACTGGGGAAAAATATTCTGCACAGTTCTTTATATAATTAAAACCATATTAACTTGAGGGATCAAGAGGGTACTAATAAGTGACTTCTACAATTTGTAGGTATCTAGTAATAATATTTTTATGTTCTTCAATTTTACCTCCCAAATCAAAATTTCCAGTGTGCTGTAGAAACACTGGTGAATCTAGTACTGTTTTTGCAAAGTTATGTGTGTAGGGAGAAACGGGGCCCAGAAGGATTAAGAGACTAACCTGAGGTTCACCTCAACTCAGTGGAAAGGCTCTACGTGGTGAAGAGCAGCCCTTTGACTGTAAAGTCTCTGTGGGCTATTGAGTAAGGGATGGGATAGAAGGGAGCATAGCAAGATGAGAACGTTTTCAGAGGATCCTTAATACCAAGATCAATATTGTGAATTGAATTAGGATTCAGTTGTTCACTGAGGAAAGTACTTTTGTCTACATATAGCAGAAGAAATAGGGTATTTCTATAGAGAGATGTTTTAGAAAGCAGGGACTCTTAAGATTTTGGATGTTCTCCAATACGTGGAAAAGGAAATCCATAGCTAACATGAGTAAGCGGAGTTCCCCTTAGCAAAAGAGAGAGATGTTTACCCTTCACCTGGGCTTGTCTATAACAGGTTCTGAAGTAAGTACCTCCTGTAACATGTATATGGAAGGTATCACTATATAAAGTGTCAATGCAAGCCTAGAAAAACAGGAGGAAACTGTTAAGGTCAGATTTTTATGTTTTAACTTGCTGTGGAGAGCAAAAAGTTTAATAGTGGCATGGAACTGAAAACAACTGGACCTAATAGAGTTGGAGGTGGAGCATCCTGAGTGCTGTCTTACCAACTTCCTAACTCTTGCCTGAGAACATGAATTCTGTAGATAAGTTAATTTTTAAAAATATGCATTTGAGTACATTACTATACTTGAGTGATGGAGGTGTATTATAATATTGTACTTGTGGGCAAAGAAGTATGGTTATGCTTGGCCAGAAAGATATTAAGTTTATGAATGCATGGTTAAACCCAGAAGAGTGAGTTGGCAGAGAGGGCAAGTTTACAAGGGAACTGTGGCTGACTGAATAATATGGTGAAGTGTATTGCAAACTAAATAGATACGAAAATACATCATCAAATGCTTGTTAATTTTAGTGTCTCTTAAGTACGGTGTCTAGTTAGGCTTTATTAAAACTATCATTGCAACATAAAGAAAAAAGTCTGTGTTTTTTGACACTTTGGATTGTGATTGCTAAAAGGGACTTCTTTTTCCTGCTGTAGGTTCTTAGCAAATGATTGCAATAAAGCGACAGTTATTCTTTGTGTCTTTGTGGGGCTTTTTTGTTGTTGTTGTTAAATGCTCAGCATAAAAGAAACAAGCTCATGATAAAGGCCTGCTGCTAAGTAATGGATTTTGGTAATGTTTCTTACCTCTCTTTGTTGGGTTTCATATTGATATCACAAATGATATTAATGTCAGCGAATTTTATTCTGAATTTGCTTAGAAGTGAAGCCATCCTGAAAACAAAAGAGAACATTTTATCACTATATTTCTGAGTGCTTTGCATCAAAGAGCACTCATAAATGAGTTAAGATATCAAATGCACTTGTCTCGTCTTTAACTGTATGACAAAGTACTTTAAATGCTTTAATATTTCAGTTTCCAATTACAGAACTGGATTGATGTGATTGCTGTAATATAATTCATTTAACTGGTGATCTATGAAAATAAAAAATAAAAATTGGAAACAAGTAGTGGACAGAGGGGAAGGGTGTTTGTTTTGGAAAAATGCACGGAGTACGTACAACACAGGTCATGTATGCATTGGTGAAAATTTGGTCCAGAAGGTTGATGTGCAATACATAAATCATTTTTTCATGTATGAATTTATATTGATCTACTCATATGTTTTCTTTACATATTTTCATAAAAGAAAATACAGTGCTCTTCTGCACCAGTTGGCAGGAGGAATAGTTTAAAGCTCTGTGTGTTCACGCTGAGATTACAGAGGGACAGTTAAGAAGTTAAGTCAGTTTTGTCTTTGGTTGAAATCTGGTTGGGAACCTCATTTTTTTTTTTTCTTCCCCACCTCCCCCACCCCTTTTCTGGTATGCAAGCTTTGGAATTTGAAAAAGTCAGGAAGTTCCTAGGAGTAAACCATGATGGAAAACCATATTTGCTTATGACCTCAGAATATACTTGTGATTTTCCTATATAATAGGAACATACTGCTTACATAAATCTTTTGAACGCCAAAAATAACCAAGTCTCAACTTCTGTGGAAAGGTTTTAATATTTGGGGAATTACACATTAGAAAAAGTCCAGATTAGTTTTCTTTCTGAACTGAGAAGTACAATGTGTGAAACTGTACTTGGACATCATTGTATTAGATCTTCCTAGAGAACAGAGCCAGCCAGCCTCTGGTGCATCTGTCTGAGGTTTTTGAGTGTGATGGGTGGATTATGCTGCTGAGGACAGCTGATGTTTATGTAGGAATGCGTACGCGTGTTCTTTTCTTGAAACTGAGTCATCAGCTATACTGACCGCCATGTTCACTCTGGCTTTTGTATCGCCAGTGGTGTGCACAGGTACTGAGCTACCTCTGTGTACATCTGTCATGTTTCCACGAATCCTGTTCGATGTCAAAACCTATTTCCACTCTTGGTGGAGCTCGGTGCCTTGTGTGCAAGCCCTGGACCAGGCATCCGCCGTGGTCTCAAACAGCTGAGGTCCAGCAGGCTCCTGACAGGGAGCAGAGCGCTCCCTCACAGGCCCCAATTAGCTGAAAGGCTGCTTTTAGCCAGTGGTACGAGCAGTTTACACAAACGCTTGTGAACCTGTTCTACATCAGTGTGTTGACTTCAGGGCAGTCCTTACTGCTGACAGTACCCCAGCGGTGAGGAGAGAGCCTCCTTCATAAAGTTTCCTTTATGTGAAGGGAAAATCTCAGCAGTGTCCCTGTGGCAGCTGTCTTCGTGAGGCACGGCGTCGTAATCCTAGTGGTGCCGGCTGGCTTCTAACTCCTGTTCTTGCATCTATCCTGACTGCTTTCCGATGGAGTTTTGAATGGATGTGTTGTTTCTAGCTCACTACATAGTGCTACTATTTTTTAAGAAGTAGCATCTGTTGCAAATTTCCATCCCAAATTGCCTGCTTCACCTGCTGATGAAATGGCAGTATTTCTAGTGTGTAAAGGGCCTCGGAAGGAAAGGTCCTGTATACAGTGAGGCTGGTAATAGGTGTGTATTAGTGCCTTTTGTTTGCTTGAAAGCAAATGATTATGAAATCTAGACTTTTAAAAAAAGCTAAGTCAAATTAACTTGGTCTTAAAGTTGATTAACATGGTCTTTACCTTCCTTAACTTTTGCTATGGCTAATCACATTCAAATGGGCTGCCTATGGTATTTGCATATGAGGAGCTTCATGTGTAATTTCACATAGCGTTAACTAGACAATCTTATGTAAATCCCATAAAACTAATGGTACCCTCATTACAAAGTGCAGAGTGTCCTTCTCAGAGAAGGCAATATGAGCTGTTAAAGGGAAAAATACCTGGATGTGAGTTTCCTTTGGTAATCACCATTTACACTGAGCCCTGAGTGCTATGCCATAAGCTCAACACCTTTCTATGAAGTATTTGTTTTGGTACTACTGACAGTTTTTAAAACAAAAAGTTTTGCTGACTAATTCCCAGCTTTCTGCTGTATATGTATTATATTTATCACACTCTTTAAGCAGTGATGCAAAATAGTTATATTTACACTAGTTTTTCTTCTTCAATCCTATTGGCTTTTCCTCCAGTGAAGATCCTTAATTTGCAATTTTTCCACTTCTTCCTGATAGTTAGAATGTAAGGAATTAGGATTGTTAGACCTGGAAGAACATATAAAATTGCAGGAAAATCAAATTAGTGCATTGTGTGGGAGAACTGCCATGCTTAATATTGGCCATGTTGGACATACTTTTCTGTTTGTTTAAAATATTTTAAAATGAACTTAACTACTTAATCTTAAAACAGTTTTGTACAAGTTCCCAAGTATGTTTTTGTTTGGTAACACAGAAATCTTTCCCTGCGGTTCTCACTTGAATTCCTTACCTCCATCATCGAACAGCCACCAAATGTCAATTGTACCTTTTCCTTGCTTCTTTTTAAATTGAGTGCTGGCTTCTAGCAGCTTCTGATTGAATTCACCCACGTGCATTGACTGTATTGTGTTAATGGTGCTCTCTGAAATGAGAAAGAGAAAATGTGGAAAGATTTCTGACGAGTTGAGCAACGTGTAGCTGTAGGGAGCCAAATGGAGAAAAAGCTTCAGGATTCCCCCCCCCCCCCCCCCCCCCCCCCCCCAGTCACTGTAGTTCTTTTTCAATTCCTTTGTACAAAATAAAGGATTAAAAAGATTAGTGAAATTGTGCCTATCCTTACTATAAGTTTGCTGTTTACTTAGGAACAAATGGTATGTTGGAGTTCATCCATATAACATTCAGAAACAATGGATTATTTCCATAACTTGGCATGTTTATATGATACCATCAGATGTTAAAGGCATTAAACTAGTATCTTAAATCTGTGAACGCTTCTATATTTGTTTAAACTTACTTATGTAAGCAAAACTGGCTGATATCCTTATAAGCAACAAGAACATATCTCCCAGAAACAGGTGATGGTATTTTGTTGCCTGAATCAAGATGAGGAACTAGAGAAATACCTGTTTGCTGTCACATGGATTTGCTTTCTTTCATTAGACTGTCTTGTTAAAAATTCAGCAAATGTGTAAATATTTGTTGTGCTAGGTGGGGTCTCCTGTGTCGTGAGGACACTGCTCTGCATTACAGTGTGGCCACCAAGGCCTGTTTGCGCAGGGCAGGTCTTGTTCCAGGAGCCTCTGTGTGGCTCAGGAGCTTTGGTCTTACAGCTGAAGTCCAGCTTGCGTATTGGTGAGAGTGTAATGAATTGAAAGGTCAGGAAGAAGTTCTTATTTCAGAACTTACCCTTTTTTGTTTCATGCTTTGAGATATTGAGCTTTCTGGCTTTTCTGAAGAATCCACAGATGCCACTTTTTTCTTCTTCAAATTCATTTTCTTTAATGGTAGCTTCCAGTGCCAACCTCTCCTGCTCCAGCTTCTCTAATTCCTCTGTATATGAGAAAAAGTAGGGGAACTGGTAACACATCATTTTCTATTTCAAATAAAAACACATATTGAAATAACAGCGATGTTGTAATTGCTGTTGTGGTTCTTAGTACACAATGTAAAGCTGCTGGGAGAAAAAGTCTTTAAATACTTTCTCCTTGCAAACCAATAGGGAGGAAGAAGCTGAATTCACCTCTGGAAGCCCTAACTTAGGGTGCTCGCGCCTATCACAGCAGTGAATATTAAAGTGCTAGTTAACCATTCTCAGACTTCCTTTTCAAGATCAAATTCAGTATTACTGTATTGTATGGTTACATGAGATACTATGCATTTATTTATGTTTGTGGGTTGTCTTCATACTTAAGAATTCAAAAACAGATCAGGAAAGCTGTTTTCCTAAAGTGAGAAAGCTGGTGTATTGAGTTCAAGCTCTTGGGCCCCTGCTCTGAGAGCAAGGCTACATCAATTTGGACTTGAGATTCTCAGAAATATGTAAGGATACTGAATATGTGATCAGTTTCTAAGCTGAAGTATTTCTGATGTTTTATTTTTTTTCAACTTAATAGAAAAATTCAGATTTAGCTAAACAATTCTGTAAATTCAATAATATAAAAGAACAATTCCACCTTAGCAATATTAGACTTCTGGTGAGGAAAAAGTACAATGTGTTATTGTGGTATATATTATGATGAGGCACTAATTTTATGGTGATACAAGCTTTTACCTGCAGAAAGCTTTTTTTTTTTCAAAAGGAAGACTTCTGTTTATGTAGAGTGAGGTAAATTTATTTAGTAAATTGTGTTTGTTTTTTTAAAAACAAAACCTCACCAGTTGGACATCATAAGCACTTTTGGCACTCTCAATTGCCAATGTAAATGGATACCATTTCTTTTACTTTAGAATCCATGACAACCTTGTGCTTCTGGTTATTAGAGGTGATGATAACCACCAACTTAATGGTTATTCACAAATAGAATTTCAGTTTCTCTCTTGAACAGACTTCCATAGCAAATAGAATAGAGTACAATCTTTTTTTTTTTCATTTTGGAGGCTGCATCTGCTTCAAAACATTTCTGCATATGAGAGGGGTTTTATTTTATTTGCTCTACTGTTTCTAATTCTTTCTCATTCTTAGTGTCTTAAAACTTGGTTTGTAAGAATGCAAAGTTGGTAGTTGCTGAAATTTCACTGGATGACTATATCTTCTGAGCAGTCATTTTCTGACTCTCAGTATGAAGAGGCAGGCAGTTCTACTGGAGGTATCCACAGGTTGCGGGAAGCATAAATCTATTTTTAGTATTTTCTTAAGTTCTTGTCATGTTGCACTGTAGCTCTCCATGCACATCAGACTACCAGAGATTCTCCTGGGTGAATATTCATCTACTGTTTTTTTTTTTTGTTTGTTTGTTTTTTAAAAAAGGAGTCTCTAGTGCCTTTTAATTCGTAGGTGATTTGCTTTTGGGGGCTGCCTCATCCCTAGAATCCATCCTCTTTAGTGGAGAAATATCTTTTGTTTTAATTAGCTCAGTTAAAGTACTTATGTCCTTTCTGGGTGTTCTTTCAGCAGTCCTGAGCACGGTCTGTCAGTGGGTCTCAGAGATGCTGTGGGGAGAAGCTGGAGGCAGATTTACAGCAGGCGGCAGCAAAGAGTCACCATTCTTCTTTTCCTGCCTACATCTACATTCCTTGTCTACAGATTTTATCTAATTTGTATCACAAAAACTTTCTCTGGTGAGGTCTACATGGGACACTGGGAGTAACTTCCGGGTTTAGATTGGATCTGTCTGCTCAAGTGAACAAGCTTACAGGAAATGGAAAAGTTATTGTACTGAAAACCTGGAGAATTGTTCTAATAAGGTGTTTATATGGAGCCATTCCCTCCCCAGGTTACATGAGGAACCAGTAGAACTCTGGTGTCCTAAAGAGGAAAGGGAAAACAAAGGCCACCAATAAACGTAGCTCTGGGAAGTCCTTTTGCAACTGCTGCTGCTAATGTAAGGAAGAATGAACAAAAGGTGAAAAGGAGAATTGATATTTCCTGAAGTTTTGAGATTTTTGCGGCTTTCTGGGCCACAGCGTTCCACAGAGGTGATACTGAAAGCACAGCTTCCTGATTCCCATCAGCCCCAGAGATCTCAGGTAGGCAGACTGAGGAAGATGTGCTAAGAGCAGGAAGGAATCATGCTGGAGCAACTGGTTGCTGTGGCACAGCATGATTTTACTGCTTTAGTCTGTGCCTGTGCTACGAGTGCTTTGGGAGTTCAGTTCTCTCTTGTGCAGAACCCATTAGCATTTGAGGGTTGGCCTCCTGTTGTAACTACCAGTGGACATCTGCTTCAGCAAGGATTTTGGGAAGGATTGAAACTGCAGAAGCAATGAGGAACTGTAGAAGTTACAGGTGTAGGAACTAATCTAGAAACCAGATGGTGATGCTAAGAGTATTGGTCAGAATCTTCCCTGTGCTGAGCATGTAACTACCATAGATGTGAAGTATAATTTGACTACTGAGTCACCACATACCTTGAACCTGGAGGACTTGAGATATATCAAATCCTTGGCTAATTCTGATGATAATCATTCCAAGCTCAAAATCAAAGGCATCACTGGAAAAAAAAAAAAGAATATATATCATTTCATATCATGCATGTCAGCGAGGAAAGCTGCCTTGAGCTGATAAGTAAAAGTGTTAGTGCTCAGTGGAGGTATTCCTGCCATGTGCTGGGCTATTCTGGGTAAAATTGCAGGAGGTATTGCCCAAGAATCAAGTACAGTTCTATCAAATTTTTTCCTTCATTTGAGTGGAGGGAAAAAAAGTACCATTGGGTATGGAAACAGATAGGCTATTCCTAAAATAACAGGTGTTTCACACAACACTTTTTAGGAGTTAGGTTGCCATTAGCTATTTTTTTCTCCCTTCTCTGAGGAAATAACAAAGCTGGGGTGGGTTTTGTATTTCTTTGACTTGCAAAAGGTTTGCAGGTGAGTTTTGAGCAAGAATCTGAGAAGCCTGTTTCTAAATGACTGTTTCTGGCTAAATCCCAATCCACAGAGCTGCTGAGCCTTAGGCACACAAGAGATTTGAAGCAAGGCTTTTCCTCTGTCTCCTAGGCTTAAAAGAAGAATTCCATGATGTTCTCTTATTCCCTAAGTGTGTACATTAGGGTTGTTTTTCTCAGAGCTCCTGCCCACAAAAAAAAAAAAAAAAAAGAGAGAGAAAATATAGTTCTGCAAAAGCACTGCTAACAGCAGTGCAGCTTCTTTCTGTAGCATTGTCAAGCCACATAATCTCCAACTGTGCCAGACGTTTTCTAAGCAGATCTTGCAAGGTGAGTGAAGCCATGGAGTGCTTTTTTATGAACAGAAAGTTCTGTTACAGAGGTAGCATGTGTGAACCCAGATCTCTAGGTTTATTCTTACATTTTTCTACATGTTAAGTTCTGTATAGAATCATTAAGGTTGTAAAAGACCTCCAAGATCATCTGGTCCAACCGTTGTATGGAAATGCCTTATTAATCTAGACTAGAGGGAGTGAAAAAGGTGATGCTGAACTGTGACTTACTGTATAACACCCACATAGTTTTCAACTTGCGAGGCAGCAGCATTTCTCCAGTCCTTCTTAAATCCAATCACCAAGGTATTTGGTTTCATTCTACCCAAGCCTGATGCCTATCAATATTAAAACACTGCTTGAGAATACACACACACATGCTCTTACTGTAAATGAGAAGTAATGGTGAAAGATAACTGAAGTAATAATGTTCTGAATACGCTTATGACTACATTGTATTTCATGAATGTCCTTCATGCTCCTACCCATGCAAAAAGATTAGCTCTAAATCATTCCAACTATAAATGATTTTTAGATGACAGAAATGTAGTTTTTCTAAATTTGCTAAAGCATTCATTTGCATTTCTTCTGACATGCTCTCATTAAAATGGTTCAATAACTTGTAATCAAGAGAGAGTTCAAGCGCTGTTTGTATGCTCACTCTAAGATAATAACATAAAGCTTTTATCAGATTCGGAATACCCAATAGATTAACTGGGTCTGAAGTCTTTTTAAACACCTCAGATACGTAGAGAAGGCATATCCTCTTAAGAATATTTTTTTGCCTTAAGCTTAGAAACTGTTGCTGTTCTGTTCTGTTTCTGCTGTGTTCATTCCAAAAGGTTATTTATCCAGAAGCAGCTAAGCATGCTCTGTAGATAAAATTACAGTTTATAAACAGGAAGAACAAATGGATTGTCAATATATTACTTTGCCTCCAAAAATGGACCTGGATGCTAAAACCTGAAAAAGTAAGGGCTATCAGTTCTAGTTTCAGCTAACGTAATTCTTATAGAAATCTGAATACTCGGTGTATTGGGAACCTTCAGGAGGAGATCCACAAATACATAAAGTTACTATGTTTGCCAATTTGTACTGAAAGCAAAAAGAAAATACAAAAAACTGTTGAAATCTTGGTATGTTTTTTGTTGTTGTTTCTTTCTTTGTTATTTTTTTTTGTTTTTTTTTTGGTTGGTTTTGGGGTAACACTGTTACATTTGCATTGTTTACATTCAAATGAATAAGTGCTTGGCAAACCAATACATTTGTCCTTAGGTTATTACAGTGATTATATAGTTATTCTTGTATGCTGGGAGTTATTTGTGGTTTAGGTAGTAATGGAAAGGAAGAGATCTTTAGACTATGATTGTTCTCAAAATCATTAGATGATGCTTAAACCAAAGGTGAAGTATCCATGTCAAGTTTTGATAGAACAAAATCTCTCTGCATTTTGTCTCAGTACTTTTGTGTTTAAATACATTTGAGAGACAGAGAAATGGAAAACATATAAAAAGTGCCTCTGTTGTTATAGCCATTTAAAAATGGACTTTTGGAAAAAGTCTGCTGTATTCTTAGGGTAATAGAAAAATATTGCCCACTTTTTTAGATGGCGTTCTCTGTTTGCAAAAAATGTATGTTTATTACACTTTGTTTTCAATAAATGCAAAAAAATTCTTAGATACTTATTATGCTGCATAATACCAAGCAATAGAATTGATTTGAAGTGTATCAAGTGTCAGCTGCACAGACATTCATATGTTGCCCTGTAGAGGCCTTTTTTTTTTTTTTTTAGGAAGTATCTGGTTCACTTAGGAAAGAATCAGCCTGCCTTGTCTCCTAATCCCATAGCCCAGAACTAGATCTGTTTATGAAATATAAATACATGTACCCCCAGAATGCCCTCTCTATTTATAACATTTTCCATACATACACAGGACTTCTTAACAAGTAAACAGAAATGCTTTCCATAAAGGGATGCTTTGATGTAGCACTCTTCTATGTGTTCTGTAAACAAAAAGCTTACTTGAAGGAGACTTTTGACTCCATCTCTGAAGCTGTCAGCTGCCACTGCCGCATAAAAGGCTTTTCTTTTGTTCTTTGTAAGCCAGGCCTGCTTTTTTGCCATGCCACTGTTCATCTCCTTAACACACAGCTTGCGTGGTCCCTGCATGATACAATAAAATATTATTAAGAAGGCTTTGTATTATACATCACGGAGTGATTTTGAAGGAGTTACCTAGTCTGCTGTGGGAGTAAATGGAGAGAGTCAGAAAAATACATTTCCCAAAAGAGTCCGCAGAGATTCAACCCTTTGAAAAGAACTAGGCTGCTAACATAATTCACATTCTGCTCAAGAATGCTGAGGCTGTTAATGCTACTTAAATATAGTGATTCTGACAGAAAGGATGACTACTCTGGGCTGTAGCATCTTAGAAAAATATCTAAGGTATGATGAAACATCTCAGAGTGAATAAACTCCTTTCCTGACTTGATTACATAAATAAGGCTGAGCAGATCTACATACACCGTGTTAAACTACTGTCTACTAATAAGAAGAGAAAGATGTTGCCATACAATTAAACATGTCACTGCCTTTGTTACCAGGTCCTTCCTGTGGTCATCTGGTAATTTAATGAGGCAAAATCCGTGTCTCTATCCAAGTCATAAGACCTAGTACATTCTCAGGAGTGAAAGGCTTGGCAGTCAGTCCCCAGAAAGATTTGGCCCAGGGGAGACATCAAGGCTGCAAGCAGGGAATTTATAAAGATAAGATAAGTTTGGGGAGCATATATCTGGAATTTAACTGATTGCAAAAATCTGTGCTCTTAAGTGTGAGGTTAAGGTTTGTGAGGCCTTGTTTATTGCCTTTTATACTGATTTTTAGAAAGCTGTAACAGTAGTCTAGCTCTTCTGCAGTGAAGACGAAACACAGAGAGGGATGCTCAAGGTGCTGGCTTTGGAGTGTTACTGGCTGCACAGGTAGTTTTTGCTTTCCGAGGAATAATAGAAAGTGGGATTGTAAACTGTGGGAGTGTGTCCAGCAACATCCGAGACAGAAGTAGTAATTAGATGTGTCAGAAAGATGCAGATAACTTGGAAGCACTTGAAATCAAGTGAGTGTGTTTGCTTGTTCTTAATGCGGGAAGTGGTACCAGACTGGTTTGTTAGAAACAGATGATTTAGAACTTGAGTTTGCTACAGAGTCGCATTTCATGCAGTCTGCAGTCACCGCTTTACTCTTTTATAATTTCTAGTAGTTTTGAAGGGTGCAAGCTGCCATTTTGGTTCCAAAGGGACAGAAAACTAATAGAACTCAGTAAAACTTTCATACAACATAAAACTAGAAAGGCTTGGTAAACTCAGGCTCAGGAGGTTATATTTCAAAATTCATATTTAAATCTTTCACACTTAAAGTAAGTTAGTATCTGGTAGCTTCTCCTGCTAAGCTAGGAAACTGGTTAAAATTGCGTAGAGGAAGAATTAGATTTTTTTTTTTTAGCCATAACAAATACTATAGGCTCAAAATTTCCCATTCGAGAACAGCATAAAACTGAAAGACATACACTCTGAAATGAAGTGTATGGGAAGAATCACTTAATTTAAAAACAATTTGAAAGGGGTGATACGGACTGTAAACTCAGAATTTCTTTGTCTCAGAGCTTTTCAGCCTTGCTGAAGTACTTTTTATTATTTTTTTTTCCTGGGAGGAAGGAAATTGGATGTACTGTATGTTTATAGAGATGTAGAAATAACTGCAATACATTTATTTTCACTTAATTGGTGTTGGCTGATAGAAAAAGGAGAAAAGGGGATATAGAAAAGGAGAAAATTTTCAGCAAGTTCCACGTATAAAGCAGCACTGAAAAAGAAAATGAAATGATCTGGCAGAGTTTGTGTGTCATGTTTTATCTACGCATTTTTAATTGTTTCAAATAATAATGTGAATTTTGATCTGATCAAAAGCAGGCTGGATTGATGCTTACTCAGGCATCGTCCCTCACGTAGTTCTGTTAATGCATGACTTTTTGGAAAGCACAGGAGGAGGGATGTAAATGCACGTGATTTTTCAGAGACCATACTGCACTCTTGGGTGACAGTAAGCTTACCGGAGTATTTCTTTTTAATGTGTAACTTGAGAAGAGTTTGCTGCATTATTCATGAACCTGTGAATTCGTGAAAAGGAAAAATAAAAGAAAACATTTACAATTATCTTGCACGATATAAGATGCTTCTGCTGTCCAAGGGGACAGTCCCACTTCATCAGATGATAGCCTATCTGTCCTTCCCTGCTCCTCCTTTGTATCACTGTTCATGTTTAGCAATTGTGCAGTGAATTGTGGTACAGATGAAGACTAACCTTGCAAAAATATTTGTGAAAGCAGGGAGAAAAAGCAGAATAGTCCTTTTCACTGGAAAATCACTGTTCAAGCCAACATGCAGCCACAACCTTAAAGATGGTTTAAAAGCTGTTTGTCTCTATATTAAATTCCCATATTTATTTTACCCATCTGTGAACATTCCATTATCATGTTCCCAGAAAGTTTCTTGCCCCCATTTGGGGATAGAAAATGGAAGATGTTCCCTTTGGCATAGTCTCAAAACTTTATGCGTAGCTAGCAGCATGTCAGCCTTTGAGGCAAAATATGTTGGATATTACATTTATGGGTAAATGGTCTCACTGTGTTTGTTATGATATATATTGTATCTTCAGTACAGTGCCTGGATTTCCAGCTCTCTCTGGAGCCCTGGAAGCTTATGTGACAGTAAGACACCTCACAGTCTTGTACTATGGCAGCAAACTGATTCGAAGTACTCCCTGACATTATGGCATTCCCACTCCCAGGACACAGGAATTTTTTCATCTGGTTGTTGCCATAGTTTTGCAAATTGCTAAGGTTCATTGTGTCACACTTTTATTACCAACCACATTAAATTTAGCTTTTGTTACTGGAGAAATAATAGGAGAATAAAAATGCTTACACTGGCAAAATATTTTTTTTTAATAGACTAAAATGAAATTTCAGTTCTACATAGAAAGTAGTAATATCAGAGAAACATGCCTAAATAAATCAGAAAACATGCTGGAACTCAACCTTATGAATCTGCCTAATCTCAGGATCTTGTTGGGTTTGCTTCTGTGCTTATTGAATGCAGTGGGAAAGCTACCAATAATTACAATAGAAAAGGATTAGAGCCATTCACTCTTTATAGATTCATTCAGTTTGGAAAAAATCACATGTAGCTCCTATATACTCCCATTCTACAAAGTGACAGCATCACAGGAATTATTCTTATGCTCATGTGGAAGAATACATTATCTTGTCTGGAGTGACTCTGTTAGTTAGATTCTGCAGACCCTTTTAGTGCCATGGAACTTTTCTTTCCTCTCAAAAGGTTGTTGTAGTATTTAAAATGCGTTTTCTCTTCTATATTACAAACCCATCTATTTTTGTCATTTCCTAATGAAAGTCTAATGCTCATGCTTTTAAAATGCATAACTTCCTGTCTACTTATAGCTAGAAATATATTTTGCTTCTTTCTTTAGAAGATCTTGGAAAAGCATGTTTATCCTCAAAATTAGCATTGTTACAATTTTGGAGAAAGCACTGCGCAGAGATCTGAATTACTTGCCAACCCCCTGCAAATGAGTAGCAAAGCTGGAAACAGAGCTCAGGTAATTGTCTCTTGTGCTATATTCCTGAGAGAACTCTGCCTCACTCTTTTTTTTTTTTTTTTTTTTTTTTTGAGCCTTACTGTGTCAATTTAAAAAAAAAAAATCTTGCAATGCTTTATTTTTTAAAACTTTTATCATTTTTTTGGTCTGTCTACTATGAGCTCTGAAATGCATCTCAATGAGGCATTTACCAACAGGCTCTGCATCAGCTGATAGCTTCTTGTCAAGACTTATGACAAAATTCATTCTCAGTGTGAATCTTTTTCACGGTCTGCACAGAAGCTCATCAGCACCAGTGGGAACATTGTGTGCCAAGTGAGAGTGGAATGTGTAATGGGGATATGCAGCATCCACCAGTGATGAATTTTCGGATTTATGTGAGTTGACCTTACCGTATACACTTCACAGCAGATACATAGCCCGTTGTTCTTTGTGAAAGTATGTGTGATGTCTAGCAGAGCAGGCCTGATCATAGGAGCTCCTGTTAATGCTATGCACTGGGGTCTGTTAGGAGGAAAAAACAGGTTGTATTTAATTAGGTAATGTACTTATTCAGAGTAAGCCATTCAGCTGTTCACTGGAAATCTTACCTGAAGTTTTTCACGTGATCTTCCACTGCAGTTAATGCCAGAGCACTGTCTAAGGCATTAATATAGTAAAGAGCTTGTGTAGAAGAGCCCCAATTTACTTCTGCATATAATAAAGATAAATAATGCGTATTAAACCCTGGGCTTTTCTCTGTGTTCTATTACAAAGGTCGGCAATCATTACCTATGAGCCAAAGCAGCGTATATTCTCCCATGCTTAGATATAGATCTACCCTTCTTTATGCTTCATAAAAACAAGTTAGTTTGTGTGATGCAAAAACAACATGCAAATGAATTGTCTCATTATTTTTATAAAAAGCATAAGCAACATTCTTTCTCTGCTTGGGAAATGTTTTTTTCTATGTTTCATTAACTTTGTACCCTTCCCCTGTGTATAAAATGGACAGCCCTGAGCAATGCGTTTGGTGTAGAATTTCAGGAAGTTCAAATTAATCCATTAGCAGGGAACATCACAAGCTCTGGTTAGTTCTATTCTTCTGTATGGGGCAAAAATTGTTCTCCCAAACTAATTTTGGCATATATATCCTGTCTTCTCTGTTGTATAGCTCTTTGGTGGAAGGAGACAGATGAGGAACAACTTTCCACATTGAGGTCAACATGAATGCAGATCAAGTCCAGTTATGTCAAGGTACAGAGCTAATGCTTAGTGAAACTAAGTGGAGGGATGTCTAGAGGCCTTCTTTTCTGAGGAATATTAGACTTTTTTGAACCACTCTGTTGTTGGTAGGTAGGTGCTGAACAAAAGTCACTATCTTGGAGAGTTGGAGATGGATAGCTTTTTGCTTGGTGTCTTCAGTGAATGTAACCAGGCTTTAAGCTGCTACTTTCCAGCAAGGACATTGGCAATATACTAGGAAAAGGGTAACAATCTTCAAATGCCTTTCTGACACCCCATCTTTTCACAGCTGCATTCTCCTACATGGTGTACAGGGAGAGAACCACAGACCATCCCAGTAGGTATGAGAGCACAAACAGGGAGGGCACACAACAGTGAAGTAATATACACAGAAAAGAGTAACACAGGCTCGGACCAGGTGCTGCTATATCAAGCTAGCTGCAATGAAAGCATATCTTATGCTGGGAGATTTGCCTTTTTTCTTTGTATTATTTGTTTCACTGAACAAGGTATTCAGATGGTTAGCACTGAAATCTGGACCTGGGTTAGTTTAGTCTTGGCTATGAATAACCAGACTAAGTTGTCTCATACTGGTGCTGTATTGCAATAGTGCACAGATTTCTGAGGACAGCTCCTGTGATTTGCTGAGCTACTAAGCAATCTTTTCCAGCAGTAAAATGTGCCTATCTTTCGTGATTTACTGAGGAGTTATATGAAGGTACTAGAGAAAGATCAGTTCACAAATAATGCAGCTTGTATTTTTATTGTATAGTGGCAGCAGGTTTCACTTTTGAGTGAGGATGCCAGATGAGACAGCTAAGAACACAGCAAAATTCAAGCAAGGCTTTGTGTATGGATGGAAAAAAGTTATGAGTGATACTCAAGTGAAAGCCCAAATTAACTCTGTAATAATGATGTGGGAATAAACTGGTGTGCTGGAACATTTATACAAAGCCCTGAACCTGAAGTGCTTGTTAAAAAGGCAAAAGTTCAGAAGACTATTGTCTTAATCTATTTTATATAAAGTGGGATTTAATATGGTGGTTCAAACTTCCCCGTAAGGAAAGGTGTTTAAGAAGGAATGGCTGCTTCTGTAAGCAGAATTAATTCCGGTAAAGTCTGCTGAGGCTGCATAACATATACATAAATTAAGTATCTTGTGGCCTTACCTGGTTTTTTATATGTTACATAAATATATAGAAAGAGTTCAATGGCATAAGTGATGAGAGCTGCCCACCAGTTGATGACAAACATGACGCCACAGCACAACAGGGCTCCAAAGAGTGATACCCACATGTTATAATATCTGAACGCAGGTCTCCAACCTGTTTAAAGAGAATTGAGGAAATAAGAAGAGCAGAAAAATATATAAAGCAAGTGGTGATCCACTGGTCTTGCACATACAGACTCACGTGCAGTTTTTTTCAGGCTCTGTCAGAAGGGGTGGGAGGGGTATGTGCAAGTTCTCAGGCAACAGGTACTTCCAGGGTATTGGCTGGTTTAGATTTCTATACATACCAAGTACTGGGGCTTGCAAGCCATTCACTATAACCTGTTTCCTACTGCTTTGTCCAGCCTCACTTTGAATAGCTGTTCTGCTTATATGTATTTTTGCCAAATTAAAGTTCACTGGTTCAGAACTGAAAATAGGTTTTCCTGTAACTCCAGGTAATAGGTTATTACGTCCTTTTGATGCATATGCATAGAACTTATTAATAGGAGCTAAATGCTTGCTGAGAGGAGAGTTTGTCCCAATGCTCTTAAGTGCATGTGTCTTTTAAATTTGGAAATTGCCTGGCCTCGCTGCATAAAAATAAAATCATTGACAATTGACTTTAAAAAGATATTATTCCTGCTGCTCTTCAGCTGCAGTATTGAATTCTTCCCCTGCTAGCAATTAAAATGAAGCAAGCAGTGAGCCTCCATGGTTTGCAGGTCTCTGCCAGGTGTTCTACAGAGCAGACTCTTTGGAGAGGAGAAAAGCACTGAAGATACAAGGAGAGGTTGAGCAACCCTATCTTGGATCATCTTTGTAATGAGGGAATGGGAAGGTCCTGCTGTGAAGAAATTTGCTATCCTGCAGCCTTGCAATTATGATAATCTATCACTGTGAATTGGCAGAAATTAACTGGAGGAAATGAGAAAAAAAATGGGTACAGTTTTGTCAGGAAATGTTAAGTAGTGGCAGAGTTGAATCAGATGCACATACATGAAATCTGTAGAGGTAATTTTTACTCAGCTCTAAGGCCATGTAGAGCAGATCTGCATTTATTCAGCTGTGCAGGTAATTAGAAGAAGTGTTCATCTTTTCTGCCCTCTGAACAAATGGCGCCATGCAGATCTGTAGGAAGGAAGTTGGTGTAGGCATTTGTGCTACCACTGCAGGTTTCTTCACACTGGAAATCAAAAATGTGTTCCCTGCTTCTCGAATTGAATAATTGATTCATATCAGCAGGAACATGTCTTTCCTGTGTGCCCAAAACCGTGCTGCTCAGCTGATTGACTTTAGTCCTTAAGGTGTCACTCCTCCATTAATGATGATGATGAGGACTGTTCATCTGTGGTGATGCATATACCTGCAAGCCTGTATTTTCTCTTGCTGTGCAAGTGTAGAGAGTAACTCCCAAGTTACCCTTGTAGAGGCCCTCATTGTTTTTCACCCTACATTTCTGCTACTAGCCACCGCAGAGCTGTCCTGATGCTGTTCTGGGGACCTGCTCTTGTTCTGTGTGTTCCCTTCAAGGCTGTATTACTTCTAGCACAGTTACTGCTCATGAACCTTCTGCAAATTTCACCATAGTTCTGGCAGAGACAGGCATAATGATACCCCACTATACCTTGCTTACTTTATGTGGTCAGAGGTAGTATAGCTTTTTATTCATCCATGTTGAGTGATAGTGAGGAGAAAAACACCCTAAGGAACAGCTTTTCTGTTCCAGTGGGATCCACCAAAGTCTTTTTCATCTTGAACAACTGCAGGGAATGTAAGGGCTAGAGCCATTATTTTTGTCTCTTGCAGATAAATAAAATCATATTCAATGGGAGCAGTAAAACCTCAGATCACATAGCTTAGATGTTTTACAGGTACTGCAGCTTTCTTTGACATACAGTTGAAAACTTGCAGAGATAAGTCTGTGTAGCCCACCCTTAAATCACTGGTGAATGCCGACTCACCTGGAGATTTTGCATATGAGGCATGAAAGCAGGAGAAATTAATCAAAGCGTATGAAGCCAGGAAGAAATTGGAGATGATGGGAGCAATGGTATTCAGTTCAGCTGCAAGACACACACACAATTCAGACACAGGCATCAGTTTCCTAGGTTGTGGATAGCTTTCTTCTGACTGCATTAAATCTGGATACTGTCTGAATTTTTTATTCAGGGAGAGTTTGGCTATTTTCCTGTGGTACTAATTTAAGGCCACCTTGATATACCCTCACTTATATTAGTGTGTCTGCTCATTTTAATAATATATATGCCATGTAAGGTTATACTTGATAACTCCAGTTCTGCAGACTGCTTCTTAATGATGTGCATCTGGTATGAATTTCAGAGCTTTACATATGTGATTTAGAGCACACTTGTTTCTTGAAAGGCTTTTAGTCAAAATGTATTGTTTTGCTTTTTAAATGACTATCTGAATTCTCTCTACTAAACTTCCCATTTATTGAGTGTCACACAATTTGAAATTGAAATCTCGGAAAAATTAATTTTAAAAATCCAACCCCCCAGAATTACTGCTAATAGTGATAGCACACTCAGTACAGTAGCTAAGTTTTTCTGCCACCAGTGCTGGCAATTTGGGCTGTGCCTTTGAGCTGATTGTGGGGAAGGCTTGGCAGAGTAGGCCTCCTAATTATCTCAAAATTATTTCACATCCATACGCAATATGAACTGGAAATACATTTTCAAAGTTGGATGTTGCCTTATTTGATATAGTTCTAAGCGCTGCCTTCTTACAGTGAAGTGAACAGGAGCTGCACCTACTTAGTATCTTTGGCAATGAGGCTCTGGTGGTACTGAGATATTACCAGAGCCCCCGTTTGTTTCTCTTTGCTTTAAGGGTGATGAAATTGCTGCCAGGGCTTTGAGTGTGCTTACCTGACTGGAATTTTTTCTAACCATAGCTAATCATTGTATTAAAATCTCAGTTTATATACTTTCAAAACATATATTGCAGTTATGTAATTATATACAAACCAATCAATATGAACGCCATAGCAATCACAAAAGTGAGAACATATCCCCTGATTGGCTCGTTGTTTTTTCCATATCCTTTGGCAAAGAAGTGGAGCCCTTTGTAGACGTTGTCCTTGCAAAGAGCCTGGTAGACAAATCAGAATTTAATTCTGCTGAGCAGTGATCTCTTTCTGAAGAAATTCACTGTATGTGAGTGACAGCTTGTGCTAGGCTTTTGTTAAACAAAAATTAAATCTTAGTACTTCAAGTCCATCTATTGCTATGGCATGTAAATGTTCAAATAAGGTGATAAGCCAACATCCTGCTAAATAATAGCAGAAAAAACAATCACAGTCATTTGACACTTATCCAGTGCTTTAAAAAGACATAAACAGAATTAAGTACAGTCTAAACTGGAGGAAACTGTCACAGAAATCAGAGCTTGGCTGTAAGGTGTGCAAGCTATCGTTCTGTCCTGTGTTCCCATTCACATTGCTGGGAAGCACGTTGCTGGTTCCCTGGCGGTGTGTGGAGAGAGCCTGTCTGAGCACACCTGCCAGTACAGGAATGAGGGCTGCCGCATGTTCCTGGTATTACTGAGCTACAGGCTGGCTTTCTGTAAGGAGATAGAAGTGGTCCTGAAAATAGCCTTGAAGCTTTCGAAAACCAGCAACTGTTTCTGCCACCAAGCTGAGCTCTGACCAAAGGAACATAACCATCCTAAATGCTCCCACCTCTGTGAGGGTGCCAAGACCTGTCTGTTTCTGTAGAAAAACATTCTACGTGCTGTTTCCCTTGGTTTGTCCTTGTACATATATCACTGTTGTTTAAATACCTATCACGTTTGGCACAGAGTTCAACTAAATTGTTCGTTTTTGAAGTAAAATAGAGTATAAGGAAATGTATATTTTGATTCTTACCTGGAAAACTTTGGGTGCGCTGACAAGAGATGCCAGAGCTGATGACAGAGTAGCAGAAAAGATGCCAGCTGTGATGAGGGGACCAAAGCCAGACACCATACTCATCACCTTAAAAAAAAAAAAAAAAAAAAAAAGGAAAAAAGAATAATCAGACTTGCATTTGGATACATTTTTGATCAGAGATCCATTTAAGTACTCTACGTACAGCTTTTCATGGTCCTAAATTGAATATACTACAAACCAGCTGTGAAGTAGGGGAGTAGTGTTATTCCTGTTTCAGTGAAAAGCAACTGAGGCACAGCTGAATTTTTATAAAAACCTGCAGCTGTCTGCTGAGGTAAATGATAATCTGTGAGATTTCCTTACCTCCTGTACTGACTGGCTGCTATAAGTCACAGTCTCTGCTTGATGGGTAAATAGTCAGTGGTAGTAAAAAGGGAAAGTGGAAACAGCAGGAAAGAGCCCCAAAGTGCTAAATGTGGTCAGAGGGTCTGAGGTTTTTTTGTTGTGTTGTTTTGTTTTAATTATTATTAAATATGGCTCAAAAAGGAAGAGAAGAATACATGACTGTGCTGGTACAACAGCCACACCGCAAACTGTGATGCTGGGCACCATCAGGCCTCCCTCAGCCCTTCCAGAGGGGCCTTTCCTGGCTTTTACCACTATTAAAATAAAAGGGCTGCTAAGTTCAGAGGCACCAGAGAAGGAAGAAAAAGATGAAGTGGATGGATGTGATTGCCAGATGCTTTTCGGTGTGTAGGAAGTACTCCAGGAAAGAGAGCAGTTAATTCTGGAGATTTGTCAGATGAAGACATAATTTTTTCTGACTTCACTCTGGCAAGGATAAACGTGAGAAATGAAGCTCTGCATGGCTTGAGTGAGGTCACTGTTTTTAAGGGTTCCCCTGAGCCTGCGCAGCTGAACTGAGGTGGGAATGAGGAAGGAAGGAAAACAGTCTGCGAATGAATGAAAAGTAGTCTGCAACAGGAACAGCATATCCCTTTAAAGGTGGTTACCCAGCCCTGTCATTTAGCAGAACCAGCTGGGAAAAAAAAAAAAAAGCAAATGTCTTTAAAAGTTCGAAATGTCTAGTTGAAAAGCATGTGCAGGTAGGTGGTGAGCTCCTCTTGTGGCTGTGAAGCTGAGGGGCTGAACATCTGGGAGCCATGGTTGTGGTGCTGCAGAAGAACTGCTTTTCTTTGATCCTTTGCCTAAGCTCTATTTTGAAGAATAAAAATGGCAGACAGTATCTCTGGCCTAGGAGAAAGATTGCATTACTTCCCACTTGACTATTTTTGGATACTTTTTTTTTTTATAAGAAATCAGAACTCTGGCTTTTGTACTGTGGCACAAGCCTATAACAGCGGCCACAGCACCCCTGAGGTAAAAATCACATTCATGTGTAAAGAGCAGTGAGATGAGCTGCTCATCTGACAGGAGTTCCTGAGGTCTTTGTTAAGTCTAGGCTTTGAGTTTGAAGGTGTTGGAGTATATGCTGTTGCATGGTACTTCTTGAAAGGGGAGATGAAGACCTTAGCAGAGTGCTGGGAAGGCTAGTGATGGCAGTGTGAAGGTAATAAGGAATGCAGGGATGTTTTGCTTTGATTATTCCTACGGTTTTAGACTTTTTTTTAGATGAAAGTGGATGTCCTGTTGCAGTCAGTTGTCAGTAAAATAATATTTTTGCATGTTTGTACTTATGTATTCATGCTTTGCTTATGATTATACATATTATTTCATTAAAACCTGAAAATTATTCATCAGCCCATAATCACATGGCTGATTTCTGCATCTGGAAAAATCGTAGCCTAGGTTGCAGGCAGATGATCCATTGCAGCTCATTCCAGATACAACTGTATCATTGATGTTCCCAGTAGCATCTCGGACAACACAGGAGGCTGTGGAAACAACAACATATTATTATTTTCCTTCCTTGTGGTGCCACAATGTTCTTGCTGTACGTTGACTCAGTGTGCATATATTTTGTACAATCACTGCCTCAGTGTCATGCCAAAGAGTAATGTTTTCATGTCAGGCAGAGATTACTTCCCTGCACTTGGGCTAAGTTTCTTATGTTATCTGTAAGCAACTATTTACTTCTGTTACTCTTAAAATAGTCAAATAGTTGACTAATGAAGACTAGCATTTTTCTGAAAGTAGAGAACCAGACACTGGAGATCAATAATAAGTTAACTGAGAAGTAGATTGTCAGTCTGTGACAAATTTTACAAGTGTCAGTATTCAAAGGTAACGTGTCAATGCGGGTCCTAGGTCCAGACATACTTTTTTTTTTTTTGGTTTAACAAGGACACACAGTTGCTTTAGAGACCCAGATCCTCATCTGTTTAAATTGTCGCAGCCCTCCGAAGATCAGTACAGTAAGAAAAACTTTGAACAGGAGAAATTGCCTATAGTCCTTGTGTTTAATGATAATGTTTATGCTGTTTTTTCTTGTTTGCTGCCAGAATGGGAAGAAACACATGGAGTTAATGTAGAAAGCTGATCTCTACATCTTTAACAGCCAAAGTGTAAGTTTATATGGTATTTTCAAACATGTCAAAAATGTTATTGAGACTCCAAAGTAACCGTTATCTATTTAGCAAATCAGTATATAAATAAGTAAATATTACACTGAATAGTAGACAGCTCTGAAGTTGAAATACAGCTATTGCTTGTGAGAACAGAACACTGTATTAACACAAATTTATAACAAAACGAAGAATGACTGCTTCGACTGTAATTGCAGGTGAAATGTAGATCCAAATCATGTGATATCTGAGCTGAAATTTGACTCGAGTATTCTGTCTTTTGCATAAAGTACAAGGATTGCTAAAGTCAGGAAGACTCAAGATTCATCTCCCAGGAAAGTGAGTACCCTGCAGGACTTTCATACAATGCTGGGATATTTGGTCATGAGGAGGAGTGTCATTTACAACACTCGTCATTACTGTACTGTTCAAATAGAAGAAAAAAATATATTTCTTCATCAGAAATTTAATATACCCTTGTAATGAGAACTTAATTGCATGTTTCTCCAACACAGTACCTGGTCTCCTTTTTACACTTGCGTCCATTTTTGTTACCTCACATTCCAATATTGTAGAGCAGTTAGTAAAATAGAACATCTTCTTGAAGAGAGGCAATTGATGTCTTTGATACACGACATATAAAATAAGCGTGTTGCCATGACACTGATGAGTGCTTACTAAGACTAATGAGAGTAAATAGAAGCCATATGAAACTTCAACGTGAACGAGAAACAAAAGATGAGCAGATTGATTTGAAGTTCTTGAATCTTTACTACACTCATGAATACTATAGGCTAGTAGTCTTTGTCACTGAATCAAATGCAAAAATAATTGTGTAAGTTCTATGAAAATCATTTTTCTATTCTTGTGTAAACTCAAACAAGGCAAATGTCATCCAGCTGCCAAACAGGGACTTTTGTTTCTGCTGATTATTTCTTTTTATTCACTGTTTTTACATTCAATAAAATCAAAGCAACTGTTTCTACATAAAAAATTCACAGGATGAAAAAATGTTGAGTTTAATCAGTCATCTGCATACTAGGCTTTCAGACTTTCATATCTGTATAAATTAAGACATGAAACAGAGGCTCTATACTTACCTGCACATATTGCAACGCCTATGTAAGCAACTGTTGTTATCAGAATGGCCAGCATTGTTCCTTTGGGTATTGCACCTTGTGGATCCTTAAAATAAAGCAGTGACCAAAAAACACTGTGAGTTCACGTGCTGCACTTTGATTGCATTTGCGTACCAGTGAGTCCTACCACACTGCAACATGAAGATACTTTTAGAAGGTACAATTTTATCACTTACAGCTGCACCAACATCTCCTGTCCCAGCACATCGATAGCCATGAAACAGTCTGTGGTGCCATGCTCTTATCCCTGTCCATAGAGAAACATATTCTGCAGGAGCAGAGCTAATGCTTACAGCAGCAGGAGAGTCCTAAACTCTGCATTTCTGGGTGCTGAAAATTCCCCTTACGTTGCTGCAATGGCCTTTATTTGAATGTCTTAATGATAAAATGGATAAATAGTTCCTGAACTAAATATCTAGTTGCTTGAATCAGTAGAGTGGGTCCAGATGATTGTTGGATGGTCACATCCAGGCCATGAGGCTATTCCGTTCAACATGACATCTTTCTCTAGCAGTAGGTAATAGATGTACAGGCAGCCACTTAAAGACCTGAATACAGTTCATGTTCTCACTAACCCTTCTGTGTCTTTGTAATCGGATCAGGCTTTTGGTGTAAGCAATTGTTTAAGCAAGTGTAACGCACTTCTGCATTAATGCAGTTTATGAGGTTGTCATCATGCTTGTGCAGATGACAAGATTGGACCGTTTTTGGTTAATCGGTAAGATAGCTGCATATAGTCACTCTGAACAGAATACAGTACTTTTGTGATCAGCAACTAGTAATTGTTAGTACTTCTATCTTGACAACAAACTACTCACTATTTTGATGTTTAAATTAGATGTCTTAATAAGGCTGGGTTATAATGTTTATAGACTGTCTCACAATAATATCAGCTTCATTCATGCAACTGTAAGTAAAAAAATCCAATGATCTGCGTTATACATTGTAATTTTAAAGTGGATTTCAATACCAACCAACCTTATAATTTACTGTGTGTTTGTTTCTGGTAGGAAGCACTCTGTGAATTGTCTTGTTAAGTTCCTTTGGTGATTTTTTTTTTTTGTCATAGGTGCCTGGAATACATTTAAGCCACAAATTTTTATACTTTTACAACAACTATGCTAATTGCATGGAAAAATATGTATATAAATTCGGTGACTTGCGTGAAACACGGATGAATGACTTAACTGCATAAATAATTAATATATATTTTTTTAATGAGGTAAGGGCTTATTGAACTAAAAAGTAACTTTCATTTCAGCCATAAGTCATTTCAGCTCCATAAGACCTTTTGCCCTGAGATCGTGGTAACTTTAATTTATACAGTTTTGGCGTGCATCTCTTAGGCCACTGTTTCTGTAGAGTTTTATGCTGCAGTCTTAATCACTGTAATCTTAAGTCGTAGGGTTAAAGCTTCTTGCTGCTTTGCAACTTTTAAATTGTATTAATAATTAAACACATTTAATATGCCGTTAGCATTTTGAGGCCTGCTCCAAAACCCTCTGAAGTCACTAGGAAGATGAGCTCTTTCCATAAGCAGACTTTGGAGTAGCCTACTACTTAAGTGTGTAGTGGCTACAGAAGCATGTACACAGGTGTTTGTAACAAATTCTAAAGAAAGTTTAGTTTGTCAATCTTACACTTTAAATACTCAGCTTGTCTTTTGGATTTCTGTGGAGGCTGGTTAATTTAATTAGATCTGTCTAATGCATCTAAACGTGCTCAGTGGGGAATCTGCAGCCTGGAGGAGCTGGTCATAGACTTTTACTTATTGCCAGACTGAAACAGCTGCAGGGAGCCAACAGGAGAACTGATTCTCTTGGTCTGTTCAGGCTCTTTCAAATAGCTTATGAAAGAAGTGCTGCTGCTTTGGGAGCTTGCCATAGATAGAGAGTACCACATATGGCAAAAGAATTATTTTTGCTTGATAAAAGGATGGAGATTGTGTGAGGCTGATTCAGTCCCAGTGGACAGAAGTACAATGATTTTTTTTAATTAAAAATGGAATCTCATAAATGTTATTAGTGGCTCAGTTTCTATGTATTTCTCTCTGTGCTTGGCTTCAAAAGCAGTCTTCTGAAAACAAAGGAGATAAGGCATAGAGTCAGTGTAAGGAAGGGAAACAAAACCGGCTGTCAGGGTTGGTAGGATCCTGGTGAACTTGTGACTGCTTTGCCAATGCAGAACTAGCAGACCTTTGGTCAAATCCTTAAGGTGCTAAAGACAGTGAGTCTATATGATAAAATCAAATAACATCATTTGACATGCTGGGGCAATCTAGGTGTAAGCCAGTTCTTTTTGGTGACTTTTTAGCATTTTATTTGTGATATTTTTGCTGTTTGTTTGTTTGAAGTATGAGATTCCAAAGCTTGAGTTATAGATACCCTGCTGCCTACCCTGTTGCATTTTTGATTTTCTTGTAATGCTGCAAAGTATTGCATTGCTGTATATTTGCTAGAGATATTTTACAAAATGCTTTGCTGAGCTCTGAATTAGTTAATCTTTGTGTTTAGCTTTAAACACTCTTCGCATTAAACACACTGTGAGGACTTGTGAAAACTAGAGGGCACTCAAAACTAAATTCTTGTCTCTAAGTTACCAGTTAGAGTTTAGATGCTGGAGATAGCATCTTGTGCAACTGCTGTACTGCAAAAGGAGTGAGGACTTCACAGAACAGCCCCAGCAAGATATTTAGGCACCCTTGGACCTCCTTTTCCTTTCTCCTCAGACACCTTTCTTTTGCCTCAGCTGCAAACCTGTATCTTTTCCTTTGAGCAGCCATAGTGACAAGGGATTGGGACATATTTGCTTTCATTAAATGCTCTGTTTACTCTGCCCTTGCTATGACCCCGAACAGAAAAAGCTGGTCTCCACGGATTCTTGTGAGTACAAACATGAGCTTTACAGGTATGTTTTTTGGGATGATGTTATAGGAAATTTTGCAAAAGAGCACCAGGAGATACACACATAGTTTCTCTATGTAATGTTCTGTAAATAGGCCATTATGGCTACATTACTGCGGGTTATTGAAATATGCCTTTAAATGATATAGCAACCCAAATCCGATTGCAGTAATTTGTGTAAATACCCATAATGTATTATGATAGAAAATATGAAATGGTATTTTTAGATAATGAAGCAGGTACTTAAAAGCGAGAGTTTTGCTTCCTAAAATCAGACATGATTTAAAACTGAATACAGTGCTGATTCATAATCAATTTTCTTGTTCTTTTTTTCAGCCTACAGCTAGTATTATGAAGTTAATAAAATACGTACTTTCAAATCTCCTGAGATATTGGCTCCTGCGAGAATGCCAGTGGCAGCTGGGAAAAAAATGGCAAACACCGAGAAAAATCCTTCTCCACCTCTGAAATCTGGTCCAAAGTTTTCTGCAAATATTGATGCTGCAAATATAGGTGAAAATGAAACAGGCTAACAGGATTTGATTCCAGAGTTACTTAATGAAGAAGGTGAATCATCAAGTCTTTCACATCTGGACGTCTGGGTTTGAATCTGTCTCATATTACAAGCGAAGTGAATTTGATTTCCTCAGTCTGGTCCCCAGTAGGATGTGCTTGTCTGCATCTCAAAGCCACAGAGCCATACTGAAGTGACAAGAATGTCACTACAGCACTTGCGCTTAGCTCTGTTTAAAGGTTCATCTGTGCTCTGCTGATACACAAATGACTCAAACTGTAGCTAACTATGCTGTCAGATTCAGCAGCAGAGAGACATACTCAAAATTAAAGATAAAAGAAAAAGGCTTGGTTGCAAGCTTATTTAAATTTGAGCCAAAGATCCTTATCCTGTGACCTTTTTCAGTGGAATCCTCAACTCAGTAAGAAGCCACAAAGAATGCAAAGTTGCTTTTCTGTGATAGATGAACAGTACTTGCCTTGGTAATTAAAAAAGCCTCTTGCCTTCTTTTCGTTGTTTGTAGGAATGACTGTTCCAATAAAGAAGTTTGCAATGGCAATAAGGAGAACAACTAGAAGAATAACTTGAGCCTGTTAATAGAAATAAAAAGATCTGAACTTAGAACTTTACAAGTAGTTCTAAGTTTCCATCACAGCAGAATATGAAAATAAGTGTCCAATTATGGACCTGATTTCTACACTCTGAAGTATTTCCAATTTTAACTTTTTTTTTTAGGGTGAAGGAATAACAGATATCATCAGAGATTAAGGAATGGCTAGCAAATAGAGCTCTCCTGCTGATCAGAGCTTGAGAGATTACAGTGATAAAACCATATATTGTTTTAACTACTGTTTATTCTGTCAAACTGCATCAAAAATAAGGGCAAAAGGAGCACTTACCCAAGGCTCTAAATGATGCCATGAATTATAAAAATCAATATAATCAAGCTGTCTGTGAAACATGAACTTCCTTTTCCCTCTTAAATGAACGTTCAAGGAAGAGCACAGAGTAATAGTGCTTTCAATGAATGTAATGATTAAACTGTTATTGCTTTTAGAAAGGCTAAGCATAAACTGAAGCTGAGTGCTTTTGAAAATCCCACCTGTTGTATAGCATCCCTCATGCACAAACCCTGTACAGTACGGTAATATACTGCTTGCTTGTATGTTCTTTTAAAACTTTACCTTTGCTTCCCATTCCATGCCAGCAACAGAGATGCCAAGAAGACATACAACAGTTATGGTACCTATGATTCTGATGTCATTGGACTCATCTACCATTATTGTATCACTCTCCTGGAAAGAGTAAAAAATGTTGTTATGACCAGTCTTTCTTGGCCCAGCTGGTGGGATCAGGTAACAAGGTGAAATAGAAAGGAATGAGTTGTCATAGTTCAATCGGTTTCAACATTTTAGGAGACCAAATGTTTGTATTTCATGGTCCAGCTGGCTCTTCATAGCTGGGATTATTTGGCTGTTTAATTAGGTGTCTACCCCCTTTTCTGATGCTTGAGGCTCTTGTTGAGAAATGTATGACATATTCATAAAGTAGAAATAATGGAAAAGCACTACATGGCATGGTTAGAAAGACCAGCGTCTTTCCTGCTAAAGTTGTCCCTTAAGCCACAGCTGAAAAGTGTCACCATTAAAACAAATATGTATATATAAAAGGTCCCAATTTAACAATATATATGAAACATTTACATTTACCTTAAGAAGCTCTACAACTGTTTCAGCAAATCCAACTACATACATAGCAACTGCCACAGCATTTGCAAAAGCAAAGATAAGTCCTATAGATCCACCAAACTCTGGACCTAGACTTCTTGAGATAAGATAGTATGCACCACCTGCAGACAGAAATTACTGTTATTTCAGCACAACTAAATACTCAGATTTTGCTCATTTTTTCTCACATAAATCACAGGAATCTCTACTTTAAGCCTAACAAACATAATAAAGATTTGCCTATATTAATAGATTAACTGAAAACCAAGGAATGTGCTTTGTACTGGTTCTGACTTCTGACTCTTCGGAATGCCTTTCTACTGCAAGAATCCTTTTAGTACATACCAGTATGCAAAAGTGAACCTTCAAACAATTTTTCATGATCCATAATGCAGTAACACAGAGCAGAGAAAACCTCACCTCTAGGCAGGTTCTGCTTTACTTGGATCCATGAAGCATGAAAAATCATGTACTGTGACACATTTTTAAAGATCCCAGAGAGTGATGTAATGAGCCATTAATCTTTTTTTGGCATATCACCATAAATGGAGCTTGTTACTTTGTCAGTTAATTATTTCATCCCATCTCACTTAATATTTATTGTCAGGAAATGTCGAAGATTATATATGTTTTAATTTAATGTTTGTTCTATTAAGAGAGATCACCCCAAATATATTTATTTATTCTTATTTTGCTTATAACACAGTTATCTCAATTCCCACTTTTTTCTAGTTCAAGTCTGCAGATTTTTGTACTTTTCATGAGATGTTATTCACTTACCTCCTCTTACTACTCCATTAGTGCAAATGGCAGACATGGAGATACCTGTTAATGTTGTTACTACTACACTCAGAGCAATAACTATGATTCCAAGACCTGAAAGATTTGAAAAAGAAAGTATATACAAGTGTATTCAAATACCTGTTCTGCTTAAATGATGTAGTGAGAACTTGCCGTGTTCCTCAGAGGCAGATCAGTTACAACTTCTAAAGGGTCTGAAATGTACTATAACTTTGTATCTTAAAATACCTGACGTGCACTTTACTTTTCCAGTGAAAATATTTGCTCATCTTTGAAGAAGTAGCTGAAATGTAAGGAGTATTATAAAGAATTATACAAGAAAGTATTAAATTGAAGATACCACTGATCTGCATCAGTCTTCAAAATAAGAGGAAGAGTGCTTCGTGCTCAGTTTGTCAAAGGATGTCCAACCTGGAAGGCTCTGAATATTAAAGTCCTGCTGAAAGGTAAGAATGGAAGAATTCCATGAAAATTCAGATGCCATTTCTCACTCAGCATTAGGCAGGAACATCTGAAATGTACTTCACAGACTGAACTGAAATCTGGAATTTATGAAAAGTGACAATTCAAACATGCTATAGATGGTGATTAGAGTTGGCTAGAGTTGTTACCTTCTAGTTCCTGCTGATGTACTATTTGTTTTATCGTCCCGCTGGTTTTGGGTCATATGAAAATAAAACATAAAGATCTTTCAGGGCTTGAAAGCATTAGTAACCCTAAAGATTTTACCTCCACGGACAAACCCATTAGTTGCTATTGCAGAAGTTGACAACCCAGTAATTGAGGTTACCATCGTTGCGAGAAGAATTATGATTACTCCAAGACCTGTCAGTAATAAGAAGATAAAATATTTTACTTATGTTCCGCTATTCCTACAAATTATTCTCTCTTTAAATGGAATATACAGGCCAGAATCAGAGCAATAAACTGAAAGATGGTTTGTTGACTACTTGGAATGTTTCCAAGGAGTCCATGTCACAGTAGTAAACTATTCCCATCAGTCTTCAACCGATGATCCTTTTTGATAGGAGTACTCTAGCCAAAAGCTCTCTTATGATTGTCAGAGATTTTCTTCATTAGCTGAATGAAACGAGCAGGCATTTCTTGGCGTAGATACTTATATCAGCCTTTTATATACATCCCGGCTGTTCAAGAGAAGAGATTAACCAGAGCTCTTTTAAGAATTCTTCTGTCTTTCATCAGTTAGTTAAATGCTGAGTTGGATAGTGACTGTGTAGTTTCACATTGCACCATGACAAAGAATCTATCAAGCAGAGAAACAAGATCTGAATGCGATCCTTCTATATCCTTACTTGCCAGGCTGTCAAGTGCAATGCTTCCCCACTTTCTCCTAATCTCCTTTCCCTGCAAAAAGTAGTTTTATTTTAACACAAAATCAACATTTAAAAATGGAAATGTTATTTTTTAGATGCTGTGTACTTTGGCAAGTAACCTGTGATGGGTATTTTAGCATCCTTTTTTAGCTGATATAAAAAAAAACCACACCATAAAATTAAATGTAAACAAACATCTGAAGATCAGTATTAGTGATAGGTGAACTCAGTTTCAGTAGGACTGATTTTTGAGTATGTTCCCAATCGTGGGCTCTAAAGTCAAGTTCCTGTTAACTTTGTGAAACTGTGCAAGAAACTGTGTAAGTAAAAGGCACCTAATATGATTCAGAATCATAGAAATATTGGCTGGAAGTGATTTCTGAAGGTGTGTATCTTAGCCTCCCGGTCAGAGCTGAGCTATCACCAGAACAACATTAAATCTGTGATGGCTTTGGCTAGTTGGGTCTTGAAAATCTCCGTTGACAAAGATCTCTCAGCCTCCTTGGGTTACATGTTTGAGTGGTAGACTACCCTCCCAGTGAAAAAGTTTCTTTGTGTCCTGTTGGGATCTCCTGAGCTACAATTGCGGCCATTGCTTATATTTTCTGGTATTATGAATAAAAGTTTGGCCCTGTAGTTCAAGAACACTTCCTTGTTTCAAGTCAGGTGATGAAATACAACATTTTATCTCAGTTTTATTGCTTCTATTCCCATTTCTGTCTTTGAGAGAAAAAAACAAAACAACAGCAACATAGTTTGGTACAAAACATCGAATCAGTTCTTAGTTGTATCTGAATTTGCTAGGGCTTATGCAGTAGCTGTCTCGTTTCTGTAAGGTACAGAGGCCTTCAGTGTGGAACTGAAGATTATACATTGCCTGTAACAATATTTATTGACCAAGGCTCCTCCAAATTGAAACTTGTATTCTACAACTGACATCCAACTAGAACTACAAACATACTGATTTATCTGCTGTATTTTTACCCCCTGGCTTCCAGATCAGAGCCCTGACTTCAGTTCATACTGGAGGGCTATAGACATCCAGCCTCTGAGTGAATGTTCTTTGCTGCTTAAATTAGAACCATGTTATCACAATCCTTTAAGAGCAACATAATGCAAGAGATATAAATGATATATAACGTAGCATAGGATATTTAAAGTGATTTGAGCCTATAATAAATAATGTTTATCCTATTGATTTCTGAACTCTTTCTATAACAAGTCATGCACTTATTTTGTACATGGTCTGCATAAAACAAAAATAAAAATACAAATGGCCATTCTTTTTGGTTAGCTACCATTACATGCTGCATAGAAGGACCTTGTTGAACTCTAAATTTTGTGCCCAAGAAGTGGCTGAATATGGCTTTTAATCAGCTGTTAATTCTTAACTTGAACGTCAGACACATTATTCTTAAACCTGTGTTAAAATTATTTGTCAAGTACACATGTATCCTGAGGAGTATTTTTCTGGAATTTTCTATTAGATTTCACAAGTCATATTGTAAATATGTATATGCTAAGTAGGGTCAGATATTTTGCTAATTTGATGAGTAATATCTGCTAGGGGAGGCCTTAATGTTATTTAAAAACAACAACAACAAAAAAACACTTAAGAAGAAAAGCGCATAAAGTAAATCAAGTAATCCAACCAAAACATGATTGTAATATAACCTAGTGTAACATAACTGTAATATATGGGGCCAAATTTTCAGTTAACATAAACTTGGTGTTTTTCCCTGCCATTGTTTAACCACTCCCTGTATAGGTACAAATACTGACTTTGGAGAGTCCCCAGATGTTAGGTGGAAATGCCAGACTGGTTTTGGACCTCGAACCTTGTCAAAACCAGCCTGTCCTTTCTATCCTGGTTGTTGATAAACACTGGACCTTGTTTTTTTATCCTCTCAGAGATTTTGCCCAAGACAGCAGGATTTGGAAATAGTGTCTTTTTTCTCTCTTTGGCCCTCTAATGATGGGAATATAAATGGTGTGCAAATGGTGGTTTAACTCATTTAATTTCCACATTAGTAGCAGTACCAAGTGAAATCCCCAAGCTTTCGTGATGATGAGCTTCCATCACTGTTCTCTTAAGGCAACTTGACTAGAGACTTAAACTCATTGCTTACAAGACATTCAGAAAATACATTGAGAAATTATTCAAATGGAATTTGATGTCTCATTTTCAGAAGAAAGGCTAACCTCCTTACATAAGACATGAAACTTTAAAAAGCAATAGCAAAGCAATAAAGCCTAAGAAAGGAGGGTCTACTTATCAATGAATTAAAATGGTAAAATTAAATGTGAAAGCAGAAAGGTTGTTACTGATCTTGGTGCAAATTAATGCTAAAATCCGATTAAAGTTTAGATTGAAACCTAGGCATATGGCTGCTAAGAAAGTTGTCTAAAATGAATTACACTTGCCTATGGCTATTCTCACACCTCAAAACAAAGTAATACGTCTTGATGATCTCAATAAGTTACTAAACTGCCCTTAAAAACTAATTTTGCATGAAACCCTAGAGCAAAGTCTTGGCAATATTAAGATGCAGAATTTTCATGGCAAGGCATATACTTATGAGTGCCCTGGGCTGTACGCTCTTATTTGGTATGCATCATAAAGTCAGCAAGCACCCCTTTGTCAGGCACAGCGCTAGAGCCATGCGTGGAGCACTGCAAAAGTATGTAAAGTTCTTCCGCTTAGTTCTGGAACATTTATTGTTTGGTGGTGGGTTTTCTTTGTTTTGATTTTTTTTCTGTAAGTTTGTGGCTGATTTTTTTTCTTAATGAGCATTTCATTTGTATCTGTTTTTTTAAAGCTCAGTCTTGCTGAAGAAAAAACTTCTGTGAAGTTACTGTATTTTGCTGGAAATTAGACTTCAGCCATGCAAAATTTTGGAGATATTTCTATTCAGCGTTTCATTTCAGCCATTAACAAGGCTGTGAATTATATTGATATTCAGTCTGAATTTGGGCACTGAGTTTTATCCATGATGAGGAGAGTGGAGGCCCAGAGGTCAGAGTTTGGACTCCAGCTCATGTCTACTTAGTATTTCTGTTCCGTGAGAATACAAAGTGAAATATTTGCCATCAACCTTTTGAACTGGTGCTTTTCGTGATGTCTGTGTGCTTGTTAAAGATTAGGGACCCATTTTACTTATGAACATGTAACACAGTGACACTGCTGTTGCAGTTCACATTTCTGTTTCTCTACAGCAGCAGCGAAAAAAACGAAGTTGTACCACGCAACAGCTACTGATATGTTGCACCTTCCTGAGGTGCTTCTAGTTGCTAGAGGTCCATGCAGTGTGAGCCTTGGTTTCACTGAACGCTTAACAACATGCTGCCTGGAGCCAGTGGGGCCCAGCATCCCAGGGATTTGGGAATTGGATTAATTAAAATACACAGCGAAGAGGCAAAAATACAATACACTATGAAGTGTGCTTACTTATATGAAAGCTGTAGCAGAGTTTTAATAACTTAGTGTTTCATCATACTCTAGTATGTAGTGCTTTGCTATAGTTAAAATCGTGATGAGATGAGACCTCCTTCCAGTTCTGTTTTCATCTTTGCAGAGAAGTGTGAAGAAGTGTTGTTTTTAATATGCAGATGACAAGGTTTGGAATTCACAGATAAGCAAAGTGCGAACTCTTAAAGGTTAACTCTCTACACACTTATTAGAAATTGGCCCAAGTCACAAAGTTTACATCTGTTACAGGATCTAAATACAAATTTTACCATAGCTCAGAAATATTCAAATGTGACGATCATATGCACAGTTAACAGATCTGTGCCTCTAAGCAGTAATTTGGCTGGAAGTCTGGAAAATTCCAATAGTTTGGAGGATTAACATATTTTACCTTGGCAAGCATTTGAAAACATTATTTAGTGCAACATGCAAATGCACATCTCAAATTATATATTAATTGTGATTGTGTATAGTTTATCCTCTTTATCCCTTTCACTGTTGAAAATGATATTAAATACGATACATACCAATTCCTGCTTGACCTACAATCCAGGAAAGTCGAATAAAAAGCATCACACCCCAGATATTGAGCATACATCTTACCTAGGTTTTAAACAAACAATTCTGCATTAGTGTAACACTGAAAGTAGTGGTAATCAGAAGCATGATAGCGTGCTTTGTGGGATTTTTGAAAACATCCCAAACATCCCTCAAGTCCATCTCCCTCTCTTACTTCTTAACAGAGCTTAGTATTGCAGAACTAATCTTAAATTTTATTTTCCTCTTTTTTTTTTTGAAATGTAGATAAGTTTCTCACCAGCACACCCTTCACCCATCCAAACTTGACAAGTCCTGTTTTGTTTTCTTCTTCCTTGCTAGCTGTTGTCTCATCTCCAGCAGTGCTTTCTCCATTAGCCACTCTTTCCACTGAGCCGGTGCTCACGGCTATGTTCTGAAGGATCACACAGAAAACAAACACATTTTTTGTATCAAGCAGAGGACACCTGGTTGTGTAAGAGGGACATGGAAGAAGGAATTCCAAAGAAGATCAAGTTTTACTGTTTCTAGAGTAGAGTGCAATACTCTTCTGACACCAAGCATCAACAGGTGGGCTTGCTAGCAGCAAGAAAAAATGAAAGAATCAAAGAATCACTTAAACAGAGTAAATACATTGTTATCTGATACTTTTTTTTTTTGTGTAAACTGTATTCAACATAAACGTGTTGATATGTTAGTAGAGCACCTAACATAATGAGGGTCTCATGATTGGCCTCTATGTGCTGCTGCAACAATTTACGAATCATCATAATTATAGAGAGATAATTGCTTACTGGTGAAGAGACCTAGTTGAGTGCTGCATGGTAAGTAAGTTATGTGATGAACTCTGGTATTTTTCATCGGCTAATGTACAAACATAATTCCAGCAGCAAATATTCTTGAGACACTGGCATATTGTTGAAAACAGTCAGAAAAATACTGGAGAAATGCAGTAAATAATGCAGTAAATTAATAACCCTTTCTGTGGTTTATTCAGCTCTAGTTTAACTGTAGTAGATAAGATTAAGAATTGGCATACTTGTTATGTAACTACAATAAATAGCCCAGAATTTTGGGTCATTCCCATCCAGTTACAGACTTGTATCTGTATTTTATCTCTTCAGTACAGTTAAGCACCACAATATGTTTCCTGTGGTTTGAATGGGAACTAGTCACAGTGCTGAGGTTTACACTTGCTGTCATTGCTCGTTTGTTTCTTTTAATTTTTTTATACAAAGTTCTGACTGGTTTTGCACTGAGTCGGAATTAGGTTAACTGTTGCCAAGTGTTGTCTGGGTCGTGTGCAAAGAGACTTAGGAAGGGCTATGTACATTATCTTAGCCGGGCAGAGGGTCAGGAGTGTGTGTCCCTTCTGGAGAGGAATCAAGATGTTTAGGGTTTGGAGGGGAGTGATGATGTTTCCAGATTAACTAAACAAGTCAAGGAGGGAAAACATCTGTGATTCTGTGAAACATATGAGGTTTCTAGATATTGCTTAAGCTTCAAATCTCTTTCTGTTTTTTTGTCCACAGACTCAAAAAATAGAATACAATACCGGCATAAAGACTAATTGTATATGATATTTAAGATAATGTTTGAACTCCCTTCTCATGGATGGGGGTCTCTAGCTCCTGTGATGTAAAATTTTAGAATGCCTTTGACACAATAAATTTAGGATTGTGTTCACAATTGAAATAAGTGACTGGATAACACATTTTGGCATAAATTCAAGTTGGTGCCTAACTGTGATGGGAATACAAAAGCTATTGAAAACCTGTGACTTTGAGCTCCTGAAATGCTTAGATATTTTTGACAGTTCTTACCCTAAAATAATAATGGCTCTGTTTGCTCTAAATACAGAAAATGATTTAAGTGAGTTAAGGAAGACTATCAGAATATATATATATATTTTTTTGCTTATTTGCATGTACAGTGGTTAGAGCTTCAAAGGCAAAAAAAAATAAAGGGTTCAGTGTTTGTACTTGAAACAAGTTGTTTCATTTGTACTTTGAATTAATTTGTGCTATCACATGCCATTATCGTAAATTATGGCCTTAAACCTTCCATAAATGCATTTTAAATTGGTGTGCTCTAGTCAATGATTTGTTATTTACCAAGCAGCTGTACCTATGCTACTCATGCATTAAAGATGTGGAGTAAAAGTGACAGAATGGTTTAAAAAGCTACCAAAATCAGAATTTAACTCCTTTAAAAAAAAAATAAAAATTCCTTTCCTTTTTTTTTCTCAGAAGTTTAGCCTTCATCTCTCCTGGGGATAAAGATGATAAGCTCATCAAGTCTTCATAAAACAAATGTGGTGAATAGCCAAGAGGAAGAAAGGTTAGATAATTTCTTATGTAAGGTAAATATTAAGCCCAAGTAATTATCACCAGCTATCAGCTGTGAAATAGCCCTTAGACTATTTTTTAGGGATTTAATTGGTGTTTTGTGGCTTAATGCGTGCAAAGCCTGGCACATCTTGCTAAAAGATGACACACATTTGACTCCAGCAGCGTGGGAACTGGATATTTGAAGTTCCTTTCAGCCTGCCTTACATTCTGACATTTGAAAAATTGCATATTAAAAATGTATTAAATATTAATATTTATCTTCTGATGCTAAGCCAGCATCAAAGCACAGTGGGAACACTTACGTGATGTTTAGAAATTTGAAGTCAAATATATGTAATTTCTTATCAGAATCTGGCAATGAGCTTTGACAAGGCAGTTGTCTTCAACAATTTGAGTTACAAAAAAGCTGTGGAGGGAGGGGATTGCCTTGGGTTATAGTGTGGTAAATCCAGATTTTAGTGTTAAAGAAAAAGGAATAAAGCATCTTCTCCAGATTTGTATCTTGGGATATTAGTCTATCCCCCTCACACACACACACTGGGGTATTTCATCCCCAACTTAAGGGTGGCTAGAGAGCCTGCTGCACATTGGTTCAGCTGCACATACTGCTTTCACCTGCAGATAGCTCAGCTTTTTCATACTATCTTAATGCCTTCTCTACTAATCTTTGGTGTTCTCGCATTTGTTTATTCTTCAGAATGCCTAAATTGCATTTGATTGCATCTTTCAGTGGTGCTTTTCAACTCTTAGCAAATGTCAGAAAATCAGGTTTTATGGAATCTGTCTGGAAATTTAAGGCAGGATTGTATGAAAGACCACAAAGCACTTGGATACGCAAAAGCTAGGGTGGTACTTCTAGATAGTACCTACTTGTTCTGGCACTGTTTTCAGAAGCTGAGACAGTATGTTAATATCCCTGTACTTTTTAGCCTGGCAGCTGCTGAATTTCTTCTAACTTGGGAACTATCCTGTTCAGCACTAGCTTGAAAACATGGTGAAGGTCTGTAGATAGAAGTAATTAGTCCAAGGTCACAGAGTAAGTCCATGGGACAGCCAGGAGTGGACTCCAGCCATGCTAATGGTGGGTTGTTTTTTCCAGTGCTGTGGGCAGTGGTTCCCAGACCGGGGCCACAACACACATAAGGGCACAGCAGGTTGCCAGCATAACAAAAATCCCATTACCTCTGACATTCCCTTTTATATTTTGAGAGGCACAAGATTATCCTTCTGTAAGCTGGATATTAAAAAAAAAAAAAAAAAAGGAAAAAACTGAGCGAGACCATGCTCTTTTCTCTTCCCTAACAGTCAGCAATTTTCCCTTCATTGTATTCTGGGATGGAAGCTGATGCCTTTTTAACCTTCACTAAGTGAAAGTCTTAACAAATCCCAAGCAATTTATCTAACTGTGTTTAAAACAAACAAATTAATCTTCTTGACCAAATGAGATATGCAACAGAAAAAAAAATGGTAATGGTCAAAACTGAAAATTCCTTAATATGCTAATGTTTAGTATATGTTCATTTAGCATTATGTTCAAAGCCAAAATACACTATTTTTCATCTCTCTGACCACCATCAATGTAAATTATTTCTATAACAGGAATTTTCTTTGGGGCATGGAAATGTATTTAGTCCCTTGAGTAGCAGCTTACACATCTGAAAAGAAGTAGGGCTACCAAATTGATATTCTCCCCTTTTCACATCCACTTTGCAGTCATTAATGGAAATATAAATAATTACTCAGGTAACATGCTTCTCCTTTCTATGTTAACCATTTTAAGCAGGTATGTGGAGACCTTCATTTAAAGTTTAAAGTTATAATTTAAATTTAAGTCAGGCCCAAACTAGGAAGATGTCCTAATCAGATACTAAAGAATCAGGTCTTAATTTTCCTAATGGCTATGTTTTTGCTTGGTTTCATTTCTTTTTATTGATCCTTCTTAGGATAGGAGAATCTACAGAGAACTGGAGTTTGAACAAGATCTTGACCAAAAATCAGATGTTTGTCTGAATTATTTAGACCTCAGAATTATGTAAAACAGTGCAATGGCAATGAGAGCATGTTTTTTCTGAAGTTTTGTTTTTTTTTTTTCCCTGCACTTAACACTTTCAGTCTGAATTTGAATACAGAGGTGATCTCTCTCTTTCCGGCCCTGCCTCAGAAGTGTACAAAAGAAACTCAAAAAAGGTTTGATTTTAGTTCGGTAAGTGGGTGTATCCTGTGTCTCTCCTTTGCTTTTTATGGAGAACTTATTATTGTGGATAAGGTGAAAGAGGCTATAACTTCACCAAAGTGAGTTCAGTACTGTATTATTCCAGTAATGTTTTGCAGTAGGTTTTTTAATAGTTTAATTGTTTCAAACTGCTTAATCTAGTTGTTCTTATCCTCCAAAAGTTCTCATTGCATTTTTCCACATTATTTTGCATAGAGATCATTCCTCCACATACAAAAGTCGAGCATTGAAAGGTCTATAGATAGGTGAATTTTGCTGAGGCAGTAACACGCAAGTTAGTGAAAATCTGATATTTGATACTTAAGGTTGTTAGCTTATCAAATTATTTGCAGTGGAAGTTTTAAATGTGCAAACCATGAAGATTATACCTGACCAATGTGTTTTCTTTGGGTATATAGCTATAGAGGGTGACAAAAGTGAGGATTATCACGATAAATTGCATGTTTCTGGTATTTCATTATTCATTTACTATAGTGTCTATGTGGAAGAAATAGTGCAAACAGGAAGAGTCCTCTAAGGGGGAGGCTCTTTTTATCCCCATTAAATCCATTGGGCATATGTATCAGTAATAAACTCCTATATTGTAGAACCACTCAGAAGGGGAGAGAAGAAACTGAGCCCTAGAAAATTCTTCAAAGACAAATTAGGTAGTTGTTTTCCTGTTCAGTAATTTTCTCTGTAAGCGTATTTTGTAAGTGTATTTTACATGGATATGAGAAAAGTCTAAACAGCTCTTCTGCATGATAGATTAGAAGGAATTCAGCCAACTTATTCTTCCATAAATATTTTATACGTGGTCATTCAAGAGACTCTTCAGATTCTTTCCAAACTCATTGGTATAATGAGCATGAAGGACTAAATTAATTCACTGAATCAGTACCTGGAAATTGTCTCCTGTCCCTCTTCAGGGCAAACACTTTCAACCCCAACACTCTTGTTCTGGATTCTTTCTTACTATTTGAATGGTTTGTTACTGCAATAAACAGGTAGTGCTTTGATTTCTGATTATTTGAAATTGCTTTTATTGCACGTAATAACTTTTTATAATAGCTATAGATATATAGATATATTTTAATGAATACAGCAGGAATCTGTGAAACTTAGTTTTGCATTGATGTTAAATTTAAATTTGGATAAATGTGTATTGTGTAATTTAGTTAAATTATGAGTTGATATTCATCATCTACCATCCTAACTCCTAAGTGAAACAGAAGAAATTCAGTAGTTTTATACTTCTAGGTAAGATTAAGCTATGATGTTCTGATAATCAAGTACATTACTATCAGCTTTTAATAAAAATCTTTGCTTTGAGCAGGATACAGGGCAGAAAACATACTGTAGCTACTGAAGGAAATATGGTAAGTGATTAGTTGTACTTTCTCTCTTGGGCAAGGTCCATGAATTTAAGGACTTTCTCATATTAATAAATAGAATTAACAGCCTGGAAATGGAACAGAGAAAAATTGTATCTTTCCTTTCCACTTACCTTTGCTAGTTGTTCATGAATTTCTAATAAGCTTGGTCTGTTGAGCTTATTCCCACTGACACTGCCAGTGTTTCTATAATAATCAATTTTAGGAACTGGATCCATTGTGTTATGGCCAAAAGTTTGTAGATAATACATTTTGTTGTGAGTATCATAGGGATGTAAACTAGCTTCTGTTTTTTCCCCACTTTGGAGGAAGTTGTCATATAATTCTCTTTTTCCCGGTCTGTAACTGATTCTCAGTCTGTTGTGTGCTTCGTCAGTAAAAGATGTTTCTTCATAATGTGGTGGGTCGGAGCCCACATCCTCTTGGGATGCTTCGTTGTTGTCACGACTTTCATTAATTATGTTAACTTGAAACCGATTAGCATTTGGATCCAAGAATACATTTGGAGAATTATTCATTGACATCTTCAGGGATGATACAGTCTTAGGTCACTGATCCTTTTGGTCTTCTGGGGCTGCAGCTAGTGCTACTCAAGCTACAGCAAAGGTTCTAGTGCTGTTGCATATGAAGTCTTTGCTCTTAAAGTAATGAAGTTCTGAGAATTTTTTCTTGAACTCTCTAAGCAGTCTTCCTAAATTTGTCCTCTATGGCTCTGCCATAAAATAATAATAATAAAAAAGAAATAATAATACATGTTAACTTGTACAGTTAGGTAAATTTTCCAACATAAGCTGCCCACTCCCTGCCCTGCCAAATACCTGTGAGACTGTCATCCTATGACTTGTTGAATAACAGTTAGTTAAGTGAAAGACTGAGTTTGTGAGGATTTTTCTATCTAAATAAAATGGGCTGTGGATCAGGTTTTAAGTACCTACAACTGTATTTCAAATATGATATTTCTCTTAATAACTCTACATTTAAATGAAGCCAGTGAAGGTGTGGGTAATATGAGGGATGCACAGGACTCCATGAAGTACATTTACTGTTTACGTTCCACTTAAGTATTATGATATCTTGTATATTTCTACCATAGCCTAGAAGTAAATTGTCCTGAAAAGCTTAAATCAAATATATGTTTTGAAATTAATTACAAAAGTTAGACTTCAAATTTTCAATAGTTCCAGGATGGTGACAGTTTATGAGCAGGCAATTAATGTATAGCAAAACATTACTGTTTTATGTAAATAAAATTAATGTCTTATAAAGGAATAAATCAACAACAGGAACATATCAAAAAATAACATTGGGTTTTCTAAACTAAATGGATGAAATAAAAGTCTATGGTGAAGTATTAATTATTGAGAAATATTATCAGTAGTCATGGGCATTGAAAGCTTCCTAGAATTTTACACTGGTTTTGACTTTACTCTTGAATCACCCTTTAAGACAATGTGAACGAAGCTGTAGCAAGTCATACAATCATGCATGTTGGATGGGAGCTTAGGAGCTTATCTAGTCCAACCTCCTGCTCAAAGCAGATTGAACGCTTAATATAAATCAGGTTGCTTAGGACTTTCATCAGTCAGGTCTCTCAGTTCTGTCCTCCAAGGACAGATTCCACAACCTGCCATGGCAGGGCAGGTATTCTAATATTTAATTGTCCTTGCAGTGATTTTTTTCATGTATACCCGGTTAGAACCATCCGTGTGTTGCTTTATGGCCATCATCTCTCACCTCAGTAAAGAGCCTGGGTCTGCCTTGTCAGTAACCTCCTCATAGGTATTGTAGGGCTGCTTAGGTTCCTCTAATACCTTTTATTCTGGCTAAACAAGCCCAGTTTCCTTCTGTGCCTGCTGCTGACCATCTTGGTGGCCTCCATCAGACACGTACAAGTTTACCAAGATATGTCATACATGGATAGGGGGACAGGTAGACAGTTTTTTCTAAAAACTGGGTTCGAGGTGCAATTTGATGGGTGCTGAACAGAGGGTAATGATCACGTCGGTCTACTAGTTATGGTCCTGTTAATATTGCCCAGGACACTGCTTTCATTGCTCCCGGAGCATGTTGCTGACTCCTCTGTAGTGTATGGCTCACCAGGTCCCTTCCAGGAGAGCTGCTGCCTGCCAGTGAGGCCCCATCCTGTATGTTGCAGGAGGTTAGTCTGTCCCAGGTGCAGGATTCACATTTGTCCTTGTTGAATGTCATGAAATTCCTGTTAGCCTGTTTGTCTAGCTCATCTAGGTCACTCTGAATGGCAGCCCATAACATATGATAGCTGTACTATCTGCTTCCCACCTCCACTCTTCCACACAGACCCCTCAAAAAACAAACAAGGAAACAAAAACCCCAGGAACAAAATGGGGGCTTAAATATAGGCCTTTGGTGCGTTAAGTACCTTTGCAGCAACTTGTGGGATGGCCTACATGTCCCTGGAATGGCCATGCATTTTGAGATATTTAAATGATATAGGAAACAATGGCAATGCATATGTCTTGTAAAATTCTGAGGAAATACAGAAGTGTAACTTTATAGACCTGTATAATTCAATAGGTGTCCAGGTCTGTTGAAACCGACTAAAACTGACTAAAACCATGCTTAGACATTGAAAATTTGCAAGTGTACATAATAGCAGAAGTTTTAGAAGCAAAATATATCTGCGTAAAGGAATATGTGAACTGAAAATCAGGGTAAATAAGCCTATTAGAAGAATTTTCTTTAAATTTTGTGTTTTCAGCAAGATGTTGGACTAGATGACCTCAAGAGATTTCTTCCAATCTATGATTTTGTAAAATACATTTGGCACTGGCACTGAAAGATAAAATACTGCATCAATATTTATACCTTGGCAAGGTACGTTTTGCCTAAAAAACACATATCAAAACTATAATTTGAAGAGCTGATAATCAGATGTCCTCCAGCTTCAGTATGAGATATAGCTAAAGCATATTTCCTCCATTCTTCCATCAGCTATAGATGATATTCTGCTGTAACCTGATAAATGATACCACTTTATAACCCCTTCATATTTATGTTGGTTTTCCTGTTTAACGCTTTATAAAAACCACAGCAATGTTACATTAATTGAAGTTCTGTTACTTCTGCTGGTTTTGGATGATCTGTATTATTATTGTTATTATTATTATACATTTCTCATCATAGTATTCTGCTTCCTTCAGCTTTTTAAAATTGTAAGGAAGTGTTTCATCTTCAGGCATGAAGGAGCAAAAACAAATCTTTTGTCACTAAGGTCAGTGAAATTAGGTTTATTTCTGTCTCCATGACTGAATGAAATCCTGAATTTGATGACAGTTTGCTACCAACTAAAATAATTCTGTAATTTCAGTGTCCTATTTCCATAATAGTATTGTTTAGCTAGGAAAAGAAAAGTCTCTTACCTTTCTGCTGTTCTTGAAAACAGTACTTGTTTTTTTCACAGTGTATTTCCAGGAGTGTCTCAACTGTTATTTGCCATTAATTTTGCATTTAGCATTCTATCATTACACATAAATTATCAAGTTCACCTTATTCAAGATAATTTAACTTACCACTCAGTCCTGTGTTTTTAGAGGACAGTCTGCCTCTTTTATTCATGCATATAGTGTGCCTCTCTCTTTGAGGCATTACAGACTCTGCCTTATTGGCCAGATTTTTCTCCTGCTTAATATATTGAATAAACTGTCCAATCCCTCACTTTCAAAACATTTCTGGATGGTGATTTAGAGAAGCATTCTAGCTTGTTAACTATTAACCAGCAGATGTAGCTATCCATTACAATTACAGGGTTTATGGTATTGCAAAATTTCCAAGGAGGCCCAAAAATACTTTTGTTATCTCCATTTCCCTCCCAGCTATGTCTGATTCTCTGCACAGATCATAATCTCCCTATTTTTCAGTTCTGCATATGTAGTAGTGGAGATAACAAGAGTTTATAAAATGCATAGATTGCATTTATGAAGAAGAGATTCCAGTGAAGCCAGTGGGATCACTTGGGTACTATTTAAGACCCATTGGTGGGTCTCCTTGTCCCACATGTTCTTGAACCATGTGCTGTAAACCTTGTTCAAAGTTTTACTCTGTAAATTTAAGGAAAACCTTTGAAGAACTAGGTTTTGTGCATTCATTCTGGGAAGATTGACTCTGTTGTCTTTTGGGGGTGCAGAGAAGGGCAGGAAGAAATTATGACACTTTTTAATCATAAGGGAATTTGATAATTGCTTCCAGGAATAGATTGGGTAAAAACCAAAAGAAGTAGTGAGGTTCTTGAGGTATGTTTGCTGTGCTTGCCATGTAGTTTAGAGATAACTGAACTATATTTATCCCAGATAACTTAAGTACCTTCAGCAATCTAACCTGACAGTACAGGGCTCAGATGTGCTGATTAGGTGTACATAAAAAGAATGACGGTGTCAGGTCTCTGCAGTGGATGATCCTATTATGTGGCTCAGTATATGGATGTCTGCCTTTGATTCTGTGGTTAAATTAACTGGGATAAATGCAACATGCTGAGTCTGTGTGGATCTGACAATTTTTCTTACACAGAGTCTGAAGCAGTTTAAAAGTTCTTATATTCACATAATTGTTTATTCTATTTAGATGAACCAGTATAGATGAGTGTTAGCTGCAGCTCTCATTCTTCAGATGGAAGATCATGTCCTTCCCTGTACAATCCAGTGTTCCGTGTTCCAAATGGCATTTGAGGTCCAGTGTTTCACTGGCTGTGTCTGTCTGCTATATACAGCAAAAGGGTTAATAAGTATTTTTCCAAAGACATGCAAAAGAAACCAACCATTGTAACTGATCTTTTTGTCTTTGCTGCTCGTTGCAAACGGAGCTGTTTAGCAAAAGTGACAGTGCTTAAAATTCTGATGCCAGCTTTCTTAAAAACTGAATTCAATTTCTGTCAAGTACTGCCACACTTGCTAAACAGCTGTGTGTGAGGGTGACCTTGTGGTTTTAGTCTCTGCTTTCACTGTCAGTTCTTCTGTCTTGATAAGATCTCCTATGACCAATTCCTCAGTTTGACAGTCGAGATCATACACTGCACAGATGTAGGAGCACAGAAGAAACAGCTGTGCAGATGAGCTGGAGAGTACAAAGACTTCCAGCCAGCTCATGGACCCCTCTGCCTTCTGGGGGCTGGGCACAAACGAGTATGCAGTGTGAGTGTCTCTGCTTTGGCCTTGACAAGCTGGTGTAATTACTGCTGGGAGCTGTTAACCAGACAGAACAGGTTGCAGCTAACAGTGCAACAGGTGAAGTTCCAGTTTAAACTCAATCATCCTCTGTAACCAGGGGGAGTAAAAATTGACATGGCGTGACCAGTTCAGTTAGATTGTCAGATTGGTTATGTAATGTTTACTTATTCTCTTTCACCTTAAGATTTTAACTGCATGGGAGGCACAGGTAGAGTGGGACTGTGGTGTTCTTGGTTTGTGATGGACTTTTGAGCAGGTAATTAATATATTTTGTATTGCTGAATGTTTTTAGAATCTAAAATATCCTCAGCAATGTTTGTTTCCCTTCCACTAGTTCTGTTTAGCTTTCTGTAGCTGTAGAGCAGAAGGGAGACCTAATCTATCAAAGACACATTCTCAGATGAGCAGTAAGAAATAGAAGTATGCATTGTTTGCAGAGGACCACTTAGATGTTTCACACAGGAGAAACAACGTACAGTTTCCTTATAAACAGTCATTAGTACAGCACCTCCTCTTCCTGAAAGGCAAGAACTGAGCTAGCAATTGATGTTATTAATTATGATTATATTATTAATTGTTAGCTTTCCCATTAGTTCCTTATAATATGATAGTGTGTGAACCAACCTTTTTTTGCCGTGTTAACTTTATAGTGAATTGTTTATTGTAGTATTTTTTTGCTGTTAACCATTTCTTATCCACCATTCCACTGTTCCTCATAGAAAAGCAATGTGAAGTGTCTTTTGAGTTTGCAACAAATATTTATTTAACAAAAATGGATGCTACCAACATACCTTCAAAATGTATGTATGTATAACAAATGTACTAACAGTTGGTTTCCAAAATGAAATCATCATCAAATTTAAGGCAGGATATTCTATGAGTTTTCATGCAAGAGCGTATTCAAATGTCCCTTTATCCAACCCCTCAACTTCATCTTCCCACGTAGAAGAAGGCATACTACTGTAGGGGTCCAGCAAGATTTTGAAGCATCTGATAATTAGGAGTCCCAAGAAAACACACAAAATTCCCACAAAAGCAAAACCAGTTTTTTGCTCTAAAGTCAGGGGGAAGGCAGACATTTCGTTGACACTCATGCTGGTTGAAGTGTTGCTGCAGTAATTACTGCTCATCATTGGCCATCACATCCTGGTGATTCCGCGGGATTTTCACCTCTATTGCTTCTTTGCCTGCATAGAAAAGTGGAATCAGTTTGGTTAGGTCTAAATGAGTTGTGTATGTCTGAGCTGTAGCATACGAACAGTTGGAAATGAAAAACAGCTTGGATTTTCACAGTGTCCTGTTGTTTTTTTCACATTTAAGTTAATGTAATAACATTGCAACTTTTAGCCCCTACACACCATCCACTTACTGACAGCAAACTCAATTTTCTGGCTTTCTGTCTCCTCAAAACAGTAATCCTGGCACATGGCTGTTTTAAACAGCATTTTGTCAGACTGGGCATAAGCCTACAGGTTTTGATTAGGCAATACTCACAAGGTCTCCACCTGGATAAACAAGTATGCTTTCTGAAATGGCTTTACCTCAGTCCTTAAACTAGTTAAACTCATACTGATCTCAAGGGGAGTTTCAGCCAAATACTATGGATTTTGCTCATGTAATTTAGTTTAGAAATCTAAATAAATAGATACAATTTGTGAAATAAAATGGTGCATGCAATTTTAGTGAAGTCTTGGGCTCCATATTCAGAAAAATACTGTGTTCATTTTGAACTTCACAAGAATTGGAAGTAAGCACATTGGTAAAATTGCCCCTTCACCTTTCTCTATACATGTCCATGCAGTGAGTGCCATTCAGTATGTAAAATCCAAGTGTGCCCAGAAACACAGTGTTGAAAGATGCATTTGAATTGGTGGATTGAGCCACTGTGGTGATGTTACAGCCATGTGCCAGCTCCCAAGGGCACATGGTATATATGTCTCCACTTAAAAGAAAAAAATAGAAATCGCTATATACTCTTGCATATGAGGAAAGATCAGTGGGAGAAGAAACAACACAACCAAATTCCCTTCCTCTAAGTCTTACTCTCATTTGCTTCTTCTCCTTGGACTTCCCCATTAAATGCATATTTTTACAGGCATTCCAAGTACCAGGTCTGAACATGCTCCTTGTGGATCTCAGGGGACTGACCCTGGTGTTTGTCCTACAGAGGTGGCATGCTCCATCCGCTCCACTGAGTGGCTCCACCCCGCCATTGCCACCAGGAGAGTTCTGTGTATTTCCAGCCAGGAGAGACTTTCATTGCTGTATTTGTAAGATCTTATGTATAGATTTTAGTTGGGGGTGGGAGTTGGTTTGCTTTATTTTAGATTTTCTGTCAGATACTGAAACTCTTTTATGTCTCTGTAGGCAGCAGGAGGATTGGAAAGACTGGGACATCAGAAGTACAAGGCAAAGGACAAAGGCATTTTTATTCTAAGGTTGGAGCTTGGGTTTTTTTGGCTCTTGTGTTAACACCTATTTAACTAACTCGCCTCAGGGGAAAACTCTTTTTGTTAACAATTCAACCACCTCTCCCCCCAGGGAATTCCAGGTATCCATTTATTTCTTGACAGAGTAATTAGGCCACTCAGAGCTCTGTGCTGCCATGACTACACTGATACAGGTACCTGCCCTAGCCAGTTCAAAGAGAGCTCCAGTATGTCTTTGTGGTAGTGCAGTTGTGACTGAAACTGAATTATAGCCATATCCTGAGTCAGTCTAGAATTAATAACAACAGAAGTAAAAATAAGAATTGGTATTCTTGAGAAGACAGAAACACACAGAACTTTTATCTTGTCTCTGTCTCCTTTCTCATGTTAAAAATCTGTGGGATTTTTGAATATTGTCCTAAAGAATTAAAATTTTAAAACAAAGATTAAAAAGGCAAGGTACAAGTCTTACTTTTTGTTTTTGTTTTTGCACTAACCTCCAAGCTGGTATGTACTAAACAGTATGGTTTTCTATTACATTCTTTACACACTTGCTAGAGCACAATAACCAATGATCCGTTTATTCTATAGAGCTTTGTATGAGATCCTTCCTTGTTTTGAATGACATTCTTCTCTTTGGGTCATACTGTTTTAATTCCTGTTAAGTTGGGGAAAAGATCTGGATATAACCTATGGGAAAAGTAATGTCAGCAATAATTAATATTTTCTGAAAATATGTCACAGATGAAGCCACCTGCGGCACAGGTTTTCATTGTGCACCCTTCCACTTTTTCTATAGGTCTGACCTTGTGTAGAAAAAAAATCACAGCTAAGTTCAGTATCACAAATTGGTGTCACAATACAAAAAACCCACCACCAACAACAATCACCAAAACATTGCTATCTTCAAAGATGTATAGAAAAAATCTTAGATATAGAATTGCCTTGGAGAACCTTACATTGGAGCCAAGTCCAGGGAAATATATACATCTTTAACACAGAGCCATATTCCAAGTCTCACTAATTTTGCAGGATACACACTGGAATTAGTGGGATTTGTTTGCACATTATGTGCTTGTCAGTGGAGATTATGGGACAGATCTCTGTGCAAAGCTTAGCTGACACTGAAACATGGAGTGTTAAGAAATGGGTATCTGTCTTATTTGGCAAGAGTTTGGCTGAAACAGCTGTATGAGAAACCAGTGGGCATTACTCCTGTGTGGAAATTGGTTCTGGGAAACTACTACACAGCTTTATGCTCTTCTCTGCCCTGTTCTGAATTTCTGAAATTGTAATTGAAGCCTTAAAGTTCACAGAACATTTTGCTCTAATTACATATCCCTGAAACTGTGGTACCAAAATTGACCTTGAGTGCACTTGTATTGTTTTTAGATTTTAGTGCTGCATATACAGGTTAGATGTCCTCTCCCAGTTAGTCAGATGTCCTTTCAGTTGCTGTGTGTCAGGTTGTGAGTCAGAAGACTCCGAATACTAACTAACATGGCCTACATGCAAAAATTCTTGAAGATAACCTCTAGGGCAATGTGATGGGGACAGGCATTAAGTCAGTTAGAATCTGCAGAGTCATTTTGTAGGGGCTGGCCTCAGACTGATGTCTCTTGACTTTTTTAATAGGTCAGGACTCTACTTATCCTTTGATTCATTGCCCATATAAAAACACTGCCATAAAGAAAGGCTCCTTAACATCCTGCTGTGAAATAAAAGGTCGTTGGAAACCCTTGTGAGACCAGAAAAAACAGCTAGAGTCCAAGAGAAAATAGCAATGAGGAAAAACATCTCGGGACATAGACCATTGAGGTAAGGAGAACAGAGTTATGAGCTGGGGATGCTGGCTGCACCCACAGAGGATGAAAGGGAGTACCACAAGTACTAAGCATTGAAAGTTAGCTGGAAGAAAGCCGTTGAAACTCTTGATATTCCAGTAGTGTCACCAGTCCAACTCTGCCAGCGTTTGGTGTGGTTTGAAGATCCCAGCCCAAGTTCTTTGTTGGCTCAAGTGTCACTTTTTTCAGACCTAGCTCTCACCCTTGTGTTTTCAGAGGTACTGAGAAGATTAAATAATATGGACTTTCCTGAGAAAGTAGCTAGCAAGTGTTAAATACAGACTTCCTAAAGAATCTTCCTTAGACTTCAGGTTTCAGCCACTCCCCTTTAGAACCCCCAGCAATTTATTTATTTATTTTTAAATGGCTCAGTACTGGAAATGGGTACCTTAAATAGCTGCTCAAACTGGAAACATTCATCCCCTTGGCATGTTTAAGCCTCAGGTCCCTGAAACCTCACTTCATAAACTGCAGTGTGTAACAAAATGGACTAAATCAGTTGCCATCTGTTCTCCCCTTGGATGTGCTGCAAGCCCAGCTGCTGATTCATGAATCTGGTCATTCTGAAGGCTCTTCAAATAGCTTCAGTTCCAGGTTTCTGTTTCTGAGTGACAGCAAACCTGACTTGAAAAGATGTTCATACAGTTAGGGACATCAACAAGCATCCTCTGGGAGTTTCAGAGGCACTGTATTTGCACTCAACTGTTTGGTCAAGGAAAATGAATTTCAGGAATGCTATTACAGCAATTGGGCATAGGAGTTGTTAGGGTAAAAAGATTAATAATGGAGATAAAATAATGAAATAGAAACCAGAATGAATTTGGAATTCTCCAAAGGGTCTGAGATGAGTTAACAACACATGGCCAGAAATGCAAAGGCAAAAAGATCTACGTGACCACACAGCCAATGCTCATGTCCATGCTGCATGCCTGTCTTCCCTAAATTGCTGGGGAGAAAACTGTCTGCTCAGGTGAGGTTTCTAAGACAGCATAGGGGGCGGTAGGTGTAAGGTAGGTAGGAAGGCCATGGCGTAGATGCCCAGCAACTGAAGCATGTTGAACTGTTCTGTGAGTGTAGCAAAGCCACCCCCTGCTCCCCAACATCGTGTTTTTGCAGCATGGTAACTCAGGGTAGAGGCTGCACTTTTTCATGTAAACTGCATTCCCCTGCAATGAAGCAGCAGCCGGGCCGTGACAGTTCTAGCCTTCAGACAAGAGATAAATTGCAGCAAAGAGATTTTACGCCTAGGAAGCATGCAAGCCTGGAGTCTGTATGGAAGGACAGATCCCGTGCCGTGCCTTGTACTGGGAAATCACGTACGTGGGTAACAGGCAGGAAAACCAAAGGCTCGCTAGCATCACCCTCCGTTTACAGGCGTGGAAGAGGGCACCTGTTTCCTGGGGCATGCAGGCTACGCCACCGCCACCCACCGAGCATCCACCAACCGGTCGCCTCCACCAGCTTAGCCCCTGCTCTCCTCGGACCCGCTCCCTGGGGGCAGGCCCCCGAGCCCCGGGGGCTGCCTCTCGGCGGCAGGGGGTTCCGGGTCGGGCCGGGCCCCAAGGTCAGCCCCCGCCGCGCCCCAAGGCCCGGCCCCGCCGCGCCCCCCGCGCTACCGACCCGGCTCCTCCGCGGCCGCGCTGCGCATGGTGGCGGATCGCGGAGCTCCCGGCGTTTCTGGGGAGCCCGGGCTGCCGCAGCCCCGACGACTCGCACGGCTCCAGCTCCGGCCCCGGGGGGGCGTGCGGCGGGGCCCGGGGCGGCGGGGGCGGCTCGCCCGAGCTCCCCTCGCCGCCCGGCGCTGCGCCCCCGCCGGGAGATGCTCAAAGCGTCCTAATTACGAATTGCACGCCGCAGCCGCTTCCTTCTTCTCCTCCCTCTCCCTGCCCGCCCCCTTCCATCGCCGCGCTCCTCTCCAGCCCCCCCGCCCCGGCTTGAGGCGAAGAAAGTTCCCGCAAAACGCTACGTGCGGAGCATCGGTAAGCGGCAGCGGGCCGGAACCCCCTGCGAGCCTCCCCCGACCGGGCCCCGCCGCCGGGACCTGTGGAGCTCGGGGAGCTCCGTCCCGCCCAGCTGCTCCGGTGGTAATCGCGATTAAAGCAGGGAACATGTGGCGACATATGGCTGGGAGCCGCTGCTGGGGCGGGAGTCCGGTCTTGGCGTTGCATCTTTTCATTAGCTATGTTTAGCTGATGCTGATGGTGTATTAAAGAGGCCTCCTTTTGCTACAACAGCAGGTGTTTGCGGTGGATAAGGAAAGAGGAGTTCTCTTCCCAAAGCTGGATCTGTATATTGCACTAATAAACAGCAAATCTGTTTTTAAATGGTAGTGATTCCATATTTGCATGCTGCCCTGGTGAATACAGCCCCGGAAAAACGCACATGGGTCAGTGAATCAGTGCAGTATTGTAGCACCATGCACGGTGAGATTTGTTTGAAGGTCACTTTAGAGCTAATGGTAGACTTTGTTCTGTAGGAAATAATTTTAAAACCTCACATGCTTCTTGGTATGTGCAATAACATCACGATAGGTTAATGCACTTTCTTCCTAATGCAAGCTGGGAAATGAGTTTTTCTTTACCAGCCATTTTAATGCCTGTTTCTTCTGCTGTGTCTGCAGTGGGCTTCTAAGTACTGGGTAATCTCAAAACATGCTCCCTCCTGCTGGTAGAACTAATGGTTAAACTAAAGGTTAAAGAGATGCTCGCTAATGGTTATTTGTTTGATCATCTAATGGTGCAGTGTCAGTCATGTGGTAAACAATGTCTGTTGCTGAAATTACAAGCCAAGCTAATTTTTGAAGTGCCTCTCACATTTAAAGACCCATGAAGACTTTATAAATAGATTGTTGGAAATAGTATGACTATGTTTTCAGAATATGTATATAAAGAGCCTCTTCTGTTCCTAAGGAGCTCTAGATTTTTTTATTTATTTATTTTTTTAGCCTTGTCCCTGATTTACTTGGAGCCCAATGAAGATCTCTTGCTAAAGAGGAACAGCTATGGTTTGGGATTTTGGGATTAGCAAAGACACAAGGACTCAGAGTTTCATGGTGTCACCCTCCCACGTTGCAGAATTGTTTTTGGAGAGTGGCATACATTCAGGCTTTTCTGATAATCATTGGGCATTGCTATACTTGGAGGACCTTCCTGTAATATTTACAGGATATTTATTTTAGTTGTGGTGTGTTTCTGCCCATAGATAAATTTGTTTTTCCTCTCATTATTCTTGTAGAAGTGAATGTTAAGAGAGAGATATTTTTTTTTAATCGTAAAGTAATTGTTTCTTTTGTACTATTGCATGGCAGAGGTTGCTGGAATCATGTGAGTATTTTTAGGAACCTGATACTCACTGTTCAGTTTTAAAGAGTTTACAGATGTTTTTATGATGGAGATTCACTTTTCATGGACATCAAACTGAAGCAGAAACCAGCAGCCCTCAATAGAGAATCAGTCTCCTTCAGCCACCCGTTGTCAGCAGACAACACTTTGTTGTTGTTGTTCTTATGTTTTTCTGTACAATTTGTTATATTTTCAAATGGTAAAGTGAGGAATAACTAAATCTATTTCCTGTATTTCATTGCTTTTTCACTTAAGAGTCACTAGTTTTGTTTAGTTAGGTGCAGGATTTTTTTGTAAGGCAGATGGGATAGCAGTGTATGTATGGCCATTCTGGATACAGAGACAAATGGAGCATTCACTGCTCTTCACTTTCCATTTCTTTATCAGGCCTGTCTTCTTTGTGTTCAACATAATTTGCCATTGATCCTTATTTTAGGGAGTGTTAAGTGTGTCTTCAGTGGAGAGCCCTCAAACAGAAATAGGTATTTCATAATCATCTGGTAATTTGGTACATTGACCTTGCAAATTGAGCTGGCCTAACTTCAGGTTGGGCAAGAGACTTAAAGCCAAGTGGGTGCAAATGAGTGAAAGGCAATGGGGAACTCTTAGAGCTATTACCTGGTTAAGACTTCCTAATGTTTAAGGATCATTTGAGTGGTGTGTCAAGAAAATGTAAATACTTTGAAGGATAACTAGCTCCATTGTAACATGCTTTTCTGTTTAGCTTAGAGAGCTTATCGAGTGTTCCTACGCAAACAAACAAACCCTACCATCAGCTGCTGGAAATTTAAAATGGGCTTATGAAGGTAAAGTCAGCGAAGAATATTGTGCACGAAAGTATCTTTAGAAACAGATCAACTCAAAAGTTACCTCCTAAGCAAATTTAGAGAAGTGAAAACAAATTTATGAGAACATGCGTTAGCAGAAGGAAATAATATATGCAGGATATCAAAGCAGTAATAGAGTTGGGGGGGCACATTACAAAGGAAGGATTATATAGAAATTTGTGTATTGATCACAATGGCCCAACTGAAGTGCATCTACACTAATGCACGCAGCATGGATAACAAACAAGAGGAGCTGGAAGCCATCATGCAGCAGGCAGGCTATGACTTGGTTGCCATCATGGAAACGTGGTGGGACCACTCTCATGACTGGAGTGTTGCAATGTCTGGCTATAGGCTCTTCAGAAGGGACAGGCAGCACAGAAGGGGTGGTGGTGTGGCTCTCTATATTAGAGAGTGTTTTGATGTTGTGGAACTTGAGGCTGGGAATGATAAGGTTGAGTCCTTATGGGTTAGGATCAGCGGGAAGGCCAACAAGGCAAGCATCCTGGTGGGGGTCTGTTATAGACCGCTGAACCAGGATGAGGAGATGGATGAGGAGTTCTACAGGCAGCTGGCAGAAGTTGCGAAATCATCAGCGCTTGTTCTCGTGGGGGACTTCAACTTCCCAGACATATCCCGGAAGCACAACACAACCCAGAGAAAGTAGTCTAGGAGGTTTCTGGAGAGCGTGGGAGATAGTTTTCTGACACAGCTGGTTAGTGAGCCTACCGCGGAGGTGCCCCCGCTAGACCTTCTGTTCACAAACAGAGAAGGACTGGTGGGAGATGTGGTGGTTAGAAGCTGTCTCGGGCAGAGTGACCATGAAATGGTAGAGTTCTCTATTCTTGGTGAAGTCAGGACGGGGACCAGTAAAACCGCTGTCTTGGACTTCCGGAGGGCATACTTTGAGCTGTTCAGGACACTGGTTGGCAGAGTCCCTTGGGAGGTGGTTCTGAAGGGTAGAGGAGTCCAGGAAGGCTGGGCACTCCTCAAGAAGGAAATCTTAATGGCTCAGGAGCGGTCTGTCCCCACGTGCCCAAAGACAAGCTGGCGCGGAAGAAGACCGGCCTGGCTGAACAGAGAGTTGTGGCTTGAGCTTAAGAGAAAAAAGAGGGTTTATAATCTTTGGAAAAGAGGGCGGGCCACTCAGGAGGACTATAAGGATGTTGCGAGGCTGTGCAGGGACAAAATTAGAAAGGCCAAAGCTCATCTGGAGCTCAATCTGGCTACTGCCATTAAAGATAACAAAAAATGTTTTTATAAATACATCAACACAAAAAGGAGGACTAAGGAGAATCTCCATCCTTTACTGGATGCGGGGGGAAACTTAGTTACAAGAGATGAGGAAAAGGCTGAGGTGCTTAATGCCTTCTTTGCCTCAGTCTTTAGTGGCAAAACCAGTTGTTCTCTGGATACCCAGTACCCTGAGCTGGTGGAAGGGGATGGGGAGCAGAATGTGGCCCTCATAATCCACGAGGAAATGGTTGGCAACCTGCTACAGCACTTGGACGTACACAAGTCGATGGGGCCGGATGGGATCCACCCGAGGGTACTGAGAGAACTGGCGGAAGAGCTGGCCAAGCCGCTTTCCATCATTTATTGGCAGCCATGGCTATCAGGGGAGGTCCCAGTCGACTGGCGGCTAGCAAATGTGACGCCCATCTATAAGAAGGGCCAGAGGGTAGACCCGGGGAACTATAGGCCTGTTAGTTTGACCTCAGTGCCAGGGAAGCTCATGGAGCAGATTATCTTGAGTGTCATCACGTGGCACTTACAGGGCAACCAGGCGATCAGGCCCAGTCAGCATGAGTTTATGAAAGGCAGGTCCTGCTTGACGAACCCGATCTCCTTCTATGACAAAGTGGCACACTTAGTGGATGAGGGAAAGGCTGTGGATGTGGTCTACCTTGATTTCAGTAAGGCTTTTGACACTGTTTCCCACAACATTCTCCTCAAGAAACTGGCTGCCCATGGCTTGGACTAGTGTACGCTTCGTTGGGTTAAAAACTGGCTGGATAGCCGGGCCCAAAGAGTTGTGGTGAATGGAGTCAAATCCAGTTGGAGGCCGGTCACTAGTGGAGTCCCCCAGGGCTCAGTACTGGGGCCAGTCCTCTTTAATATATTTATCGATGATCTGGATGAGGGGATTGAGTGCACCCTCAGGAAGTTTGCAGACGACACCAAGTTAGGTGTGTGTGTCGCTCTGCTCGAGGGAAGGAAGGCTCTGCAGGAGGATCTGGATAGGCCGGACCGATGGGCTGAGGCCAACTGTATGAAGTTCAACAAGGCCAAGTGCCGGGTCCTGCACCTGTGGCGTAACAACCCCAAGCAGCGCTACAGGCTGGGAGATGAGTGGTTGGAAGGCTGCCTGGCAGAGAAGGACCTGGGAATACTGGTTGATAGTCAGCTGAATATGAGCCAGCAGTGTGCTCAGGTGGCCAAGAAGGCCAACATCATCCTGGCTTGCATAAGAAGCAGTGTGGCCAGCAGGTCTAGGGGAGCGATTGTCCCCCTGTACTCAGCTCTGGTGAGGCTGCACCTCAAGTACTGTGTTCAGTTTTGGGCCCCTCGCTACAAGAAGGACATGGAGGTGCTCGAGCGAGCCCAGAGAAGGGCAACGAAGCTGGTGAGGGGTCTGGAGAACAAGTCTTACTTGTTACAGGAGCAGCTGAGGGAGCTGGGATTGTTCAGCCTGGAGAAGAGGAGGCTCAGGGGCGACCTTATCGCACTCTACAGGTACCTTAAAGGAGGCTGTAGCGAGGTGGGGGTTGGTCTGTTCTCCCACGTGCCTGGTGACAGGACAAGGGGGAATGAGCTAAAGTTGCACCAGGGGAGGTTTAGGTTAGATATTAGGAAGAACTTCTTTACTGAAAGGGTTGTTAGGCATTGGAATGGGCTGCCCAGGGAAGTGGTTGAGTCACCATCCCTGGAGGTCTTTGAAAGACATTTAGATGTAGAGCTTAGTGATATGGTTTAGTGAAGGACTTGTTAGTGTTAGGTCAGAGGTTGGACTAGGTGATCTTGGAGGTCTCTTCCAACCTAGATGATTCTGTGATTCTGTGATCAGAGTTGCAAGTGGAAATTATTTTATATAATTTATTCCAGGGTACTTAATGTTTTAAAATGGATAACACCTCTGTTCTGTAGTCTTTAAATATCTAGATCTCTCTTTGTGCTTATCATGCCATGCTTTTACCAGGTACTGACTTTATCAGCTGCTTAAATATGTAGTCTACAATCCTGGGAATCCATAGGGTACTCTGGTGACTGCCAAGAACGAGGCAGAGGAGTGGCTTCTACACAGCAATCTCCCTATGTTAAATATCTGAATAGGCCCACACCTCCCTAAAAGTTTAGGGATTCAGAAGCTGAAGCAAGTTGAAAATCATGGCTTTTTAGTCCAGCACAAGTCAGTGTTGGTGTTGGGGAAGGTGGAAAATTGCACGGATCCAGTAAAAAATGAACAGTGCCACCTGGTGTAAGTGGGCCAGGAGGAGGTCAGCTGTCCCCAGGTGTGTCCCCAGCTCCTCCACCTCAGCTCAGGGAAAGCCCCTGGCCAACAGGGAGAGGAAAAAGGTCTTCTAAGGCCTTAGGTGGGATGGGTTCCCTTTAGACACGCAGGAGGTAGGTATTCTCTGCCTCACCATGGAAAAGGGAGGCGGTGGGTGTGATAGTGGCTCTCAGTCTGTCCTTAGAGGCCACATGTGTTGTGGAAGGAAGGACCAAAATGCAGGTTGCTCAAGTTTTCTTCCTTTGTAACTTCAGCAGCTAAAGTAATGACTTGGAGGGAGAAAGGGTGATGTGAATTGTTTCAATACAGAACCAGTAACAGTGCTGTCAAGAGTCTAGTGTTGTTACACACAGCCTTCTGGGGTAAAAAATAAGCGATTAAGTTTTAGGCACTTAAGTTGTAGTTAAGGGTTGCATAACACTGAAAAAAAAATGATGATGTTTAAGAGAGATTTAACCCTTCACTGGGGGGAAAAGAGGTTAGATCCCTGCAGATCAAGGAGAGCAGGTCTCCTCTGTGACTGATCCCACGTTCTGGGCATAGGATGCTGCACAGTTTTTCTGGTTATAAATATACAGCACACTGAACTGAAGCCTCAATGCACAGTTTAATTCCTGTGGCAGGCATCTGTGCAGTCTTCTATCTGGGGGGTCTGAGGTAGTAAAGTGCTGTTGAAGACTTATTTGGGGGAGGGGACAGGAGGAAGAAAGTCAGAGAAGGCAAACTAGAAAAAAAAGTTGAAAGGCCATGGGAGCGAGAGGAAGGAGCAATCAGCACCACAGCTGCAGGTGGGAAGGTCTGTGCAGTAGGTGGGCTCTAGCTGTGAAATGGCTGTGCTCTGCTGTAGTCTGGAAGGTGCCTGCCGTGAGACAGGCTGTTGCATTTGACAGTTTGCCCTTTTGAAGCATAAAATGTTTTGTTTTCCAGAGTTAAAAAACAACTTGCTCTACTTCAGGTCCATTACAGCTATGCAAAAGAGGGTTTCATTTGCAGAGCAGAGTTTTTATTTTATTTTATTTTATTTTTAGCACAAAGTAAAGCAGTGTAGGTTGGGTGCAGCCTTAGGCAAGGCAGACTGGTTTGGAAATATTTGTGCCTGTGCAGAAAGGAATCTTTAAAAGAGTTGCAGAAGTCAAGTGGTTTACAAAGCAAATCTGTTGTTAGAGCATGCCTTCTCCAGCTGCACTCAGGGCTTTCTAGAGAAGGGACAATGTTTAGGAAACGCTAAGCCCATTTAGGTGCCTTAGCAAGCAAACCAAGGAAAAATATGCGCAACACATTCACCATGCGGGCATTAAACAGGTGGGGACAACGTTTGTCTGAAAATGATTATCCATGGAAGACAGTCAATGGATTTAAATATGTGAAGCTCATAAGTCCAGTTCTCTCACATTACATACAAAACTGACTTTGAGGAAGTTGGAACTTTTTCCACATGTGCCAAATATATATGAAAGCGTTGCTGGACTGCTTTTGATCATGACTTAAGTGGAAACAAAAATAAAAACAACACTAAGATAAACTGAAGGTTATCTTCGGTTTAAAATGATTCAGTTTAAAATTATCTTCAGTTTAAAAAGATCCTTTCTAAAACGATGCTGAATATGTATTTGGTCATTGGCAAGTTCAGAGCAATGACTTGTCAGCTAGGACTTGAGACTTGAATTTACTGGAAATTCACTGTATTAAAAACAGTGCTTATACTTAGAATGCACAGTTTAATTATTTTAACTCCACAACTACTACTTCTGCAGGAGACTTCTACGAGTAGTTTCTTTATAGTAGTTTATATTTACATATTATATGTAAGAACACTAATAATATTCCATTATCCCTGACTCCTTGTGTAAATTAGTGCTGTCAGCTCTCTGCTTGCCAAGAATATATAACAATAAGGCCATACACCCTAACTGAGAAATACTATTTACACTAGGGGACTGAAAAGAATTTGCTAGGACAGCATGGGGGAGAACATGTTGAGCAGTTTATTACCAGATGTGGGATCCCCTTGTAACAGGAACATTCCTCAGAGACCATGTCTGTGTCCTGTAGGGATGGGAACAGAGGTGGTAGAGATGTTAGAAGCCTGTTTATCAAAAGATAGTTTTAAAATATTCTCAGGAGAGACTGGTAGTTTGTAGCAGTAGAGACTTTCTTAGCACAAATACAAGCATTGAAAGATACTGTTTTGTTTGTTTGTTTGTTTTCACTTACTGTGACAAGTAGATTTTATTATTTTTATTTAAATCATTTTATACATTGAAATCTTCCTAGGGAAAAACAGACTTTTTCAACGCAGTTTTGTAGACCAATGAAATGCCACTTTGTAATCCCAGTTCACTCAGTCAGCTCCCAAACAGCTCCTAGTGGCATTGTTCTCTCATTTTTATTTTTGTTCTTTGAAGACAGAAATACTGAGTGATTATGTGTGAGACTTCTACAAAAGGATGCAAAAGGCCTATAAAAATCTTGAAAGAGGCAACTGAGATAAACGGAATGCTGTAAATAGGAATTGTGGTGTAAGGCAGGCAGGACAAAGCTAGTAGCACTCTTCCAGGCCTTAAGGTAAGCTATGCCTCTATGCAACGCTAGAGGCGTCTATACAGAATGCTCCTACATTTATAAACGTATATCTGTACATAAAAAAATACATCAAGTGACAACTAGTTTTATTGGCACTAAACCATGTGTGTTCTGGGCCAAATAGGCATACAAATTTGAGAAGGTAGCAGTTGAAATGCATAGTAGATTGTTCAGTGCAAGTAGGCAAAAGTGTACAAGAAAAATCAATGGTTCTTCCTGTTACCAGCATCCATGGACATAGGAATTCAGTTTCAGCTATATGGTGCCATAATGCCGGGTTAGTGGGTATAGGATCCCAGCAATTAAGATGCTCTGTGCAAAGCACAATTGAACAGAGGTCTTGGTAACAGGCCATAGTAACCTGGACATGTGAATTACTTCCTTTCAGCCTGGAGAAGCGAGAGCTGTAAAATGTAATGACAGCCATTTAAAGTAAACATTAACTATTTCAGTGATGATAATTATTGCAAATAACCAAGTTATTTATCTAATTAAGGTTAATGTGTGAACAGAAATAATCACACCTCTCATCTGACCTCTAGACATGCTTTTTAACCTTCATCTGGGATGTAGGCTATTAGGTTACTAGGGGTGGTCAGAGTATCTTAGAGCTTTCTACAAAATCTCAGGTGTTAACAACACCTGGTGTGACAGTCATAAGGACAGAGAGACAAAAGAGAGTCCTGGAAGCTAAGAAAATTTATTTCCAAAACCCATGTTTGTCCAGATCAGTGATTCTTAACCATCTCTTGCCAGAAACACATTCCTCCAGTAGAGATGTGGAACCTCCACTGGTTGGCTTTTCTTAGCTTTCATTTATGGGAATTCTTCAAAGAAGTGCATGGATTACTGAGGGTCAAAAACCAGAAGTCACTGATCTAAATTAGCTGTAGTGGACAGAAAGGTTTTCCTTGTATAAAAGATGTTGATATACCATCCATTTGGTTACTCACTTAGAAATGCTTTGGTACTTATAGTTAGCGGAATTAAACTGAAAAGCTCTTTCCCCCCACATTACCAAATACTAGAGCAAAATTGGGACTGAAGAAGCCAAGGCAAGGTGAGAGGAAAATGTTACAGATTCTACATGGTGAATAAATGAACAGCTTCAAGGATGAGTGATAGAGAAGCCGGCATGTTTAGCTATATGTGTGCGGCATGGACCTATATAATTTTGTATTTTTATAGACGAATTACAATTATTCATATTTAATTCTTATCTATATTTAAGAATAAAATAAATGCCCATCTAGAAGCTTCCATTGCCCTGACTATAATTGAGCTTGCACCTTAATCTACTCAGTATCTTCATCTGTTTATAAACAATCAGGCAATCAGATACCTATGGTTGGAGGAGATTTTAGGTACAAGATGATAGCTTTTCTACCAATACTGAAAAGGTGCCACAGCACCCCTGAGCAGATGAGTGCAAGGGTTTGGTCTGTGAGTTTTCTCACCACAGGTTAAGGGGTCCACGGAATTCAGGAACCTTCGTTTTGCCATAGATGTGGAGGTACTGAAATGTTTGAAAAAAACAAAACAAACAAACAAAAAAACTAACATACAATATCTTAAAGGAGAAGAAGTACTTTATTTTTGACTGCACTGATATATGAAGGAAGAAGAAAACTATAAACAGGAAAAATTCAAGGCACATTTTAAGAGATTATCACCTCAATTCATTGAGTATTCCTAGTATAAAATTTGAATAATAAGTTACAGTCTATTTTCTGAAGTAGAGGGAAAGCTGTGACCGCGGTGACTGGCTTTGGAAACGTGGATGGTTCCTGAACAACAGGAGTGATGCACTTCAGTTAAATTAAGGGTCAAACAGCCATTTGTTGGGGTGGACCGCATTATTAGAAATGTAAAGGTGAAGAACTGGAACTGTGCAGCAGCATATTTATTGTTAGCGCCATATGGCTTTGCAGATAGCCGTAAGCTTACAGAAACGGTGTTGTGCTTCCCGTGCAGGGCTGGTGGGCCCACCGGAGGTTCCTGTGGGAGCGACAGGGCGCACTCTAAGCACCTGTCTTTGGGGTCAGAGAGCGTGAAATGTGGGGGTCAGTGGTGCAAGTGGCCACGAATTAGGAGGATTTGCACATGGCTGTGGGCGTCGGTGGGGAATTACGTCTCCTATAGGGGTGAGAACACTCGGGACAAGGACGGGGTGCAGGAAGGAACTGGGGCAGCAGACCGTGAGGGAAGCCGTGCTAAGGCTGTGGGGGACGACGACGAGCGGGGCCGGCAGCCCCCGCTGTCGCCATGGTAACCCGCAAGCCTCCTGGCGCGTCCCCTCCTCCCGCCGCCAGCCCTGTTCTCGCGAGACTCGGCCGGGCCGGCGCGGCGAGGCCGAGGCGCTCCGGGCCCTGCTCGAAGGAGCCGCAGCGGGGCCGCGGCCCGGCCGCGAAATGGCGGAGAGCGACAGGGCGGAGGCCGCGGTTGCCGCGCCGCTGCGGGGGGCCGAGGAGGCCGCCGCCGCCGCTAGCCAGCCGCCGCTTCAGCAGCAGCAACAACAGCAGCAGCCGCTACCACCACCACCACCACCACAACAGCCGCAGCAGCCGCCACGGGCTGAGGAGGCGGCGGCGACAGCAACCGAGAGCGGCGGGGGCAGCGCAAATGGCGTCAAAATGTGTGTGGCGGGGGGCGGCGGGCCCGCCCGGGCCGCGGCGGGAGGGACGCGGGGAGGCAGGGAGGGATGGAGGCAGGCGGCCGGCCCTCTCCTCCCCACGCCCTGGCCCGGCTCCTCCCCCGCCGCGGGCCCGCGCCGCTCCGGTGCCCCTACTTGAGGGGGGCCGGAGAGGGTCGGGGGAAGGCGCAAGGCTCGCGGGGGGCTCGCAGTGCCAGGGGGCCGGGCGGCTGGGCCCCGGTGAGAGGCCGCCGAGCAGCGTTGCCGTTGGGTGAGGGGCAGGAGGCTGCGCTCGGCTCGGGTGGTTTGAGCCGCCCGGTTGCTGTAACGGGCTCTGGTTTGGCAGGGGGTCGGGGGATCCGCGCCTGCAAGAGTTGTGGGTCGGTTCTGGTCTTGTTCACGTTTCCATGTCCTACCGTAGTATGTTTTGTTAGCCTTTGATCTGGTCTTTGTGTATGTGAGAATGGTAAGAGAGCCCTACAGTGGTTTACTTCACAAAACAAGCAAACAAACCCACAAACTTTTCCAGTAAAATTATCGTATATGCAATATGTAAGCTATGCCGTAAATAGTAGGTCTAAAAGGAGCGTAGTGTAAGGCAGCCAGAAGCGGTAGGTCTCCAGAAAAATAAACCAAATGGCCTTTTGTGGGTTCTCTTCTTCTTGATGTTAGGCTTCAGGGTTCATCCCTCTTTAGATGAGCTACATTTTAGCCTCGTATCATTGAAATTTCAGCACTTCTTAATCTCATTCACATCTTAGAGGGAGAATACATTTTTTAGAAGGCTTTCTACCGGAATACATTGAGGCTGTTGAGAGGTCTGTGAACTTCTAATGTGTTGTATGCAGCCCAGGTTTGATACTGTTGTGCTTAAAAATAGATGTGGGATCAGGTATATCAAAATGGAGAATAAAGGAGTAACTTCATGCCTTTATTTGACTCCCAGGGAAATTCATATAGTTTACAAGTTATAAGCTTCACATTGCTGTAACAGAGTATTTTGTATCTGTTTTCTTTTCTTTCCTCTGAACCTGGCCCTCAGCATCCAAACTACACAAATTATTGAATATTGGCTGAAAGACTGTGACCTTTTTGCATCTTTTGAGGCATATAGTAATTTATTGTCTTTTGGAGTTGCTACTCATAAAATAACGAAGTAGTTTTTCTGTATTACTCCTGTTAGGAACTTTTCTTCTTTTCCCTCCAAAAGTAATTGCCAGCAAATGAAAAATCCTGTTATTCTGCAAGATAGAAGTTGTTAGCTTCAAGTTTGAAAATAAGGCAGAGTTCTTGGTAACAGAGTTTCAAATCTTACTCTGCATATAGTTTCTGGTCTTTTCTGAAAGAAGCGTAAAAAGGAATAATCTGTCGTTGTGGAGGTGCTACTTAAAAGAGTATTTCAGTAACCAGCTTTGCTTAGCACTCAGACTAAATTTGAAAGGAATCCTGGTTTCAGCTTGTATACCTCCCTAAATTTATTGATCAGAGGAGCTGATGCGGGCAACAAACCTGAACTGATATATGTGCTTTAGAATCACACGTTCAATTGTGGACTCTGCATTTCAGTCTTTACTGAGCTTGTTATCCATATGGATGTACAGATGCACATGAGCAGAGGAATAAAAGTTGTCTTTTCTTTCCAAAAGTTTTTGGAATTTTGAAGCTGTGATTTTTCAAAAGGTATTCATCTTTTTATTCAGTGGAGGAATACTTTATTCTGAGAAATCAATGTAGACATCTCTTTTCAACCCTAGAAATCTGCTGGTGATTTCACAGGCAAATATTAATTAAAGGTATAAAGTGATTAATTCATACAAAAGGCGAGTAGAAACTACTGTTGTTTTTCCATTGAGAAAATGAGAATTTATAGTTTCTGAGGCTGTCTTTTCTGTGTTCTGTGCATGGCTAAAGTCACATTTCTTTGAATGTATTTTTTGATTGAAGGTGCTTTTCCTGAGAGGGCTATGTCTGCAAAAGAATCTTTGCCTCCAGATTGTTCACTGGCCCATTGATTTTGGCAGATGAGTTTTGTGAGAAGGATCAATTTTTATTTTTTTAACTAATTCTCTGTTTTCAGGAGGCTGGCTTTTGTTCCCAGATTAAGTGAAGTGTCTTCTTGTTTCTCGGATTTAAGAGTTTATGCAAGACTTGTGTCCTCTCTGCTCTCTACTGGTTTGTACAGACAGGTGTTGTAGAACCTGTGGGTTCTGTGTTTGGAGGCCTGGCTCTTCCTGTGCGCTACACTGAGCGTGTAGGGGCTGTTTCATAATCCTTTAAGCAGGAAAGAGCTTAAAAGGCTAAAGAGAATCCGTTGGTCTAATCCTAAAACCTAAAGAAGAACTCAGATTTTGATAAGAGATATCACTGGGAGAAGTTTTGTGTTCGCAAATGGAACTGGATTGGAAAAAACCAGATCTGACTGGAAAACTGAAACGTTACTCTTGCCCTCCTCACGGTCCCTCCCCCTGGCTTCTGTCAGTTCCCTGCCTTGTTCCACCCATTTCACATCATTACACAGCCACACAAGAATTATATTGCCATAGCAGACAGGATGGTATGGGGGAGTAACGATACAGAGGAAACTGGAGAATGCTTGATCTAGATAACGTGTTGTTGACTGAATGTTTTAAATTGTAGGAATATTTAACCTGAGTAATGTCCATGCATTTCTCAGTTGCTAATTCTCTTAATCCACTTGTAAACACAAGGACTGTGAAATTCATATCATATGAGTACTTCAGAATTTGGGAAAAAGTCATGGGAGAAAAATGTTTGTGTTTGAAGCTATTCCTCCCTGAAAAGTGCTCAAGCTTGAGTAGATAATACGTTTAACTTCCTGAAAGGCTATTTGCATGTGCTCTGAGTGCAAGGCTGTCACTTACTGGTTTGTTAAAAACTGTGCAAAGAGAGCTGAAAATAATAATTTCAGTAAATCAAAATTTTCAATCTTGCCATATTACGATGGTAAAACTGAAGTGCTTGTTTTGGCAAATTTTACACCAAAAACCACCTGCACTGTCAAAATTAGATTAAAAACTAAACCTTCTGGAAAGTGGGACAAATTGAAAGGACAGTGATGTTACTTAAGAGAGGGGATACACAGTCAATCTCTTTGACAGTCTTCTGTGAGACGCTTCCATATCGTTGTTCTAACTTGAGTGACCAGTGTTGGCTCTTTAATACAAAAAGTACTTTTACACATGCTTTTAAGGTTCTTGTTGACTGCAGTGAGATTTGAACTAGGTGTTGCTCTGTATCTATATAGCAGCTGTTTAGTGGTTCATATTTGTGTGGCTTTGTTACTGGAGTCTTTCAGTTCAGTGGTTCTACTTTTTAAGTAACAATTCAGGCACTTTGATCCTATATTGGCATTCTAAGTCTTCTTGCAATATTAACACTTTGAAGAGTGCTGTAGAGGTTTGGCTTTTGGTTTGGATTTTTTTCTAATTCTGTTCAAAGTGTATAGTTTTTACCAAAGCTGAGAAATGTGCTGCATTAAAGGAGAGGAAGTGAGTTGTGCTGCGCTCTTCATCTAAAAATAAAATATTTTTAAAAGGAAAGTAGCTGTTGTTGCTAGATTTTTGAAAGACTAAGGACCAGAAGTCTTCATTGTTGTTTTTAATGGATAATTCCTGGTGAATTAATTGGTCTTAGATGCAGAGCATGTCGTAATAGACCTATTTCTTATGCATTTATCATGTTTTCAAAGTATACTGGTGTTAAGCAGTGAAAATGAAAAGAGCGTTTGTTCTAAATTTAATTTTAATTTCTGTCTAAAAGCAGTCTGGCACAATTTGTGAATAAAAATGATTTGTACTGAATAAAAGGTCATTTGCCTATTAAGAGTTGATTTTATGTATTTATTAATACATTGAATGAAGTATACCAAGCTGTTCCAAAAATTAGACCATTTCAACTCTGACTTCTGTGGTGAATAGCGTGCAACTTTGCCAAGTTTGATTTGAAAATTACTGAAGTACTAAAGTACAGATGCTGTAGGTTATTTTTCAGCTGAGTCGTGTTCTGAGAGTAGTAGTAGTTTCATAGCACCATGTTCCTGAATCTTGATAGACATAATGGAAATGGAATATACCTGAAGTAGCAAGATGTGTTGTCTGTACTTATAATAGTGACTAAATCTCTTGTAATGTTGATTTTTGTTCTAGGTAAAGCAATGTATTTTGAAATTAAACTGGTAAAATTAATTTATTTTTCCTAATTTGAAAAGTGGGATTTGACATCTTCGGAGGTCTGTTAGTGTAGGAGGTATAGACCTACATATGTAGCTGATATAGTAGTCTTATAATCCAAAGTAAGACCCATTTATTTATTTGGAATGTAGGGAGAATGATGAGACAGCAAAAGAAGAGAAAACACCAGTGAAAGAGAAGTTTGCTGCAAAACCAAAGGCAATCCCTTCTCTTGGAAACAAGAATAGATTCCACCCCTATGCAAAGGAGAAGAATGCGGGCAGTGGAGAGAAGAAGGCTGTTAATCGTAATCGAGTTTTCATTAGCAACATCCCATATGACATGAAATGGCAGGCTATTAAAGATCTTATGAGAGAGAAAGGTAATTTATTCCTTATAATGCACTTCCTATAAAAAGGGGTAAAATATAATGTATATGTCCTTTGAGCCACACAGATTTGATTTGACTTTTTTATTAATTCTTTTATTTTTTGGCCTTTACTTGGTACATCTATCTTCCTTCCCCTCTTTCATCTGAGACAATTGCATTGCAGAGTAGGATTGGTAAACGAAGTGTTCATTATCGTCTGCCATTGTAGCGTGACAGCAGAGAGTATATGCATGACCTCATGACTTCTTCAAGAGATTGTGTTTTCGTCTAGTTGTAGTCTTTGTAGATTTTTTTTTAAAGGGCTATTGTATTTAAGCAACACATTTAGTGTGTTAACATATGAATATGAAAGGACGTCTTTCAAAAGTTGTTTTGTATTTCTTTGGTGGAATCTGGCTGTGGAATTAACTTTGTCTGCATTGTCATTACTGCCATGACTGTTTGTCTGGAGACTTACGTTAAAAGCTTGTTACTATTGTTGCAGTTCTGATAGAGAAATCTTAATACCCCAAACTTCTTATTTTAAGTTTTGGGGAGAAGAACGCTAATGTATGACTTCTGTAAAAAGCTAGTTCTGTGTTTTTTTTTTTTTTCTTGAAAAAATAGATTCTTCAAAAGTAATGCAAAGCACACTTGGCTTTTAGGCTGTGAAAAATGCCAGTCCCCCAGTTCTGTAACTGCTGGTGTATCTGTTGTAAGGTGACATGATTATTTGATTGGTTTATTTACTGAAACTTCCAACTTTAGAAAGTGAGTGGCTTGCTGTGAAATATTTGATGTGTAAATTTGGTTATTATTGAAGGCAAACTTATGATTGAAGACATTCAGGTAGAAAGTCACCTTAAAACAGGTGTTGTGAGTAGGATGATAAATGTAACACTTTTCAGTGAATGTTGACGTTTCATTTGTTAGGTTAAGGGACTGTGTATATCTGAATTTGTTCACCAACTATATCATACTGGCCAAAATATGATCTGTAGTATGAATTAGGTTAAATATAGTTGTTTGTTTTTAGATTTTGAGAATGTGGCTGTTGCATATTTCTGAAAATTAGCTAAATTATATAGCCATTGACAGGAGGTATGTTGGTCTGGTTTTGATTGTTGGTGAATAATAGGTGCTTCTCTATAGAGTTGTGCACAGGGGCACAGAAAAGAAAGATACTGGTGTTTAAATGCATTGTCTCTTGGTATTTTCCCTTTGTATGTCTTATGTAGTTGGTGAGGTTACATACGTGGAGCTGTTTAAGGATGCTGAAGGAAAATCAAGGGTAAGTGCCGTGGGCAACAATCTGCTAGAGGTTTAAAAGTTCCTCAGCAGTTTTATTTTTGTATAATACCTGTACCAGTTATTGGAAAGTAAGTTTCATTTCCACACTGATTTTCATTAAGATAGCTTTGAGGTTTCTGTATTAGAAATAGTCTGACACTTTCACGCAGCTCAAGCTAGCTGGCTGTAAAGGACAAAATACTTCATAAATTTCAACCAATGGCATTCACTTAATTCTTCTTTTAGCCAACATCTTTGTTTTGGTACAAATCTGTTTTATATAAAGGACGTTCAATAAATCATTGATTTTATTTAAATTTTGTTAGTGTAGTATTCTCTTCTTGGGGACATGAAGTATAAAATGTTAGCTAAGAATATACTGTTTGAAGTGCCTGATTTGACAGCTTTACACGGTTGGTACTCTAAACACTGGATTAATGTATTTGCTTTTTTTAAAACTAAATGGATGGAGATGGTTGGTAGCCAAAACAGTGCCAGCAGTGAGGCATTAAGAGTGAAGATTGTTAAAGTTCCTTTGTCGTCTTAAAAATAGTCAAAAGTTTGGCCAATAGTAGCTCCAAACCTGCAGTGAGAACTTGAGAAATGCAGGTTTGAGTCTTAACTGAAGTTGTAACAGTAGTTGTAAATGATTTTCTTCAATGCTTGCTAAAACTAAAACATGCTTTCAGCTTTCATTCACTTAGATCAATCCTAAACTCTTTGTTTTATTAGAAGGATTCTGGTGCAGTCAAAAAGGTTATTTTCTTACACAGTAATCTCTCAAATATGCTAGTAATACTGAAGAAGTATGCAGACTCCTTGTTCATTGCACTGGTATATTTGATGTATGTGGATCTGAATTCTCTAGTTGGCGGGCAGCTTTTAATGACATGATGAGTGTCTTGATTGGTTTTTGGTTATGTTTTCGTTTTTTTTTTTCCTTCTGCCCCTTCCCTTCCTTCCCCCCAGCTTTCCTTACATGGATCTGTGTGGCATTTTTCTGTAGTCCAATTCTGGTTTGGCTCAAAGAGAACAAAATATAATATAATGCATTTTGAATGGTATGTATGTTGAGAAAGTAGGAGAAATTCAGCTTGGCTACTAGTAAAAAGCATGTATTATGAATTTTGAAGCTGAAAATAACTTGATGAATAGTTATTTGACAGTGAGCTTGGATCTTTAACTGGACTCTTAAATACTCTAGCATATGTGTTGACTGACTTTTTTTTCTCTCTTTACATATGATTACAAATCATCGTGGATGTAGGGTTGTGGGTAAGTTTCTTTTTCTATGTGTGTAGAAACACTACTATCCAAACATTCTGTTCAGTTTAATGTTTTAAACTTTATTTTAACACTCCAAATGTTTTTGTTCCCTCTAAGTGTGGTCGAATTCAAAGATGAAGAATTTGTTAAGAAAGCATTAGAAACTATGAACAAGTACGATCTTAATGGAAGACCCCTGAATATTAAAGAGGTATGATTATTGCTGTTTTTAAAATAAATTGTGAAGATAATGTAACTACTGAAATGACGGGTACCATGTTTTAAGTGTCTAGCTGTGTAATTTTTATTTTTTTTAACATTTTCTTAATGGGCTAAAGTGCCTGCTGGCTTCCAGAAGGTCTTGATACTACGCCAAGTGAACTGACGAAAATATGTCCTAAAGCCAAAATAACCTAATAGTATTTTTCTTTTACACAACCTTTTAACTTCTTTAACTTTATATTCTTACCTGTGTCATCTGCTGCTGTTGAAATTCATGTTCCTTACCTGCCTCAAAATATGAGTTTGAGCAGAACAAGCTGAGTATCAGACTACTACATATGTGCAAGGATGGGGTTGGAAGCAGAGAACTTGTACTGATTTGGAAAGTGAAATTAACGTCAATGTTTCGTTTGTAGTGTTGTAGCATATAATAGTGTCTGATACAGTTCTTTATGTCCTGTTATAGCTTTAATAATGGTTATTAACATATCAAAAAAGCCTATTTAAATTAAATCAGTTCTTGGAAGAAGGTACTAGACTGACAGCCCTTTAGATTGAAATCTTTTCTACTTGTCCATAGGCTAGGTACAGCATGTGAAGTGGCAGTGCACGCTTCTTCAACAAGTGCTTTGCCAATATGCCTCAACCCTCATCTGAAAGGACCCACCTCTAGAGGTGAGGGAATTAGGTCTCCATGCTAATTCGGTTCTTGATCCCTCTGACATGGACAAGGATATTAGTTGATAATTTTGATGGGTTTATGTAGAATTTCAAACAGTACTTATTTATTACCAGTCCTGATACTGATGATTAAGTTGACTTTATTTTTGCACGTGTTGCAGGATCCTGAAGGTGAACATGCCCGCAGGGCATTGCAGCGTGTAGGAGGACAGTTTCCAGGAGGACAAGGACCTGATATGGCACCTGGATTAATGAATTTACCGCCTTCTATTGTCAACAATCCAAACATTCCTCCTGAGGTTATCAGTAACTTGCAGGCAGGCAGGCTTGGGTCCACTATTTTTGTTGCTAATGTAAGTTTTAAAATGTATTTTAAAGCTATAATACTTGATCTTTGTAAAATACCTGCATAATCCAGTTTTAATATTAAGAGGAAATGTGAAATGTTAATTGTTAATTCACAATTAGGGTATTCAACTAAAAATGCAAGACATGTATCCAGATTTTGGACGGGAAAAATGTGTTCCGCTCTTAAAGCTTTCTTGCAGTTTTAATTATTGTACAATCATATTTGAAAAAGAAGTCTTTTACATTTTTCACTATATTTACAACTACATTTCTTCTATTTTTAATTCAATATACTTTTTTCTTGCTAGTTACTTTATACTAACTTAAACTCTTATGTTTGGGTGTACTTCATCAGTTCTTGATTTGCACAAATTTAAGAAACAGGCATGGGAGTACAGCTGGTTTACAAGAACCCATCCATTTCTCAGCATTAGTATGTTAATTAGAAAATTACAATAGATTTAAGTGCTATAACTTGTTGCTTTTAGTAACATTTATGTTAGACTTGGTTGCAGCCTGTATATGTTACAAAATTGTCTGTTTACATGTATAAAAATTTTGTGAATTAAAGTTTTACTGCAGTGTAGACAATCTTTGAAAATTAATGGCAGAACAGAAATGTGCAGTGAAATCACTTATATTTATCTGTGCAAGCTTGACTTTAAAGTTGGCTGGAAGAAACTAAAGGAAGTATTCAGCATTGCTGGAACTGTAAAGCGTGCAGACATCAAGGAAGATAAAGATGGCAAGAGTCGAGGAATGGGAACAGTTACTTTTGAACAAGCAATTGAAGCTGTTCAAGCAATATGTATCCTTGGCTTTGGAAAAAAGGAAAAAAATGGTCAAATATGGCTTAGTCATTTTTAATGGCTCTTTACAGTATAGTTTTGCAAATGGTGCTTGTTTGCCTTGTAGCTAGATAAGGGACTAGATTGTAGTACTGTGCAGATTGTTTTATTTTTTTTAATAGTGACTGAATTTACTGCTAGGGTGTAAAAAGCTGTTCTTGATGAGGTTGAACAGACTTAAAATACACAGGGAAAGTGACGCCCGTGAAGACAACTTTTATATTCCTAACAGTTTATATAGTCTCTTTCTGACCTTTGAAACAGCATTCTAAATGTTAATTAAGGAAAGTTAAGACTCCTAAAAGTGGTACAAACATTAGGTAAATTTTTGCAGTGATTCTTTTGAAATAGTTAAATTGTCTTCTGTAGTTAGAGTCCTTGAATCGCATTTCTTCAGCTATGTTCAATGGACAATTCCTGTTCGACAGACCCATGCATGTAAAAATGGTAAGTTGCTTATATTTCTTTCTGCCTGATGTATCTATGCCAAAACATTGAAGGGATCATAGCATAGCATCCGTGTTTTTTTATCAGGATGACAAATCAGTCCCTCATGAAGATTTCCGTGTTGCAGACAGCAAAGGTCCACAATTACCTCGTGAGTACACGCACTTCATTTTTAAATCTTTGCACTTAATACATGTTGATAGTGTCTTGGAACAGTTTAGTAGTACTTTTGCTTACTATGGTCTCTTTATGATGCAGAGAGTCTTATGATAATAGTTATTTTTTCTTTTTTCCAAGGTGGCCTTGGTGGCATTGGTATGGGACTTGGACCAGGTGGACAGCCCATCAGTGCAACACAGTTGAACATGGGTGGTGGAATGGGGAACATGGGTCCAGGAGGTAAAGTCGTATTCTTAATTTTTAACTTACAGAGCTTAAGGTTATAATTTTCATTTCTGTGTTTGGAAGAATGCTCTTGTCAAAGTAAGCCTTGTATTGTGTGTTTTTAAGACACTGTATTTGCATTTTTGAAATACATTAGGATCTTAACTGTCTTCTAAATGGTGTTTGGTCTTTTTGGTTTAAAGGTATGGGAATAGATGGTCCTGGTTTTGGCGGAATGAATAGAATGGGAGGCGGTACGTGCAGTCAAATTCTTTGTCTTACGTGTTTTTCTAATATTGGATAGGAAAAAAAACATTCTTCTTTATTTTACAGGGCTTCCTGGATTTCGTGGAATGGAAGGAATGGCTAATATGGGGGGATTTGGAGTCAACCGAATGGGAGGTAGGTGAATACTTACTAGTTTGCTAGTACTAGTTTGCTAGTCTGTGAGCCTTATTAAAAGTCCTCTTTACATAAGGGCGAGTAATGTAAATGTGTTCAAAAGAAATATGTGGCGTGCATGGAAGCATAGGAACTGGAAGGGGAGGTGCCTCTGACTTGTGGATTAAACTTACTTCTGTTTAAACAAGCAACTGTGAAACAAGTATTGTATGAGCATCAACTTAGTTGAATATGACAGAATATTTCTGTTTTGTGCATTATTCTCTACAGAAATGTTCCGTGGTGGAATGGGAGGAAACATGGATAGAGATTTTGGTCGTAGTGAGATGCAATTGAACCGTGGTTTTGGAGATTCTTTTGGAAGAATGGGTATGGTAACTGTTAAATTTCCTGTGGCAAAGTGCAACATAGTATTGGAAGAGTTTTACTAGGAGAAAAACCAAGAAGAGGTGTGGTTTCCTTTGGTCATCTTCCTCTGTCCCTTCTCCACCAGCTGTTATTGTAAAGATGTTTGTTTATTTAAGGGTATTCATATGTGTTTGTTATGGCTGTCTCTGAAGATGGAGGTTAAGATGTTTTTTTTCATCTGTAGAATACAAGCAAAATACAAGTACAGTGGTTTTGAGGAAAGTATTTTCCTTTGTACTGTTAACTTATCCAAAGGACGTAATACCTGGCAATTAAAACATATGGTTTTGGCAATCCTGAACAAGATGTTTGTGTACTGCCTTTGTAACTTCCTGGAGTCTGCTTTTGCAAAGACATGCTGGAAGGTTGTTCTTACTGCAAATCAGACGGCATTGGATAGGAATGATGAATTTTGGTTCCCTCAGTTTTCTTCCTGCCTTTTCTCATGCTGCTTAGAATAGGATTTACTGTCCTCTTCTGAAATTGAGCAAGGTTTGTTTTGTTTATAAATGGTGTTGTCTTGACTGAGTTCATTTTTGCTAATTTTGCTCTCCCTCAAATGAGATACTCTTCTGTCTGGATAGAAGTTGAGAGCCTGGAAGTGCTTAACAACAGAGCTTTCTGTGGCTTTGTTACTATATTCTTACCTGGATGAATACACTATGGAAGACAGGCTTTCTGCTTTTTTCCTGTTCCCCCCACCCCCACGAGGCCCCTACTGTGAAAGCGAAAGGGTGTTAAGAGCATAAGGCTCGTTTAGTCTAGGAAAAAAATAATTTTCCCTCTTTGGAAGAAAAAGTTCTCCCTCTTTGGTGGGTGTTTAATTTGGGCAAGTCACAACAAAGGGTAACTGTTACGTGCTGCTCTTCAAGCACTGATAATTGTTTAGCAGTAGTAGATATTTAGTAAGGATGCTAGTTAAGTTTGTCATAAGGTCTAGTAATTTATGTCTTAAAAATCAGGTGTTATGCTTTCAGTATGTGTACTTCAGCATAGGATAAATATCTGTTTCTTGAGTGAAAATCCAGAGCTGCTTCAGTTATAAATGTTCATACAAGCAACAGACTTCTGAGTCTTCTGGTAACGTGCTGGTCTTGAAATAAGTGAGTATAGCCACTGTGAGAAACTGCTGCGGGCATTGGTCATTCAGTAGATGTCAGCAAGCTTCAACTTGCAACCTGTTAGCAATCTTACTGTTAAAATGCTGTTCTGGTTTGAGATAATACTCTCCTGGAGCCATGCACCTTTAAAATTTGGGAACTGCAGAAAACCAAGATGAGTTTTAAGTAGCAGAAGCAAATAGTATTGTTTTATTATAGTTAAATACCATGTTTAGTCAGGGAATTCCCCAGTGTACTCTTATTACAATATTTAGGTTAATAATATATTAAAAGGAAATGCTGTGAGTGCATTTGGCTTCCATACCACGCCAGTTTCAATGAGGGCAACATAAGACAGTCTTTGATTGGACTATGGCATCAGTTAGTGAAAATGAGGATGTTTGATTTGCAGTGATTTAAATAGCTAAGATTTTAAAGTATCCAAAAAATCAAAGGTTGTGTCACAGTCTATCTCCAAACTTATCATTTTTCATTGATGCAAATCCAGTAGGGAAAAATGTACAAGGAGAGGGTGTTTTGAAGGTCAGAAACAGCTGAATACATGCTTACTATGATTATTTCAATTTTGGTTTTGTTTGTTTTAAAGTGCGTCTTAGGCTGCTAGGGAGACTTTTCCTTTTAAAAGAGAGGGAGTATAACTGGGATACATTCATAAACTCTTAAAGGTTTCTAGTTTGGAGAAAGTAGGATTTTTTTCCTCACAATTCTTTTTAAGGTTTTGGCTTTTCATCTTTAGCCTAATGAATAAGTATTAAGACGTTCATCACATGCGATCTATTGGCTGAAGTACTGTGAGTAATCCTGCTGGTGTTGAACAACCATAGGCTCTTGAATGGGCCAGTCCATGTTTTTTGAGGTTTTGGTATGGCTCTGGCTGCATGTTATCTGAGAAGTTGATGGAAGACTGCTTGTCTGGAAAGTATCATCAGTGACCCTGTTTAGATACTGAAACAGTAGTGTGTAGCCAAAATGGGCCAGTAGTGTGTAGCCAAAATGGGCCAGTAGTGTGTAGCCAAAATGGGCCAGTAGTGTGTAGCCAAAATGGGCCAGTAGTGTGTAGCCAAAATGGGCCAGTAGTGTGTAGCCAAAATGGGCCAGTAGTGTGTAGCCAAAATGGGCCAGTAGTGTGTAAACTTAATAAGTATTAAACTTTAAATTAAACTTAATAAGCATAAGTAAAAACTGAGATGTTTCTTTTAGGGATGAAAATCAAGCAAGAAAAATGTAGTAACTGACAGCTCCAGAATTACCTGCAAAATCCTGCTTCCTTGTATACAGGTTAACAACTGAGATGATTATGCTGCCTATATCCTGAAATATTGCCCAGTATTGTAGGAGGCTGCCTTTCGTCAGTCCATCGCTTTTGTTTTACCTTTTCTGTCTTCAGAGTGCTCTTTTTGTAGACACTAGGTTTATTGGAATGGATTTGTTTGAGTTGGTTCTCTGGAACGATTGGAAGTGCTTGTTACAGAATCCGCGGAGCCCCTTGCTCTGGTCAGCATTGACAAGAATGCAGTTCTTGAGTTCCTGCAATTCTGGAAGCTCCCTTGGGATTACTTTCCTGAAATGTAGTGCTTCAAGGAAAACTCTGGTTTTATTTATTTATTTGTTCTATTAAACCCTACTCTCTAGAATCAGTTTCTGACACTATTCTGGAGCTTTCATGGTTCTGTCAGGTACCCTTTAGTATTGCTTCCCTTTCTCTCCCCCCTTTCTTTCTGCCAAATTCTATCAGTTCTCTGATATGAGATATGGCTCCTTCAGTTTCAGATGTTTGTGCTGCTGACAGGTTGTCAGAGGAAAACTGTAGCTAGAAATCAGAGTAGCTTGTATCTTGTAACAGAGGAGGAGGAGCTAAAGTTACTTGCAGGGTATTTCCTACCTAGTTTGCATAATAAAGGCACGGGTTGAAGTGTTCTGTAGCAAAAGAATTGCCAGGTAACACTGAGATCAGTGCACTTTAACGTTGTGTGCTTTGCTGTTGTCACTAACTGGCAGTTTCGGTGTATGTCACTATATTATTTTTTTTCTGTTTAGGTGGTGCAATGATTGGTGTTTTTGCAGGAGGAATGGGAGCGCCTAGAATGGGCCCAGTAGGATCTGGAATGAGTAGGTTAACTTGTTTCAATAGAATGTAAATGTGTAGGCAATGTAATGACGTGGTGTCCGTGCAATTGTTTCAGAGGATTTGCTGCGCAGCGTTTTGTCAGCGTAGGAAGAAGTAGAATTCCGTTGCATGGGACTCCCAGTCTAATAGTTTTTAAGGTTGTTTTGTTGAGGTAAAAAATCAGAGGAAAACTTGCTAATGCAGTCTTCCCTTTGAGGATGTAGTTTTGAAATGGTTTGAACTTTTGGTTTGGAGGGAGAAGTGATTCAAGTAAACTTGCGTTCCAGAAAAAAGATAAATAGGCAGAGATAGTTACTTATGTGAACCTGAAGCTGAACTTAAATACTTCAGTAATCTCTCATAATTGAAATAAAAAAATCAGTCTTGAATTTCAGATTATCACTCAGTTGAATTTTGTGCAAAGCTCAAACACTGAGTTTGTATTATGGAAAGAGTCTCAGTTCCTCAAGCTAGAGCAGATGAGAAAGTAAAATCTTGCTAAGGACAATCTTGTGAGGCATAAGGCTTAGAGGAGGTCTGTCATGAATGATCGTGATAGTCTTGTTTTACGTTGTTAATTATGAATCCAGAAAAATTATAATAGAATATAGAATATCTGAATGCCATTGATCTTGGTTCATTATGTAATGTACTTTAATATATTCCATTGCATGTATCAGGGAAGGTCCATGCTCTGCACAGGACTTGCAGGAACGGCTGTTCTTTCCAAAATAGGCTTTCTCTGTAAGACTGTCATTAAATGTGGTATGGCTGCATTTAGTAAAGCCAAATGGTTTTGCTTCCTGCATTCACGGTTGTATATATGGTCCAATTACCTGTACCTTAATATTTCCACAGTCATTTACTTAATCTCTTTTTGGTGCAGGGTATCATATTCTTATTAATTAAACTAGATGGTCTTTAAATCTTAATTGTTTTACCTGTGGTGTTGAACATCTTATGTTAGGTGATGTGAATAACAGCTTCATGCAATTTGCTTTTTACTTCTGTACAATAACTGATACTTTGTTTCTTCTAATGCTCTGACTTTAAATATTAGCCATGTTACTAGATGAATCACTGTGCATGTATGAATTATTTTTCCTGACACAAAAGAATTTAGACTTTTTTACAAGATACTTATTTATTAATAAAAACAAACCAACAAACTTGTTATTCTCCTTTTTCTTTCTCTGTAGGTGGTGGAATGGGTGGTATGAACAATATGGCTGGAGGAATGGGAATGGGCATGGATCGGATGAGTTCTGGTTTTGATCGAATGGGACCGGCTATGGGTGGAGGCCCGGACAGGAACATGGATATAGATCGAGGATTTGTGCCTGGCCCAATGGGAAGTGGAATGAGAGAGAGATTAGGTTCTAAAGGCAATCAGATATTTGTGAGAAATGTAAGCATTTGAAACGCAGAAAAGATAAGCCTATTTTGTGTGCATATTTCACTACATGCTCTTTCTTTTTGTAATATTTTGCTATTAATAATTTTTTTTTTAAATTGTAGCTCCCTTTTGATTTGACCTGGCAGAAACTGAAGGAGAAATTCAGTCAGTGTGGTATGTATGTGAATCTTACCTCTGCTTAGCTCCATTGAGTTTGCATTCTGTGTCTTGTTCTTTAGATAAGGGCAGTTTTATAAATAATTTTAGGTCTGACATAACACATGAGACTATGGTACAGTATGGACTGTGTTAGTTGAGAGTGCTCATCTCCTATAAACTTTAACCCATCTCATTAAAATTACCCTTTGAACTTTTTCTTTTTTGAGGTAGGTATTAGTTATCCTCTGGGATATAATGTAGCATTTATTTTGAGATAAATGCATGCAGGGGTGTGGGACTGGCCAGGTTTATACATTATTTCCAGTAATGGAGCCATATCAAATCAGAGTTAATAATTTGTCAATCCTGTACTGATTCACCTTTTGTCAAGAAATAAAGTCCCCCCCCATTTTTTTCATGTAAGATACAGGATTTCTGTGAATATCCAATAAGTACAAATCTCTAATTAAGAAAAGTTTTCTTTTTACAGAAGTGAATGAAAACTGATTCTTGTATGTAGAAACGTGATTTTTTTTAAACTCACAGAATGGAATAGGTGAATATAACAATGTAATATTTCAGAATGAAATAAAAGAATTATGGATGACTTCACTTACTTTGCAGAGACAGGAAGGAGAAATAACTTAAAACATCTTACTTTTATGTAAGACAGTCTTCATACAGCTATTTGCAGAGTGGATATAAATTAGAAGTTGCAGTTCAACTATGAAAATATTTCAGGTGTTCAAATGCATTTAGTGGTTACAGGAACTTAAGGTGTGCTTACATTCCAGGACTCAAAGCTTTTGTTGCTGAATTATAGACAGATCTAGCATACCAGGTTTTCAGAGTGAAGTTCTCCCTTCTAGCATTTTCATGACAATGTTGCTGCTGTTATAATTCTGGGAGCTGCTGGTGAATATCCTAGTTTTATGCTGGGATGCCATGCAGTTAAAGGACTGCATAAACCCTCTCTGCTTTTAAATACAAAACAAAGCCCTTCCCCATAATTCACATTCAGTATTAAACTTTAATCAAGTTTCCATGACTGCATAACAAGTTAGTCTGTAAAATCACCACCACCTTTGATTTTGCTTCAGATTTTTTTTTAGGGGTTATCCTATGTGTTTTCTTCCTTGCCATCCACCTTTTCCCTTAATATGGACAGGCGTGAAAAAAAGATTCTTGTGCAAATTCATTAAACAGTTTTCTACTAAAATCGTTTAAAGTATTTAAGAGAAGTTTTTGAAGAAGTAAAACATCTTGTGCAGATACAATTGTAGTATCAAGTGATGTATGTTGGGAACATCTGTGCTTTTGTGAAGATGTTTATTGATATCCTGTTATCATCAACTTCTTAGTAATATACTTGCACTTACACTTAGGGATTGCATTGTTTTCTACAAACATACAGATAAACAGGATCTCTGTTTTTTAATTCTTAACTGCCTAGGCAACTTTCAGGGAGTTCAGATTTTTTTATACTCTCCAGCGGCTATCAGATGTAAGGATTATGTCAAATTGTTTTTAAGAATGATAAGCACAAATATAAACAACAGGTTGAACCTGTGGAGGCATGGTCTTTATATTTCCTTATGATACTGACATGAAAACAATTTATTTCAGTGAAAGGCCAGTCTTCTATTACATGCCACGTAAAAATAAAAAGCCTTGTGTTTTAGGGGAGAATTTCTTGTTCCTGCTGGCACTTAAAGGCTTGCTACTCTGTGGCATCTGCATAGAAATGTTCCCTCATGAGTTGAGTTTCCAATGAATTGGGTAGTGCATGCTATTTGTTTTTTGCTCTGCAACTTTTTTTTTTCAAAATTATATGATAGTTATGATTAGTTGATAATGTGATTATTATACTGCAGTGAACATGGTGGACTGGATTGAACTATCATTCAGTTAGAGGATGACAATTAATCATACTTTTGGCAGTGTGGCTCCACCAGTGAAACACAAAACTTATCTGTAGGCTTATAGGGCACTTTGTTTCAAATTTGATGTCCAGTTCAGGCATGCTTCATCTTATGGTAGTCTGAAGGATCAATTTGAAACAGTGGGACTTTGTGTGGATTCTTTGCTGCTGTTTTGACCTATCACCTTTCCTGAATAAGTGAATATACTGTAAGTCTGATAGTTCTAATATTATATGTCCCCCTAGATTATATTTAGAACTGTTTTTATCACTTCTGATTAGTTCTTTAAGTTTTTAGTGCACTGAAGGTGTAAAATAACTGCTGTTTAACTTGTTTATTTAGGTCATGTAATGTTTGCAGAAATAAAAATGGAGAATGGAAAATCAAAGGGCTGTGGAACAGTCAGATTTGACTCGCCAGAATCTGCTGAAAAGGCCTGTAGGATAATGAACGGCATAAAAATCAGTGGCAGAGAAATTGATGTACGCTTGGATCGCAATGCATAATTTAAAACTGTGTGTTCAGGAACATTCCTATGTCTGTTTAGCTTCTCTATCCTAGTAAGTCATTTTTAGTAACATTGTATGCTTACAAAAGCTGTAAAAAGGAACTTTTAAATCCCACCAGCCTTTAACAGTATAGTGTTTAATATACTGTGATACTTGTTAACTGAATCTTACAATGTTTGGTTTTTAAAGACAATTTGCCTGATTTTTGTTGTTTTTTTTGGAGGCACTGAGCACCTGCAGGTCCCGTTAAACTGTGGGAACTTTGGATGCTCAGCGCCTTTGGAAAATTAGGCCAAGTGTCTCTAGTCATTCAGTTTAAATGAATGGTTATACTGTTTTTAATAAAATAAGCCATTTTCTCTGTTAAGATTGCATAGTGGGATTTGTTTAGTGTTTTCTGATTTTTATTTCCCCCCCAGCGTGTATCAGCATTGTAATGTAAAAACTAGGTGTCTTTTTTCCAGAGATTTGGTTTTATATGCTTGTTGTTGTCATACTGTAATTCTTGACTCTAAAGGAAAGGGCTCCAATTAGGCTGTGATGTTTCTGTTCTACTTAATATTACTTTAATGCCATGACTTAGTTCTGTAAATAAGATTTAGAGCCCAATGGGAGTTTTGGATTTATTTTTTTTTAATTTGACTAAATGAAGAAACTGATCTTTCTCTTCTGCTTTTATTTTTTCATCAGTATAATCACTGATTAAAACTAGTTACCGCAGACCCTTGTAGGATTGTTCCCTATGATGCCAAGTTCATATAAAATTGATAATACGGTAAATACTAAGTACAGTACAAGACAAATTGCTCCCAATTTTTTATCTATTTTCCAGCCATTCAGGTGAATTGCCAGAAAAATAAAAACAACTGAACAGATGAGAGAAATGGCTGTGTATGTCAAACCACTGCTGTTCACTTCTATGGGTCCTGATGTATTTATGAAGGCAGTTTTTATAAACCAGGGTATTCCCAAACAGAGCATATCAAATATGTTGGATCCTACAATGTTAGACATAGCCATATCTCCATTTCCTGTAAAAACAAGAAGTACAAATAAGCCCGCATAGTTGTGCAGTATGAAATTGCCAAACTGTTTTGGAGGAACAGAGTATCGGTCCTCAACCTCAAAGGGTAAAACACCCTTTTCAGCCTTTTTGTTCTAAGAACTATAGATACGATTCCACAGACCATAGTTTTGGGTACTGCAAACATAAAAATGTCTCCCTATATCACCAGCATCTGCAAAGTTGCACTTAAAATAAGCTAGACAGGTTACTCTAAAATCCACAGTTATGTTTAAAATACCAAGACCTACGGTTATGTTTTGCAGTAAAACTGTTAACGTGCTTAACAGCAAATCAAACCAATCTAGAATACTTCTCAGAGAGGTTTTTAAATGTCTGAACCACAGCCTCTTTGGGTAAGCTATCTTATTTATTAGTAGCAAACTAAAATCTAGAATCTGGAGCAAAAATTTTAAAGTCACTCCTTGAATTTCCAAAAATGTTAATTTTTTTTCCATAGTACCTTTTAAACATGTCTATTGAAATGAGCCTGAATACCAAAAGCTTTACCTTTTCGAGCCACCAGCACACTTGCAACTGTATCTGGTAAGCTTGTTCCTGCTGCAAGTAGTGTGAGACCCATTACTGACTCTGGAATTCCCAGTGTTTCACCTGTAGTTGGTAAATAATGGTAGAAAACACAAGTATAGTTTTAGCTTGTTTCATCCAAAAAATTTCTTTGGACTTTTCTTGCTGGAGAAAAGATCAGTAATCATACAATAATTCCAAGAGGAATCTGCTCACTAGCTTAATGTGACTAAATATAAAGTGACTGAACCATGAAGTATTTAAAAACAAGAACAAAGGAATGTCATCCTGTTCTTGTTCATCAGTCAAATAAAAAGGAACTGTGATATAGTAACCATCTTATTTTACAACTTTCTCAGAGAATTAAGAGGAGGGTCTCCACTGTTCAAAATGGTATGAATTATGAATTACTCTTTCAGACACAGCAGAAGTTTGAATACCTAACATTTTTGGTTTTGAGCATCTCATCATTAGCGCTTGAACATGTTTTGGAGCAATAACTCTTATAATAAAACATTCACTCTTTAAAGGGGGAGAAAAAAGCACGAGTTTCATAGGGAGGAGGGTCATTAAGATTGTTACTGCAATACTGTCTCAACTGCATGACTTACACACTTTGTTCCGATTAGAAAGCTCAAGTTTTTTAGTTCTTTTGCTGAATTTAGAAGAAGCATAATGAAGAACTGTTAAATGACTTAAGTATGAGTAAGTCTTTTAGAAGCACGATTTTTTTTAGGTAAACACTTTAAGAACAGTTTTAAATGGTTATTAAAACAGCAGCCTACCCCTCCCGCCTGTTTTTAGTACCATATGTGCTGAAAGAGTATTAGTTTCTAACTTAAAATACAGTGATTCAGGTCTTCAAAACTCTTTTAGCTGCCTTTAGTTCTACATACCATTCACAACCATCTACATGCTGAAGTTCTTGATACTTCTGTTCAAACCGTTACATAATTAGTTTTTCTTAAACTTTTGTTCACTAAACACTTAATTTTTTTTGTTGAAATCTGAATTCTTGCTTACAATGTTTTGACACCAATAAGCACAGTTTTCTTAAAATAAGAGGCGGTATGCTGTAAGCTAGGTCAGCAATGATTGCCTAGTACATACCAGCTTAGTTTAGATCAGCCCAGTAAATTTATGTTTGAAACTTACTTTCCGTTCAAAGGGACTAATGTGATCCTGTTGTAAACTTTTTACTGGTATTTCTTTTTTCATCACTCCTAATGTAAGAGATGTGTAGGATGGAGGGACCAACACGATCAGCTTTTGTAAACTAATCTAAGCAAATGAAGGTGAAATATGAGTGAAGCAGCTTTACGCACCCAACAGTAGTTTCTAGCCCTCTGAAAGTTATCATAGAATCTAAACTCAGGTGAATCTATTTTTTTTAAGATAGATTAATCTTCTAGTTAAAATGTAGAGTTGTTTTTTTTTCTTTTCGTTTTCTGGCAATTGACCATGAAGAGAGAATGGTCTTATTTTTCTAGCCTTTGTTTCATTTGTGTATCAGTAGCAGTATCTTGCTATAGTAATGAAAATTTCTTTGCTAGTAACAAAAAGGTGTACTAAATTAGGTTTGTTCTTGACCATCAAAATGTAGTCCCCTGCTATGAAACACATTCTCATAGGCCATTCTCATATGAGAACAATTCTCATAGGCCATTTATGCAATGATAGAATATTTTTGAGTCACCTTTCATGAAAGAACCTAGACTTGAATATATATATATATACATATGTGTAATTTTTAGAGTTTTAATGTGTAAATAGAACATATTTGACCTAGAAGTAGTGGGACAAAGACCCCAAAGCTGCTTGTGATGACTCCTCAACATGGACTAACACTAACACATTATTTGAAACTCCAATGTACCTGCTTTCATATGAATTAGTGTTTTGTCTAGAAGAATGGCAATAACTTTCATTTGGATCCTGTTTCAAAGGCTTCTAGCATTCAGACAGTAAACCCTTGCTTTCTAGATACAAGTGGAAAAATTTTTGACAAAGGAGTGAACCTGCTGGGTGTTATATCCAGAAATCTATTAGTAATTTCTCACAGGTCTACCTTTGTGTAGGTCTGTGTCTGCAGTCAACATTTATTGAATTTAATTTGAAGACAATTTAGGATGCTGAACTAGCAGAATACTGAGGTAGGATTGGTGAGCTATAATGTGGAAATGGCAAGCTTTGTGCAATTTCTTTCCTGTTTAGTGGTTTCTTTTCTGCTTGTTCTTAAAGACTTTTTTTCTTAAGCTGACTGGAGAAACAGTGAAATGAGGAAACTTTTAATACTTTAAGATATTTTTAGAAAAGTTGTTTTTACACTCTTTCACACCCTTTCCCTCACTTAAAAGCAGTGCTTTTACTGTTTGACTTTATGATGTGGATTTTTAAGAGATACACACATACCTGCACACCCAAGAATATTTAATGAATATACAACACTATAGTTAAAATAATACAAAAACGTGGGCATCTTTTTTGGCAGTTCATTTAATGCCAAGTCTCTTATTATAGTGTTCAAAAAAATTATAGGTATAGAAATAATGGATATTTTTACAAACACCTGAACCTTTAATTCCAGTCTTAGTGGCTTCCATGTGTGTCAGACTTTAGCTTCATGAATTTATTGCTGTGTACCTAATTGTTTCACTTCATGAAGCAGTTTAATGAAACTGTCCTTTTAAATATAGGCTGTTTTTTGTAGCTTTGCAAACAAATTCTCTTTCATGTGATGATAAGCAGTCTGAAGCAGCTAAATTCTAAAGTAGTTTTCATTAGATGGAAGGAGGCAAATGAAGCAGTCAAACAAGGGTTTTTGTTTGTTTGTTCTAAGCAAAATATGTGTTGCTAAACTAACTGTTAATTGTAAAAAAGAAAACTTCGCAGAGAAAAAGTGTTTTTTTTTTTCAGTGATTCTTCATTGGCTGCTTCTGTAAAGCAGCAGTAGTTAAGGTACCTACCTGCTATCGTTATCATCCATACAAGAACGTAAGTTATTGCAGAAATCCATGCTGCTGACATTAAAAATGTCACCATGAACCAGTTCCTCCAAAACCGTCTTCTGCAATCTGGTGTAGTCAAATAGAGTAGTGTAATAATAGGAAGAGATAACACCCACAAAATTCTCTTCATATCTGCTTCAGGCATGGTGAAGACACTTGGATGATCTGTTGAGGAAGTAACTGTTTTAAACTGTAGCATTATGTTTGAATCCTTAGTATACAGTCATACTATTTGCTTCTACTTTTGAGAATACTGGAAAAAGGTTAAAAAAAAATAATTCTTTGTGACGTTGTAATTGTCGTCTTATTAGTACCTATAACACACTTGACTAAACTCTGAAATCAAATGTTCTTTATTACCATGTCACTAGGAGAGAACCAAGGTGGATGAAAAAATTATTTTCCTGTAAGGTTTATGTAAAATGTTTGCCAAGATTTAGTACCAGCTGCTGATTTGCTGAAGTGAAGAGGAAAAGTGATCTGTGGCCCCATCAGAGCTATCGCTTTACTTATGCTATAATGCATATTTTGAATAACAAACTGGCCATTTGTCGTAAGAGTACAATATAAGTACAGAAGCAGCATGCGTTTCAGCTGATACTGCGTTTTACAGGCTGAGTTGCTGGGAAGTTTCAAATATGCACAGCAACAACTGATGTTCTATTACTGACACAAATAAGCAACTCCCCTAGCATTCCTCTAGTAACTACTATAAATATCACAACTATAATTTTACTTAATGTTATATTCCAGGGAAGAATAATGATTTACTTAAGTACTATGCTAGAGTTCTTTTGTGAACAAAATCTGAATAATATCTCAAACCATACTCTTTATTAGAACTGATGCAAACAGGCATGTAGCGTTTAAATTTAATAATACTTCTACCTTCAGAGATTTCATCAAGCCCATACAAGCCTGTTGAAAGTTGAGAATAGTCCATCTCATCTTGAAAAATACCACTATCTGTTCTTGACTGCTGACGAATTAGAGGTCCACTCTCTTCCCTCCATCCAGCCAATGGCTGCTGCTCAGCATTCTCTTCCATAGCTTTTGTAAAATGCGAACAGCAGGGACTGAACCTTTTCATGAGGCATTGGTTGATTTTAATGTCAAAACACAGTACCAGAATATAACACCCATATATTAATAATAAGGAAGCACTTTCATACCTAGAATGAAAAAAAAAAAAGAAAAAAAAGATTTTACATAACTTGTAATATATATATTAATATATAAAAATAAACTCATTAAAATGGCTGGCATAAGAAGAGAAAAAACTTGCATGAATTGTGAAAGGCAAAAACAAAAGCATCTGTTTGCACTTGTATGGGCAGTGTCATGGAAGTTAGTAAGTGTCTCCATGTCTTTCAGTAGTTTGATTCATTCCACTCCCCTGCAGAATCTTGTCTGTGCATTGTATAGCTGCATGTTTTCCAGGGGAACTTACTGAACAACTGATGTTTGCAAAATTGAGTCTTCATATGATGGTTATGGAGAGGTATAGAACGTGCTATTCTGAGTGAGAAACTTCAGGAATATAGTACTGGACCTGACTGTACTGAGACAACAGGAATTTCAGTGTTGACTGAAGAGTGTTAGTGTCAGAAGCTCGTGATCCGCTTCTGAGACATGTTTTTTTAGTGGTTAAAGGATTAAAGGAAGCTTCTAAAAGAAGCAAACTCTGAAGACTAATTGCTATGCCAAAACAGGTATGATAGAAATCCTGAAGTCTGTACAGAGAAACCTATGCAGATCACACTTTATAAATATGCAGGGTTTGAATGTTTAGGTAATGATCGTTACAAGCATTGTGATTTTCTACATTTTTAAAGCCAACAGGATGTTTTTTTCTGTTAGTGAATGGCAGTTCAGGCTACTTGAAGTTTTTTGTTTTAACACTGTTTCACTAATCTCCAGTCAACATGACCTCAACACTACTCGTGCTCTTACCAGTAAATTCTGCTGTCAGATATCATCGCAAGGACCGCCGCTACACTAATTGTATATGCCAGGCAGTCTCTAAACAGCGGCCAACAGGATAGCCTCGAAACCTGCAGATCACAGATTCATTCACATTTTTTTTTTAAATTTGTCTGTAATACTTTCACTAAGTGCTGTAAATACTGCATCAATATGTTGTTTCTATATTATGTACAAATTTAAGATTCTTAGGAATGACTTAAGTATGATATTTAACAAGTTAGTGTTTTTAAAAACTTTCATAGCAACTTATCTTAAAACAGATTACATGCTGGTTTTGCTACTAAATAATAAACTTGACAGTTGTCATAGTAAGTCTCTCTTGACTTTTGTTGGCAAAACAGAAAGGATAACCATTTGGTTCTTAGGTATGGAACTATCAAAGTTGATACATACCATGCTAGAAAGCAGCCCACAAGCTGCACAAATCCCAAGAAGATTATAGATTGCTGATCCGAGGATGGTGCTAATGCCAATATCTCCCTTTGTCACGAAGACTCCTGCAAGCAAAATGACTCGGGTATGTTCCAGTTCAGCAGGCAAGGTAAAGAATTCTGGATTCTGAGGAGTCAAAGCATGTGTCTCTTACCTAGAAAAGCAGTGACAAGCTCTGGAGCTGAGCTTCCAGCAGCCATAAAAGTTGCTCCAGCAACATCCTGAGAGAGGCCAAGGCCTGAGGATAGAGTAAAAGTATTGCTTTAAAAATAAAATTAAAAAACTTCAGTAGTGTGTACCTATTACATGCATTAGTATATGATGTTAAAAGCTACTGCAGTTCAATGGAATGAACTTTGCTTGCTTTCATACAGCTAATGCATTTATTTGAAATGACCAAAATGTATTGAAAGGGTAGCCTCATTTATTGGGCTAACTTATTCCCAGCTTTATTACAGAAAATAGTTTAAATACTAGAAGAGGAGCACTGATAGTAGAAGACATTTTGGCATGATCTTAAAATGTAAAATAGGCATACTTATGTAGGATCTGAGTGTATCATAAGGATAACAATTGCAGGGAGATTCCTTGGACTACAGTGTGATAAGGCTACATGATTCAAGGCAAGTCTATTTCAAGGGAAATCTGTGCTCCTGTGTCTTAACATACCAGAAATATTAGGTAAATTCAAACCAATGCTTGGATGAGCCTGTCTTGCTTGAATGCAGTAAGATTTTTGTTCTGGTAAGTTGTCTGTTTCAGAAATTTAACTCGCTTTTTTGATCAAGGTGTGCACACTAAGAATAGGCAAGTATGGCTAACTATGGAATGACAATCTAACATTTATTGTCAGTAAACAAACAAACAAACAAAAAACTAGCTCTGTAGCAGTGCTTAAGCTTACATTTCCTGTAAGTGGTCCGATGTGGAGAATGCTTTCCAGTTCAGGGATGAGTTTCCCTAGCTTTTTTGTTTGTTTGTTTTTTAATTCTTTGCAATGAAAAGCTGAACTCTCAGCCAAGACCATCTTTTTAATTCTGTGGTCTGCTGAACCCAAGGAAATTACCACAGGTTAATGAGATTTCACAGAACTGCTGTAATTATATTCCTTTTCTTTCTGTGTCATCCCTTTTATATGTAAGCAGTTGCTCATACTGGTACTTGTTCAGTACTTTGAAAAAAATACCAAAACTTCAGCAAGGACATCAATTCCCATGATTTAATATAGGAGAGGTTTGGGATTTTTTCCTTCCTCCCCACCCCCCCCACCCCCTTTTCCCCCTCTTGCCTTTACTGGTAACGTGGATTTACAGCTACTCACCTAAAGTTATATCATATTGTCAGTTTCCTGAGGAAATTTTAAGATTTTCTTCCAGGTATAAGGAAAGCACATTTTAAATAAATGCTTAAGAGGAGTGTAATCAGAGTTTATTTTTCAATACAGCGTTGATATATTGCATTGAATTAAATGTTTTATTGATAAAGTCTAACTGTGCAAGGAGACTCAGAACTTTAGTTTGGTCTCCAGAGCACTCCAACTTTGGTACTTTTCAAAGAGGATCTACATGAACTTAATTTTAGAGGAAAAAGGAAGGATGTTCACTTACATTCACTAATGATCTCTAGGGAAGGCAGGAAGTAATCATCGCACACAATGGACACGGCCAAAAACATGTAAAGTATAATTATGAAATAGATAACGATTCCTCCATCCTTTCTCTCCTGTGGTGTAAAAAACCCCTCAGGAAACTCCGATGAAGAGGAGAGGACACAGTTCGTCCTGTTTTCTGAAAAGTGAGTACAAGGGCGTTACGCACCCCCACGCCGCGTAGTTCTCAGGCAGCGGAGCGGCGTGTGCTCCACACGCGGGCTGCCTTCGGTGGGGCTCTTTCTCTGAAAAGGGGTTTATCTGCCTCGTAGGCTCCAGGGCAGCCTCGGGAGAACCGCTGGAGTCGCCGCGGTGCGAGCGGGCTCACACCGGCAGCAACGACCGCGGGCAGAGCCCCTGAGGGGGCACCCGCTGAGGGCTCAGCTCCCGGCTCCTACCTGCGTCCGCAGCCGGGCGCTGGGCCCGCGCTCCCCGCGGCGGCGGCTGCCAGGCCGCCAGCAGCAGCGGCAGCAGCAGCAGTGTCCGCGCCACCCGCCGCCTCCATCGCCCCTCAGCTCCCGCTCGCATTTCGGCGGTGCTGCAGCGGCTCTGAGCGCCGGGAGGAGAGAGGCGGCCGGGGTTGGGGCCCCGGACGGTCATGTGAGGGCCGGGGCCCGTCCTCCCCCCGCGCCTCGTGGAGTCCCGGCCCCGGGCTCCCTCAGGGTGCTGCCGCCCCGCCCGAGCCGCGCCCGGCTCCTCAGGGCGGCCGCGAACCGGTCACCGGCCCCCCGCTCCGAGTGCCTCGCCTGGGGGCTTCACCTCAGGCTCCCTCAGGAGCCGATGGGTACCGCTGTCAGGCTGTCACTGCCTCTCTCTCCACATCCTCCTCTCCATTTGAGATGGAAGGTTAATTCAGCCTGTTCTGATGGAAGCTGTATTTTTTTTTGGGCCAATTTCTCTTTGTTCCCACCGATTCCACCAAAATTCCTGTCAGGCTGTGCGAGTACCGGCCTTGTCCCCCCTTGGGCGGAAGAGATGTTCGTGCTATTTAGGTAAACTATTCAGCAAGGCCGAGACCGACCACGCAATCCTTCCCTTCGGAGCTGGTTAACTAAAATTCTTTGTCTGGTGACCTTTTCACAATGAAGTCATGTGTATAATTGAGGATTAAATGGTAAAATACAGTCTTTTAGCAACATGGCTTTATAGAGCCATTCCCCCCGCTTCCCCTAGCCACTGGTTACTCAGAAAGGAAAAGAGTTAGTTTTCCACTAAATCTCTTACAGACGTGTCTCCACAAACGTTTTCAATCCCATTATGCAAAATGACATTTTGAGGTGCCTGTGTTGCTATTAATCATTTATTAGGTGCAGGGCTAATGCTTACAGTTGTGAAAAACACGGGCAAACTTGAAAATGGTGTTTTGCTTCATTGCATCTAATCCTTCCAAAATCTTGTTCCCTACATCCCTATTGCTCGGCTAACACATGATCAGCCTCTCTCTAGTATACAGAAGATGAGATAAGGTGATAAAATGGTTATTTTTCTTCTGCAGTAAAATGGAAAGAGTAAACAATCCTGAAGCCACCATTAGAACATGAACACTCGCAATTGCTGTTGCCCGTTTCGGAACCTTCTGTGGCCTAAATTTTATTTATTTATTTATTTTGCTTACCACAGTAAGAATGATTTTAACAGTCAACATTTTTAGAGGTGACAAGTACCTTTCAGAGAATGAGTTATCCATGCTTTCTGAAACATATACCAAAGTAGAGTTATGGCAGCTGCTGCTCCTGCTTTACAGGAGGAAATAAATCATTTTGGTTTTGAAAGATTTAAGGATAGGATTTTCTTCCAAATCCCACTTTCCACCGTAATAAAACGGTACAAATTTTCTTGTCTAAAGTACCAGTGTCCATTTCCCTAGATAGGTCAACAGAAAGGGTTTCATTATCAGGATAAGCAGCTTCCTTGGCATTACCTGGCTCCTTCCCTTCGAGCTTATCACTTACTTACTCTTAGAACCTCAGCAAAATTTTCTAATATCTGCTGTTTCACTTCAATTTAGATAATTTTTTGATGATGCACTCTTTTTTTTTACTGCTTTAAATTGCTCATGGACCTGCCATTCTGATTGGAGTGACTTCTCTGGTACAGCATAGTGCTTGCTGTGTAATTAGGAAAGCTTAGTCATGTGATTTCAGGATTTGGAGGTTTTACTATGGTCTGGTTTTGCTATGCATTCAAGCTCTAATTCCTTTTTGCAGGCACCCCCTCTCCTTGCATAGCTGAAGCAAACAAGAGCTTTGATTTTGAAGACTGAAGCCTACTTATTTTCCCAAGAAGTTGTGAGTGAGGTTGCTGTGCTCACGCCCTCCTTGCAAAGCACACCCTTGGAGAAAGCAACAAATAGACGGAAAAAAAACCCAAAGTCTTTCAGCGTGACGAACCATGTGCTACATATCTGTGTGCTTGACCCAGTGCAAAAATACGCACAGCTAGACTGTGTTTTGGCCTCAGCATGGCTGGCTGCCTGGTCTGGGCTATTTCAGTCTGAGAGCCTTCTGCAAGGCTGAGGTGAGTCAACTAATAGTTCAGATTTATGTGTGCTGCTGCATTTTTGGCTGCTGTTAAGATAAAGCCCAAGCCCTTAGTAGTAAAAAATAATATGTAAATAAATTTTTCAGAGCTTCTGAAGGAGAGACAAGGGCAGAGGTTTGCTATTCAGGTTGCTAACACTAATGACCTACCACTTAATGGGCTATGCCAGAGTCTCCCATGGCTGCCCAAGCACAAAGCTCTTAGAGGGTGAGGTAGCCCCAGACTACAGCAGCCATAGTTCCTTTCCTGTTGTCCATATTCTGATGTAAACTAACTGTTATAAATCTGAATGCCCCCCATTCAAAGGAGGACTGTTTTATTTTGCTATGACTTAAAGCAAAAGGAGGTTGGGCTGTCTAGAGATCTGACTCCACCTGTGAGCTATTTAGAGTCTGATGGACAGGCTGATGGGCCAGATGGGAGAAAATGTACATTGGGATCAGCTGGTCTGTCTCTGGGCAGCAGGTGCTCTTCTTCCACAGGTGAGGTAGAACGTTAGCATTTCTGTATACCTGTACAGCGAATTTTGAATTTCTCTGGCTTCCTTAATTATATGTGCACTTGCATTTTTTTTTCTTCTAACTAAAGCTGTGAGCTACTATTTCAGTCCTACGTTGATATCTGTATAAAATTAGCCCAATCTGGGGTTGAATGAGTGCACTCGGACAGCCCTAGAGCTCATAGGAGTGCAGCTTGCTGGTAGCTATACCCTAGTGGTATGGTTTCTGTGCCAGTATGTGATCCTTGATAGAGCTGCGTGTTTTTCATGGGATGCTCTGTGTAAGTATACACCAGTAATGCTCCTGATGGTAAGGCCTAATGTGCTGGGGAGCAAATTAAGTGAAGATGTTTTCATCCTCAAGAAAATCCACAACATTTTTTTGGTAAACCGGTATTATCTTTATTTGGCAGAACAGAAGTGGAGGATGAAGAGGTAACTGACTGCCTGGACAACTACTGCGATTGGAGGCTGTGCTAGAGCTGTTCAGAAGGTTGGTTTCCACAGTCCTGTTCTTCTGATCATGCTGCTCATATGGCTCTTTGGAAGCTAGAGTAGCTATCTGTGTAAAATGGTGGTCTCTAAAAGAGCTGGTAAAATAAACTCCCCTAACCTGGGATGTTCAGATATCATCCTAAGGTGATGAGATAGATATATTACTGTTGCAGAGTTAAAATAAGTTTCTTCAGTATAACTCCATTATTTTTCATTTAAAAGATAAATACACTGTCATTGTCAGACCAGATATTCCCCTTTGTCAGCATTTCATGGCTCACTTCCTAGATCTAGATAGATTGATGATAGCCATTTAATATTCTTTTCTCCACAAGCAGTGATTTGAGAGTTGCCAACTCTCATGATGGCTGCTGTTTTTCTTAAAGCATCAGCTTCCTGAAGTACATTAGCTGCACCAGAATCCTATCTTGTTTTCCCTTTCTCTCAAATAAATATTTGCAGAGAAAGCTTGAAAAAGTGAATCTCAACTTCCAGTGCTATAAGACAAATAAACACATGGCAAAGTATTATTTTCAAGCTAATCTCATGACTTGAGGAAGGGTTGGTGGGTTAATTCATGGTTTTAGGCCAGCGAAAAGGGGAAGGATTTTGATTTCTGGCCCTCAGCTCCCTGAAGTACATGAAGAGTGAAATGTTCTGCTATGAATACTTCTGAAGATCCCTGAAAGATACAACTCAGTTGCAGCCTTTTGTGACAAACAGGAAAAGTGATTGAGCTTTGAAGGAATAGTGTGTGTTAGCCAACACAAGCTGGTGTGAGTCAAATTTCTTCTAGAGCTTTTGGCCTTCATGTTCTGGCCTTGCGCATATGGTGAATATTTCTTTATTCACTCTAAGCTGCAAAGTTGTGAACAGTGTATGCTTTTTGGTGGTTCATAGTTAGACTTCAGTGTTGACACGTCTGTGAGCTGAATGTGGGAAGCTTCCAGCTTTTCTGTTGCACTGTTTGGCTGCTTCCAGCTATATTGCAGTCTCTGAGTGAGTGACGAGGTTATTTTAGACAGACCATGAAAAGCATTTGGGCTACAGAGTTAAGGGGAGGTAGGTGTGGGTGGGGAGTCATCTGAAGCTGCTGTCTTCTATGGGGGTTACAACTGCGGAATATTTTTTGTGTTAGCTGTGAAATAAAGTTATTCCTGGTGGTCGTGTGGGTCTCATTTGCTTTGGAGCTTTGCTTGTATTCCTAGCCTGGCAAAGGCATAGCTTGACTTAGGCTACCTACAATGTCAAAAAAGGTGGAAATTCCTTGGTGGTAATTTTGCTCCCTTGTCCTCAGATGAATACCTGATGAAAGGAGAGTATAATATTGTCAGCTGGAGAAGATTGGATCTGTTCATTTTGGTGCCTGGGGGTTTCTCTTTTCCCGTTGGCTCAACCATATAAAATTGTGCCTCCCATCTTTGGGCCCAAAGACTTACTTGTCTCACTTAATCTGCTGTCTCTTTGGCTACAGTGAAGTTATACCCCACTTCTCATGGTCTTAGCTTGCTCACTGGATGATTTGATCATCTGTTCAGGACATCAAAGGAATCTGTCAAACTGAAAATGAAACTTTCCAGATTATTATTATTATTATTATTATTAAGATTTAAGTCAGAAAGGTCTTCTCCAGTAGTATTTGAACTCTCCTCTATGCGTTAACTGTTTTCTTTTGGTTAAAAGTTCTCATTAAGACAATTGGAATGTATCATAAATGCCAGTGCTTTTGGTATCACAGAAACGGACGTCTCATGCTGGTTGGCTACCTAGACTGATCACTTCAGAAACCCTTATCTCAAAGGCTAGGATAAGTCTCTTTGTACTGCAGTCCTCTTTTAGAAGCAAAACAGCTACCAGAGCAGGGCTGTTACTAGCCAGTAATTAGTTTTATCAAATGCTGTAGAGAAGCTTCTTTGTATAAATTGTTTGATATTGAGATATACGCAGTCTTTAGAACATCTTAAGGCTGTGAAACTCAGAAGGCTGCATATAGCCTAAAAAGGATGGAGAATCGGGGGTGCTCTGCAAATACATCAGGCATGCTGGAGGCATGTGAACAAAGAGCTTGCGTGCAGGGTGGACAAAAAAAAAAAAAGAGCAAAATATTGAGATTTATGTGGGGAGGCATATGGATAACTGTAACTTTGCACCATGACCACTTGAGGCTGCTCTGTTCCATCCCTACCATTCCATCAGTTTGTGAATAGACCAAAGATGTGCCCTCCTTTTCTATTCTAGTGCAGTGTTGTATCAGTGGGGCAGGTAAATTCACCAGAAAACATCTGGGAGAGTTAAATACTGTATTCAAGTATTTCTTTTTTTCTTTTTGTCTATTTCTTTTTTTTCCTTCTTTTTTTTTTTTTTTTTCCTTCCCTGAAATATAGGAAAGGCAAGGTCTTTTTTCTCTGGACAAAGGAGAACCAAAAACATAAAATGGTTTCTTGCTTGCAATTTCTAAACTCTTCTCCTGCCAGTTTTATACACCATGGAGTTCTGGTCCCTCTCAGGCTGACTTTTGCTTCCCCTTTTGTGTTGTTGTTGCTGCCCTTTCTGTTGACACAGGCACTTTAAAGAAAACCTTGTGCTAGTACTTACTCTGGAGTATATGCTTCCCCCCTCGTTTAAGACTGTTTTCTATGGCTTTTTTACTTTGGCTCTGCACTCTGGCTGTCTTGAGACTTGGCTTCATCCACTGCCTGCCATCATTTTGGTGTACTTCTCTTGTACTGTTTTGGAGATCGAGCTGTGTGATGAAGCCTTTGTGTTGCAGCCTCTGCGGTTTTAGTGAGTCTCCTGGGTTTGTTCAAGTTTTGTTGTTATTTTTTTCATTGCATTGCTAATGAAACTGTTGCTTCTCTGGCAACTTTCAGATGACCTTGAGTTAGTAAGCACTTAGGAATTTACGTTCTACATAAATAAAAATGGAAATTATTATTCTTATGATTATAATATTATTCTTATGGTTATTACCTGCAAGTTCTGTAACCTCAGTGATATCTCAGGAGATGAAACATACTCTCAGTACATAAACATTTGTATACAAACAACATCAAATCATGTTTTCTCTAATGTGATTGCTTCTTTTCATGTATTCCTATAACTAAACAAGCATTAGAAAAATAATTATTATTGACATACCAGAGAAGCGACACATTTAATTCTGTCTTACAGGCTACCAAGTTGTTTCACCAGATAACATCAGCATGTACTAGCATTATTTACAATGTAATAGGTGTTGATTTGAGAATGTTTTTGTGTTTCAGAAATTGATGTGTAAGAGAGTGTGTTGTAAAAAAAATTAAAAAAAAAAACCTGCTTGTTTATTTTGGGTTATGTTGCTGTGCATCAGTCTAGAGGAGAGTCCTTGTGTTTTAAAGTACCTTTGGTTTTTGGTGCAATATCTGTGATGCTAACCTTTTGTTACTTTAACTGTGTGTGTTGTGATATGCTCCTTGAAATTCTCTTTTCCTCCCATCACCCCTGTGCAGCCTCAGGGGTGAAGCTAGGGGGGGGAGCAGTTTGCTTGCTTGCTCCATGGGTGTGCTTTTACCTCAAGTGAAAAAGCGGGGAGCAGAGAACACCCCCCAGGGAGCTGGAGGAGGGCCTCTGTGGCAGCCTGGCTAGACAGTGAAGCATAAGACTGTTGCCTCTTCTGCAACGAAGAGGGAGGGCAACAAATTGAAGAGCAGATAATTCTGGTAAAATATATCTAAGTGGCAGTATGCCAAAAAGATGATCTGGATAGGTAGCTCTGTGAACCTGGAATTTACAAAAACTGGCTGAAATTCAGCTGGAACTCCTTGACAAATTGGTTCTCCTAGTTTACACTTTGGGTAGAGCTAATGTAAATTATATCCAGACTAATACACAAGTTATGTGTGCAGACGCCTGTCTTTCCTCTGGAAACACTGTAAGCTCTACATGAGATGAAGGAACAAAATCAATTCTGTGCTTCTGTCAAGGAGATGACAGAACTATTACTGTTCAAACTGAGCAGCGCAGACAACTGAAGAATAAAATTCTTGCAAACTCTGAGAATGTCTCTTTAGAGAGCTTTGGTGCAGTCCCCCCACTGCTTTCTCATGAGAGATCTCATCAACATAAATGCAGTTTTGTATTTTTGTATGAGGACTTAGTTTCTTCCAAGCTCACATAAACTGATGGTGAGTCACTACTGATTATCCCTTCACAATGCTAGCTTTAAAAAGCTCCACTGTGAAATGAAGGCTATTTAAAACTTCACATATTTTCTGGGAATTCTGTCATTGCTATACATGCAGACACATAGCATTTTTAATTTTCTAAGACAAATTATGAGTTTTTATTATACCTTAAATAATAAGTATATTGATAGCTTAATTTCTAACATAAAATATATAGATATACTGTATCTTTCACAAGAAGCATATTGTAGCTAGGGGGACAAATGTGATAGGGCTGAAACTTTTTCCCTCAGCATAGAACAATTGTTATATCTCCATGTTGCTACATTTTGTTCCTCATATTCTCAGATATTCTGAATTCCGTATGATTTAAGAGTTTTCTCATCCATTTTAAATGCTGCTAGCTTATGTGTTTGTCTCCCCACCACTGGAAGCATCATTTCTTTGTGGTCAGTCATCACTGATAAACATAATCAGCAATCACAAAGACGATGTACATAGTATATGCAAGTTTTCATGATTTCTTCCATGCTCTGCTCTCTTTGTAAGCAGAGGACTGAAATGGCAGCCAGGTCTCCAGCTGCTGTCCTGCTCCTGCTTTACAAGAAGGCTCTTTCAGTGCAGACTGGTTTGCTGATACATATTTTTATGAACAATTTTCAGTTTACCTTTTTTCTGAATCAATTTTAAAGGTTCTGTCAATTGCAAAAGTTTTCTCAGCTAGAGCAAGTCTTCTGTTTCTCGGTGCTAGCAGAGACAAAGCCTTCTGGTAGGGGAAGAAAAAATGACAAATTCCTCCTCCTGTCCCTTCTCTTCCACTGCTGCTTCTGGTTCTGCTTACCACGACAAGCCAAGAAAGGTGATTTGGAGCAAGCACTGAGCTTGCTTTCTTCTGTGGTCCAAGCTCTTGGTAGAGTCAAAGAGCTGGAGAGCAGTCGGTCTTGTGCAGCAGCTGGTGTTGTTTGGTGAGTCTGTATGCAACAGCCTTGTCTCAGAATCACACATCCCATTAGATATTTCTGCAGACATATTGTTAACATAAGAACAGACTTAGTGGATCATGTCACTGCTCAGTTTAGTCCGGTCCTGTTTCTGGCAATGGTAGTAGTGCTGTTCTAACAGTGTAAGGGGAGGGCAGGCATGTTTGGATACGTTACCAGTCTGCCCTCTTCATCTTCAGCTGCAGCCCAGGATTCGAGTATTCGTGTTTGGCAGGCTTTCTTTGTAGGCTTTTTTCCTTGTGTCATCTTGTGTATTCACTTTTGAACATGTGAAGCAGTTATTGTCTGTAGCACCCTGAGGCAGTGAGTTCCACAGGCTGACTACAAGCAGCATGAAGCAACACCTTTCCTTCTTAGTTTTCAACCTGCTCTCTCGTCATCCAAGCAGTTGTCTCCTCTCTCCTTGCATTAGAGTAGACACTGAACAGTTTTTCCTTGCTATCCTTCTCCACAACATGCAGCTTCTGTTTTATTTCCCCCCTCAGCCATCTGTTTTCCAGAGTGCGTGTAACTGTGCTGTGTGCAGAAGTAATTTTGTTCCTTTAGTTATACTTATTGGCCTTTGTACCTTTTCTATTGCTCCCTTTGTGAAAGGGAGCTCAGAATTGAACATGATATTCAAGATGTAGGTATTCTGTTGAATTATAGAATAGTATAAAGATATCTTCTGTTCTTTTTCTTATAATTCCTAATATTTGTTTGATTTTTTCCCCTTTCCAATGCTACTGGGCATTCAGTTGATGCTTTCACTGAATTACCTTTGTATCTTCAGTATCTCTTCCTTGAGTGAGAACAGGTGGTTCGGAGTATTTTATATTGTAAATATAAAGCTTCGATTTTCCTTTCTTTAGTGTTTTGTTGCTGAATTTCATCTGCCACACTGAGAAATGTGTAGTTAAATGGATGGATTGTTTTCAACATCGTTTCCTGCTGAGGAGGAAGCAGCTGTGAACAGCTTCAGCTTTGTGATCTACCTCCACACTTTCCCCAATTATATCACTTCCATTAGCTGGAAATGTGTTTTTATTTGGTAGTGTTTAAGAGCTTGGGCTGCTGGACTAGGACAGCGTATAGCCTCTCATCGTGCTTCTCTGAAGTTTATGCCCACTGAAGCCAATACAAAATCTCTGAGAATCGAGGAGAGTGTCTTATGTTTTCCTATGGAAGACTGAGACACCAAATGCAGTTCAGCCTGTTCAGGCTCTGTTCAGCCTGAGGGAGGAAACAGTGCCTTCTAGAGAAGAGTTGAATGTGTGCATCTGTGCTCCCTTTTTCTCTTGAATTGACCTTTGAGTGTTCCCACTTTGATTCTTCTCAGTTTAACAGTTCCTAGTTTTGAAGACCCTTCTAATTCAAGGCGAGGGAGACTTTTCACAGCATGCACTGCAACATTCTTCGGTTCCTTCCTGGGGTCTGTATAAAACTGCCTCCTCCTAAACCACTTCTTTGAACTTTTGTTCTGTTTGTATCTCCTGCCTGTCCAGTGAGTTGATGTTCCTGGTAAAAGAGCTTGCACAAATTTCCAACCTTCAAGACAGGACAAATGATTGGAAATATTTTAAAACAGGGCTTTAAAAGCCCTGCTTGGAAATGCTTTGTTTTGGTCTGTATTCTGATTTGAATATTTCTTTCAATTTTACAGAAGCAATAAAGAAAATTGTGCAGATTTAAACAGACTTTGAAAATGCTCAGTTTGGTTGCCCTTGAGTTATTGAATACTGGATCTGCTTAATGGGATATCCTCTGTGTAAGAGTTTGAATGTGTTAGGCTCCAATTCTGTTCTATAACTGTAGGTGTTTGACCTTTGGGTATTTGAGGCTATCCTACTTGCTTTCCATCTGCTGCTCTGGAATGGATCCTGCTATGTCTGCTAGCCTCATGTGAATGTCCTGGGTACTCTGCGGGCCCAGTACCTATCAAGGTAAGTAATGTTTAGATATCCGAGTTGAGCACTTAACCCCTTGTCAGTATTTATATTTATCTTTTAAAAAATAAAGCAATCTACTTCTACTTATCTTCCTTTTCTGAAGAGCCAAACAGCATTATGCATAGGACTTTATTTGCAGCAAAAAAATGTCCCTGTGAACTGCTATCATCTGTTGAAGCCATGTGCAAATCAGCTTATTGCTGTGAAGTTGTGCCAGCTCTGACCAAACCGCAAAAGAGTTATTAAATATTAGAAAAAGTTTCAGTGAATTCCTGCATCCCTCTTTACCATGCTCCCAGCATCCCCAGTTCTAAACGTTAAGAGGCAGTCACAGGTCAGATCCAGTAGCTCTAAACTTCTTTGTTAGTTCTTTTGTAGAAGATGTGGAGCAGTGAAACTTAAGGAAGAGAAAGGACTGTTGCAAACTTGCACAAACAAATGTTTTGGGTTTGACTTCCAGCATGACTTGGAACATATTTATTTAGTTTTCCTTCCGCTACCATTGTTAAAGAACTGTATTTGGGAATGTTACAAGTTTTTCCTGACTTAAATAGAAAATTGTAGTACACCTGTGCCTGTGCTGGAATCTGGGGCCAAGAAGTCTGTGACTCTTGGCTGATTGAAATATAAATTCTGGTGTCTGGAAAATCAAGATCTAAATACAGCCCTAAAGACCTATCAGTGCAGGACTTGTAGTGCTGGAGTGCTGTGGGGGAGGGAGGAAAATAACATTATTGCTTGAGAGTGATAAAAATGAATGGAAAAAAAATCAATCTGCTTTTATTAAGGTATTTGCTGAAGCTACAGTGAAACAAGAAAGCTTTGTCTGTCAGCCTTCTTGTGCTGGCAGGACAGTAAAGACAGCAAAGTAAATCCATATGCCTAATACTTGGAATGAGCAAGCAGGGGAAAATTATATGCGGTGGCCACTCACAAACTTGCTATCCTGTGTGTTTTGATTTTTAATAAGATCATGGTTGCCTCTTAATGCCTTTGTTACATATTGAGAGGATACTTCAGTGTGTTTCTATTTGTATAACCTATTGTTGCAAGACCCCACCCTCTAATCATGTACTTAACTCTCGCTAGTGCTAGTACTATGTACTATAAATGTATCCCATGCATTTCAGTTGTATGGTTATGTAGTGCTTTGCTTGGGCAGTATATTTAGCAAATTGTGTAGTCAAATGATTATGTTAGAATGAATGGTTGATGTCTAGTACACAAATAATTATGACACCAAACTTACTGTGTATGAGCTGGAGCCATAGCTGATTTCAGTGACAGATGGAAAACTCCACTGAACCTTTTATTGGCCATATGCCATTTCTGACTGTTGGCCAACAACAAGATTTGTTGCTAATATATAATGATTTAAACAGTAAAAAGAGCAGCTGCACTTTGATTTTTCAGTGCCTTTAGTACAGGTTTTCCTGGAGCTTTTGAATCTGTACTGCTGCTTTCCAATGCAAAGCTGTCACTTCTAGTCTGTGAGAAGAGACTTTATCTTCCCAGCACTATCTGGGTAGAATTTTATATTTTGATACTTATAACTAAAGCTCTCCTCTGCCTTTTATTGCATTATTAAGTTGACAGCATAAAAATCTCTCTGCAACACGGGGATAGGAATGGTTTGTAAGATGGCTCTGTTGTGTAGTACCACAACAGGGTGTTTTTTTTTTTTTCGTTGTGTTTTTGGCTGTCAGTAAGTCTTTTATTTTATGGCCTGCCTGAGGACTGGGAACCAGCATTACTCCAGCTGTTCAGAGAAGACAACTTTCAAAACATAGTTCATTGAGAGGATCTGCATGTGTTGTTCATCATATTACCAGGACAGTATTTGGAAATGTGAGTATGTGAATATAAACTGCAATCATTACCTATGCAGAACATGTCACTGTTTCTGTTGCTGCTGGCAGAGCAGAAAACTTGCTGCCACATAATGCTTTGACCTTCGTTCCTACTAAAGAGGGTTCCGCTGCTGTCCTTTGTTGATCTGCTCATTCCAATATCAGTCCAGAGAAAAACAAGATTGGCATCTGGAGAGCAGAACTGCTCTGGCCTTGGGCCCAGAAGCAGAGAGCATGGTAAGGGAGGTACATAAGGAAGCATATTCCAACAGAATTTCATATATATTTTGGGAGGAAAAAGAACACTTCATTTTATAAAAATGAGTATTATGCAAGCTTGCATACAAATAAAACTGGCCAAACCCTTGACTGTCCTGGGCAGCATCAGTCTTCGCTGCATTAAGAAGCACTCTAAAGATCTCTAGGACATGTTTGACTGATACTGTTGGTCCAATAACAGTCATCATGTTGCTTCTGTGCCAGAGGAGGCATGAAGTGGTCCTTGCTTAAAAGTGTTTTTCCCTGTAGAAGGCAGGCAGGTAGGGAAGAGGATCTGTATGCTTCTTATATCTCCTTGGAAATGGGTAAGAAATCGTACAAATGTTGCTCTCCCCTTTCCGTGCCAGCTGGTAAGGAGAGAGATGCAAGGATTCAGGTTGGTGCCTGGAACCATGGTTTGGTTCCTGACCAGTTTGTGGGACGTTCTGTGGGTTGACCTAGCTTGTGCAGTCTAGCCTTAGTGCAGACAATGGCAGTATTTCTAAGCCATGTTATCTGGCTCTGGCTGACTCTGCTCTGCTTGATTGGGTTGCCTCTGGGTCTCGCACATGCCTGCTAATGCACAATTATGATGCTGTCTGTACTGCTAATATGCTCTTGCATTGTATCAAAGACCACTTTTACCATCTGCCCAGGTACGTTGCTGACTGTTGCTAGAGCACTTCTTCCCAGTTGGGTAAGCCAAGTGATTCATCCGTAGAAAACTGAAAACGTTAATTTATTTCTTCACCCAAAAGTAAATAGCACACAAACTAACCAAAGGAAGGGTCTCTGTGGGTTTTCTGCATCTTTCACCTTTTGTTGTGGTGCCAGATGACTATAGATCTTGCAGGTTGGATTGGCCGCTGTCTGTGTGCTCTGAAAGTGTGTGCTAGTTGGCCCAGCTCATTCCTTCCTTTAACAGACCAATGTTTTGGTATGATTGTTTGTTTGTCTCACATCTTTTTTTTTTTTTTTTTTAAACTTTGGAAAAGGGGCAATGTCACATTTCTGGCTGAAGACAGGCTGCTTCTTCATAGCTAATAGCCTGTCTATTTTAGTCAGAATTTGCTGGGATGCTCCTTATCTAGGTCATAGTTTTTCTTTCCTGTCAGATTCCTCCTACACCAATCTTTGATCTTACCTACAGCAAGCTATCCATCTCAATCGAATGGAACTATGCAAAGTATTCGTAAAGTGATACAACTATTTCCCACTTTGTTCCATCTTGGAGAGCACTGGACCTGTGTGAAATCCTCATCAGTCACAGTGATAGCAAACATAGTAACTTGTTATTTGTACTGGAGTTGAGAAATGAAAGATAGATATAATTGAGAGGTTTATGGCTGGCTGCGTCAATCTGAAATGGTACCTGCTAGTACCCAGTGATGATTTTCCCAGCGATGTGGGTGCCCATAAAGTATCATCAGTGAGCTGCATGCACTTTCAAAATGTCCTGTACTTTTTTTTTTTAATCTTTCATAGCTGGTGTGTGCAATAGAGGCCAAGCACCTTGTTCTGTTTCTGGCTGTTTTTATGCATTCTTGATGCTACCTTTGCCTGGTGTCTTGTGATAAGTCAAGCTGAGTCTAATGCATATGTAGAACAGCTGCTCTGTTCTTTGTTTTATTTTTCCCCTCTCCCAGGATTGAGAGAGACTCATCCAGGTGTTTGTGGTTAGGTGCAAACTGTTGATTGTAGAGCACTTGTGCTTTCCTTATGTCATACAATTCCCTGAAGTCCATTAATGTGGCTGACTGCATCATCTGCCCTCTTTGTAATGTTTGCTGGCATTAATGTATGTTGGTCTGAAAACTAGTTAAATGAGGTAGTATCCTTTTCTAGAAGGAAACACATGCCAGCTTAAATTTTGATTGTTTAAAGGCTACAGCTATTTTAAGATGATTTATGTCCACACAGATTATGCAAAACTAAGGAAAAAGGGGTATTTTAAAAGCTTTTGGTGGCAGTGAAGGTGGTTCCTGACCACCTGGTCATTGTCATGTGCTCGTCGTTAATGTTTATAGACAGTTGTGTGTGCAGTCATATAGGAAAGAATGAGATAACTGCAAATGATGGAAATGAAGTTCTACAGTTTCCTTTTATTCCCCTCAATAAATTTGTTCTTGCTTCTTTAAAAAAAAATGAAATGATCTTTGGCTGACAGGTGTACTGTGGATAATGTTTAGCTGTGGTTTGCAATGTTCAATACCAGTAATTTACAAGTTCAAGGTATGAGTCCAATGAGCATCGGCATTGCAGTGTATGATGCAATTAAAAACGTGACAATAGGGACAGAGTGATGACTCCTGAGATGACACATACAGAAATCAAAGCACTTTGTTAGAAAGCAGGACTTGTTGGTGTCAACTGGTAGTTAGTATTTACTTTCTTAAAGGCCTAAGGTTACACCAATCTTATCTTTTTAAACTCAGCAAGCTCTCATTGTGATGGGCATGACTCATGTCTGGCTGAATGCTGTAGCTGCAATTTCTGTTCAGCTGGTGTTCAGGCAAAACGTGTGTTCAGATCTTCAGGCAGGTTTTTGCAGAGTGGTTTTGCCACACATGTCTTTAAAATCTCTTCTCCCAACACTGGATTAAGACAGGTAAAGCAACAGTGGATGGTTAATATTTCAGTAACTAATGCACTTTTCCCTTTCATAAATAGGGAAGAGTTTTTTTCATTGAAGATTTGTGGTGACTTGGAGGAGGACACAAAAGTCATACTGTTCTTGACTCTTCTACTTCCATTGTGCTTTCTAGGGTTTGTACTATCAGCAGCTGCCACTTGTTAGGTTTGCTCCAAACACATGTATTACCTTATTTGTTCTTGAGCAGATCTGCTTTTTCCTTGCCCTTTGACAGCTCACCCACTAGTTTTTTATCTGTTTTGTTATACAACTGTGACACAGATATGTGTTGTGTGAGCCTGTATGCGCGCAGGTGGATACTTCACGGCTGTCTGGAGACAGGGACTGTGCACAGCCTGGAGAGCAGCATGAGCAACAAACAATAGCTGGATGGGACCCAGGAGCACAATTAGTTGGCTCTTCTAATGCCATTCTGGGAGAATTTAGCTATTCCTTCCCATGTCTGTGGCCTTTAAATGGGGATGCTGTTGGTGTTCTGCGAAGAGGTAAAAAATAAAAAAATAAATTGTAAGGTCCAAAGATAGATGTTTCTCGGGAAGTGATGATCTTGATTATGTTGTACATGGCAGCCAAAACAGGAACAAATGATCGAGTGTTTTCTAATGGCTTTGACAGGAGATGGCATCTGTTGAGGTCCGGGTGGATTTATTAGTGGATTAAGCCTGTCTCCCTAGAGCTTGCAGCTAGCACATGCTGCCTCATTCTGTGTTCCCTACTTGAATATATAAAAGTGCTGTGTGCAACTGGTATTTAATAATTGTTAACAGTTTTAAGGAAAAAAATTAGTTCTTACTTCCATGTTGATGATAGATACACTTGTATACATACACTTATACATGTATATTTTTATGTAGATAGAATGTATATAGTGAATAAAAAAAGATGATCGAGGATTGGATTCAGGTATTTTAAATAACTTACTTTAGTTTACTTCTCCTACAATGAGTTTGATACACTATATAATTAAACTATTTCATGAGAGAAAATTTTAACTACCAAATCCTGGCAATGTTTAGTTCCTAATCTCAAAGTTGCTACTACAGATCCAGATGCTTGGGAGCCGTATCCAGCTACAGACAAATATCAGGTGCAAGCAGAGTGGTTATTAATTAGCAGCTGTGCTTACGAATATTTGTAGATATTCAAATTTTTTTCCATAGTACAGCAACTAGACAGTTTAACTACATGGGATTAATGCAGACAGCAAAGCTCTTTTGGGGGGTGGCATGGTGTGTGTGTAGTTATGTTTAGACAATAATATGACCTACAAGCTGACCAGTGTGGAAATACCGCTATCATCCGTGACATGGAATCTTATACCACTTATGTACGTCAGACATAAAGGGAGCATCTACCTTTAACCAAAGTGATATCTCCTGTGCGTTTGCAGCAGAAAGAACCATGCTCTTGTCAAGTTCTGGAGGGATGTAATCTACTCTTAATAAAACACTTGAGTTTCTAGGTTGTTGTGGGTCTAGCAATCTTTATGTGAGTAAATAATGCTTACTGCCATAATACTTTGTTTCAAAGCAAAATAATCACAGCCAGATATTCTTAAATATTTTGTTCTCTGATTATCAGATTGTATGATTTGACAGTAAAATTGTGCATGTAGAACAGCTGATGTTCATCTGAGGTTTCTGTTTGCTTGAGGTAAATCTCTACCACTGCACACCCAAATATGTAGTGAGGACATTTGGAGAAATTAAGAGTTTCCAGAAAGCAGTGTTTCATCACAACTAATGTTCATCTCCTGCTGGTGACAATACTTTGGGATATCAAAATGAATGACAGAAATGAAAGCAAAACAGCTGTTGAATCACAGAATCGTCTAGGTTGGAAGAGACCTCCAAGATCACCTAGTCCAACCTCAGCCCTAACACTAACAAGTCCTACACTAAACCATATCACTAAGGGCTACATCTAAACGTCTTTTAAAAACCTCCAGGGATGGCGACTCAACCACCTCCCTGGGCAGTCCATTCCAATGCCTAGCAACCCTTTCAGTAAAGAAGTTCTTCCTAACATCCAACCTAAACCTCCCCTGGTGCAACTTTTGCCCATTCCCCCTCGTCCTGTCACCAGGCACGTGGGAGAACAGGCCAACCCCCACCTCTCTACAGCCTCCTTTAAGGTACCTACAGAGAGCTATGAGGTCTCCCCTGAGCCTTCTCTTCTTGAGGCTAAACCGATAGTTTGTTTGACTGATAGTGTTGAGCATAAATGTGAAATAAGTTAGAAATGGTATCTGTGTAAGACTTTATATATGTATTTTTGATTTGTACAGTTTTTTAATCCCTTTCCTCTGTTGACCTTGAAAGCACTGGTTGGTTATTAGTAAAATATACACCTATTTTCAGGGTTTAAGATGGAAACGGAAATCTTGCAATAATTTGGCTAAAAACTACTAGAGCATTCAAGCAGCTGTCAAAATTTTAGGAGAAACCATATTAAGCAAAACCAAGCTGTAGCTGTTTAAATGATAGCTATGCTGGCTGTATTTAGATACCTGGGTAGGTGGCACTTTGGCTGGCTTAATTCAATGGCTACAGATATGAATTATTAACAAAATACAATTTGGTGACAGCTTACACACTGTGGGCCAGAGACTCGTCTCAGTCCACATGTGCAGCTTGTATTATAGCCAAATTAGATCCATTTATAATTCATTCTCTCCCTCTCCCCTTTCTCTCTCTCTCTCACACGCACACACACTCTCACTCGCTATTCTCTATAATCGGTATTTGTGTCTTAGATGGACTAATACCAGGGCTTTATTAATTACATGTTTGGGAGAGCGTTGCCCAATATCACCTTATAGACTCCTTATGAACATAAGTGGCTGATTGAATACTCATGACAGAAATAGCAGCAGCAGTACTGTTACCTAAAACATAACTGTAGTTTGTTTAAATGATGGGTTTTACCTTTGGAAGAAACATTCATGTTTTGATCTGGATGGCTAAGTGTTGTGAAGTTGGTCAGGGCAATGGATATGTGCCAGAATGTGCCCCATACCCTTCCTGGGTCCTAAAGGTCATTCATTTTTAAGGCAGAAGCAGTCTGTAGTATTGGTAAGTAATTTTTTTTTTCGTTTATTTTCCCTTGTAAGTTGTAATAGTTGAGTGGCTGTTGCTGTCTTTAAATCTGTCAAAAACTCTCTATGCTCTGAATTTTGCTTTGAAAATGCATGCGGCCTCAGTAAGTTGCATATTAGAGAATTATCTTTCTTGGTTTCTGTTGGCTGCAGAATATGCATCTTATCTAAATATTTACAGCAAGTTCTTTTTGTGAAGTTGAACAAAAGGGTGAAGTGGCACTAGTGCATTTAAATATTAGTTGTGTATATCTGATGAAACAGTCTCACTCTGTTACTGGCTATTACCTGAGTTTTAAAAACCTTCGACTGCTCTGTGTCAGGCAGAGTACCCAAACAGACGGAAGCAACTCTAAAGCTTTCTCTTCTCTTCTCTTCTCTTCTCTTCTCTTCTCTTCTCTTCTCTTCTCTTCTCTTCTCTTCTCTTCTCTTCTCTTCTCTTCTCTTCTCTTCTCTTCTCTTCTCTTCTCTTCTCTTCTCTTCTCTTCTCTTCTCTTCTCTTCTCTTCTCTTCTCTTCTCTTCTCTTCTCTTCTCTTCTCTTCTCTTCTCTTCTCTTCTCTTCTCTTCTCTTCTCTTCTCTTCTCTTCTCTTCTCTTCTCTTCTCTTCTCTTCTCTTCTCTTCTCTTCTCTTCTCTTCTCTTCTCTTCTCTTCTCTTCTCTTCTCTTCTCTTCTCTTCTCTTCTCTTCTCTTCTCTTCTCTTCTCTTCTCTTCTCTTCTCTTCTCTTCTCTTCTCTTCTCTTCTCTTCTCTTCTCTTCTCTTCTCTTCTCTTCTCTTCTCTCATTAATTTATTTTAACTTTTCAACCCATACATGCTTGGTATTGAGCTTAGTAACTATTAATATAAATGCTGGTTCATTTTCTCTTGCATGTTTGAAATTGTCCCTCTGAAATGCTACATACTGAGTGCTATAAACACATGGTAACTTATTTAGAAATGCATACAGTATTCGGTTGTTTGGAAACACCATCTGTACCTGCAGTGTTTCAGAAACATCTTCATCCTTTTTTTTTTTTTTCTTTCCAGATAATCTATAATGTTCTGTTAGTAAAATACTTTGTGGTGGAAAGTAATTCTGAACAGGATGGAAAGACTAGATTACCTGACAGGTATTTTTCTATCTAGTGTTTCTTGTAGCAATAAAGCATAAACATCCTTTTTCAGTTGTGCAACAATACTTTTTGATGCTACTGTTGTAATGCCTCTCTTTGAAATCTGGATGGGCTTCCGAGGGCACAAATGAACTGAGAAAATGAAGGTAGGGAAAAAGGAAAAGAAATTGAGATTAGCTATCAGTAGCTAAGCAGTCTAGGGAACTTTTTTTTCTCACTGCTGGTGTCTGTTTGTGAAACCAGCTAAGATGGCTTTAACCCCTACAAGCAGTGCAATTGGAGGTGGTTTCAAACTGAATGTGGATTCAGATGTTAACAGTGAAATTACAATCCTACAACTCGAGGTGATACCTACCATGCTTTCACTTCATTCCGTCATTAATACATAATACTCATGTCTGAATGAGTAACTGAGCCTTGTCTTTTTTTTTTTTTCTTTTTTTTTTCTTGCTTATAAAAGTACTTGGAATATTCAGACCTAAACTTGGTTTCATCTTAGTCCTGATTGAATTATGCTCCAGGCTGTTTTGTTCAGAGTCTTTAAAAGAGGCCTTAATCCCGCAAAGTGATGTGGAGAAGTTGGTGGCTGTGCTCATGCAGAGCTCTCCAAGGAACTCTGGAGTTGTATGTTGCACAGCCAGGTCCATATTTTGTGTATTTCTTAACCACTCTACGATCCATTTTTCTGATAGAATTTCTTGCATACTTCTGCTTCTGACCTCAGTATTTCAAATTATTCTGCATCCAATAGAGATTTGCCTATATAAGCATATATATATTGTGTGTATACATTTAAAACAAATGGCTTTTACTTCATGGTGAATTCTGAATATCAGGATTTACTACATCCTTAAAAAGATACTTAACAACAACAAATCATGGAATCCCATCCCTTTAGCTTAATTTAGAACTGTTTTACTCATTTGTGCTTTTACTGACTTTTTTCATATTGTCTGTGGCTAGAAGTAAAAGAATCCTATGTTTTCATTGTTTCCGTTTCCGGATCTTCCACTGAAGATCAGTGAAAGTGGAATCCATGAGTGGTGGGTTGATGTCAAATGTTTCAATTATTGTTCAAGGTGTGTAGTATTATTAGTGATTGTGTCTGGCTGTTGTTGGGGTTGAAGCTGAGCCATTTTGCTTAGCTTGGCCTCTGTTGTAATCTTGGCTTGGTGATTTTTAGCTTCATTTATTTCTTGTTTTTCCTCCTCTTACTCCAGAGAGGGTCTGAATTTATTGAGCTTTTTGCTCAGCATTTGACAACCTTGACTCAAGTTTTGAGATTGAAGGTCACAGTTTTTACTCAAGTCCTGACACTTGAGAGTCACTGTGGTCAGTTTTCTGGTGATTCTCCTGGATGACACAGGAGTTTTATTGCCCTGTCAGGAAGTCAGCAGGGGCTTTCACTGCGCTTTCAGTTTTATTATGGAAGTCTTGCTTGGAGGATGTTTCTGGCATGAGATTTTTTTTTTTTTTTTTAAGAAGACTAAACTTGCTTTCTTAGGAAGGTGGTATTTGTGCCACTGAACCACATGCTGCCCCTCAGAGAAGGCCAGTACTGCCTTTCTCATCTGCCACGTTCCTTCTTCCACCCACCTTTGAGTCTTCTTCCTGGCAGCGGATTTTGCTTGGTTTGTAACAAGCTAGTCCTAACAAAGGTGTTGCCTGCAATTTTACCAGCAGTGACAGAAGTATTATAAGTTCTGATTTTAGTTTTACTAATTGTTTTGCTCTAAGCAGTTGCTTACTGAGATAATGTCTTGCTGGGTTTGACTGCTGTACTATCAGTTGCTGAGGTGTTATGTAATTAGCAATAACTAAGCTAAGTATATCAGGCTTATGCCAGGCTGGCAACTACTCTGTGAAATGAATTAAAATAAGCAGGGGAAAAGCACTCCAGAAAGGTGTAGAAAATCAAGACAGGAAGTGGTCCAAATGTCCCCCACAGTAAAGGTCTTGCATGTCTAAGAAGGCATCTTTGGAAGATACTTAGCCCTTTTAACAGCAGACTTGCTTAATTCTTCTCTTTCTCAGAGTTGCTGGATTTAGTCTCCTCTCTGCGGGCTGAAGTGCCCACAACCGAGTCAGCAGTCCCGTTGCTGTTCACTCTCCCAAGGCTAAGTGCTCTGGCTTTTGCTGCTGAGGTGGTTTGCCACTGCCCTTCTGAAAGAGGTTGCCTTTCTACAGCAGAGCTGGTGTAAGAGAACACAACCTCTCTGCTTCACAGTCCAGCACCTTAGAGGATATCCTCTTTTAGATCAAGCTAATTCATGTCAGAGTGTTTCAGGCAGGGATGTATGTGTTGGTCTGTGGTCTATGCTGTCAGGACAGAGGGTTGAAACAGTCAGATCCACCTTAGAGCACCCACAGCACATCAGATGGTGCCTGGAGGCTGTATGGTTGTAGAGAAACAGGACCACTGCTGCAGAAAGGCATCTGGGAGGCACTGGTAGTATGCTGTGCTGCTTCTGGTGCTTGCAAGGTCATCTAATTTTTTGGGTATCCAAAGAAAACGTGACTTTGCATTGCAGTCCAGTTCTAGTCCTTTCTGCAAATTATTCAAAGGATGCTTCCAGAAATGAGCACTGAAATGTGTGACTGACAAAATCCAGGCTCTATGGCAGCCTGTTGAGTTAGCAGTAATCTCAGTCCCCATCTAGTGTGCACTGTGTGGTCCCTTGGCTTCTCTTACCCAGCAGGATTTGAGATTCATGAGAATCTTGCATTTCTGGACCTTGTGAAAGTAGGATTCCTGCTGGTTTCAATACCTTGCTCATTCATAAGAAGTGGATCTGTCAGGGAGATTCGAAAGATGATGGGAAATGTGTACATGTGTCTGTGATTAAAACAGACTCCATGTTCTGGAATTCATCCAGCCAGCAGGCTAGGATCTGGTTAGTTTTGTAATTCTCCTCCTACAGCCCTGCCCTCCCCTTCCAACAGCAATCTGCTAACATGGTGCAATAGACTGAATCCTAAACTAGTACAACTCTAAGCACAGCAGCTGAATGAAGGTAGGGTTGTGCAGCATTGTTTCTCCAAGGCTGGCACCTTTGACAATGCTTTCAAGGGAGAGTTTCACAAAGCAAGTTGGTTCTTCAAGGCAAAGGCTGCTTACCCATGGGCTGTGTGTGGTCTACCAGTGTAATTAATCTGGCCAGCTTCCCAGGATAACTTGGAATAGATCTGTAGGCAAAAGGGGTTCTTTAGCTGGGATAGCTTGCTCCTTGCTATTTCCTTTCTGCTGTCCCTCCCCCTTATGATGTTAGCGTATGTGAACTGTATATTTGTGAGTGGGGTGGGAAGGTCAAAGCATGTGGCCCTGCATTTAATTAGTGGTCTGTGATGGCTGGGCAAAACTGGACTGAGTTAGTCAGGAGATTTCTGTTTTTCTTGTGACTGCTTGTGAGCAATGTGTTTTAAACAGGATGTGAATGAAATCTTTACTGCTCTTCCAAAATCACTGGAATAAAATGTAAATGTAACTGGGGTAAAAGCATTTTGTCTGCTGACGAGGATGTTTATTGGGATGAGTGCTATTTATTGCATAGCTTGTGTGTTTTTTCTAACAGCTGCACAAATCTGCTCCTTAGATGTGTGCAAACACCTTCCAGGTGTGGGCAGAATCCAAGCCTGACCCAGCAGTGTCTTCCCACAGTATCTCTGTGGCTGCTTGTAGATTCCCTTAGGTGTGGCAGTTCTCAAACCAAAGAAGAGTTTTACTTTATTCCCTTATTTTTTTCTTAGACTCTAGGCAACAAATACCATTACCTTTCTGCCTGGGAAAGATGCTCGGTGCTCAGGAGCCAGAAAGGTGAGCTGGGACAGCAGCAGTATGGACGAAGCATTCCTGTTACAGTAGTAGGAGTCCTTGGAAATTCTCTTCTCTCTTTTCTAGCTAGTTCTTGATATCCTTAAATATTCAGAGCCATTTCTTCCAGTGTGCAGGTGACAGCACAGGCTATTTCCTTTGATACTGCTGAGACTTCACACTTCCTCACATATGTGCATGCTATTCCTGGAAGTTCTGGAAAATAAAGATCTTGAGTGTGACAGAACAAACTCCACCAAAGGAATTGCACCTACTGTATCAATAGAGAGAAAATTGTCCAGCTAAGGAACAGGTCATGCTTAATCAGAGATCTGGGCTTAAATTATTAATTCCTAACTGCTACGAAGTTCTGCAAACTCCCTCTCTCTTTCTAAAATGCCCAAGCAGAGGGTGCAGCCAATTTGTGTGCCCTGAAGACTGGGTCACAAATCTGTAATTCTGTCTTAATCCACTGGCTTTTTGTTGTTGTATTTTTCTCTTTTGTTATCCCCACACCTGGATGAAATGGTGCCTACTCTCACTTTCAGCCTGTGTCACCAGCTACCGGAGTGTTAGGGGACAGTTAGCAGTCAGCATCCACTCTGTTCTCTCTAGATGCTTACGGCTGTGATCCTAGAGCTCTCAAGCTCCTCTGTCAGATTCTGCATAGTACAGACCCCTTGCATGTGGATCCATACTGTGTCCTAAGAAAGCTGCCTTCCCTGTGTGCAGACAAGCTTCCCTCACTTCCTCTGGATGTCTTTTCACCAGCTTGCCTGTTGCTAGTCGTGAGCTGTTCAGCTCGTGCAAATCTAGTTAATCACTTAGAATTAAAGTGACTGTAATGTGAACGAGTTCCCTTCACAAATAAATTAATACCTCACTTTTGAGAGTGTTTGCAGGGAATCTGTTTAATGATTCTATTTCAAAAGCTAATTCAGGTTAATATTCTTTAGCATATGTCATGCCTCCCTTCCTGTCCTGTGTACTTGCTCGGTATTTTAATTCTTGCAGTAGGGGAAAAGCCTGAAATGATGAACCTTAGCCTGGGATAGCAAAAGGAAAAAAGGCTTAAGAGACTACTGAGAAAATGGTTTTGCTAACCCCGTATTCACCTCCTGCTATTGGATAAATTGCACGTCTCTGGACCCATCTGGCACTGCAGGGGAATAATATCCTTTATGACAAAGACGTTTTACTTAAGGTTTTATTCCAGTTTGATCCAGAAGGGGGAAATTGATTTAGCCTGTGATGTTAGAAAGCAAAATCAAGGACTGCTGAGACAGAGGGCAAGCTGCACTGTGACGCCTTCTGTGCATTCAAGCTAGAAACAGGATCCTTCCCCTATTGCAGTGATCTCCCCTTCACATCTGTTGCTCTCTTCTTACTCAGACACACGCGAAGTCACATGTGCTGTACTGACAGCAATGTAACTGTTCTCCTGTAATCAAAGAACTCCTCATATGAGCTCCTCTGATCCTGCTGTAAATGCCAGCTTACAGGGGACAAAGCACTGGACTTGTTTCATCCCAAGAAGAAGCCTTTAGAAGAAAAAGGTTTTTGGTGGGAGCATTTGGGAGCAGTGTCCTAAGGGGAAGTGTGTTTTCTTCCATTGAGGCCAGTCTGACTTGCTTTTGTAGTTGCCAGGAGCTTATAGAAAGCCGGTATTTCTGACCCAATAGACAGGGACCTTTGAGAAGGCCAAGTCTGATGGACTCTATGCCTCACATGGTGAAGTGGGAAACAGTACCTAGATTGTGCATGGTCTATGTCTGAAGCATGAAACAGTAATGGCTTCTTCCTAAAGCTGTAGTCAATCCCTAAGTAGAAGGTCACAAATTAAAGCCACTAAGTTTGGGGATTGCAATCAGTGGTTATTCCTCTGAGAAGCAACCTAGCACATTAGGCTGTTGATGAGTACAGCATAGCTCCTTGGCCAGCATGCTCTCTATTCCTCTGATCCAGTGGCTGGAAGCTCCCTGCAGGGCAATGATCGTGACTGCACCGAACTTCTGGACAAGGGGTCTTGTTTTATTTTCTTTTTGCTTCTTTGGGTTTATGTGGCTCACATGGCTTCTTCTGTCTAGGAACTAACAGCCATGCTTTTTGTGATAGCAGTGTTTCAGCCCTATATTCTGAATAATAGGCCTGACAGAGCTAGTTCAAACCTTTGACAGAAACGTGTTTTCCTGGAGTAAGTTCTCCATGTGAACCTAGATGTCTTGTCAAATTAGGTTGATTAGGGACTTTTTCTTCTTTTTTTTTTTTTTTGAAGAAAACTAGAAAGAAATCTGGTGAAATCTCATTTCACCTTTTGGAGATTATAAGTTCTTTGTGGTGTGTGTTTTTTTTTATTTTTTTCTTAAGCAGCTTTTCATTTAAACTTTTATTTTTGTGTATGTTTCTCCTACAACATATAACTGAACTGAAAAAAAATATGTTTTAGATAATTTTATGGGAAACAGTTTTATAAATATCCATCCAGATTTGGCAGAAAGCTGAAGGTTTCAAAGCTCAGAACTTCTCATGAAACTAAACCTCTGTTCTTTACACAGCTTTCATGCTTGTCCCCGCAGTGACTTCCAGCTAGAACCTAGATCATTGCAGTATATTGCAGCGAAGAATAAATGGGAATATCAGCAAAGGGCTTCAGCCTAGTGTGAAGTGTCTTGTCTTCTCCCTGTGACCACCTGTGTTTTCACTTGTGTGATGCTAAAGTTTGGCAGTGCTGATTAGCTGATAACATTGTTGCTTGCTGATGACACTGCCAAAACTATTGACTGTCATGCCTGGGGTGTAACTGAAATATTTAGTGATTATTTTGAGGAATTGTATGAAATGAACTTTGAGAAATTCCTGCAATGCAGACTCATTCAAATCATCATCTGTCAGTGCAGTGCTATAAGAGAACCAAAGGAGAACTCATCTAACAGAAGAGAGGAAATTAACTTTCTGTACTACTCAGGTCTGTGAAATTTCATCTCTTAAACTTAGGTTTGGCTTGCAAAAGTTTTTTTCACATGGTATGCAGGCAGAACCTCTTCCATTACCACTATGGGAGCTGCACTGATGGATAACTGTTAAAACAATACTGGGATTTCCTTTTTGTTATATGAAGAAGAAACCAATATTTTTTTCTTTTTTTTTTTTTTTCCCTTCATATGTTTTAGCTTCTCCCAGAACTTTGGGAGAGCAAAATGCATGCAAAATCAGATGGGATTCTTTATGCCTGCTGTCACAAATACTCCCATGAAAAATCAGAATGGGAAGGATGAAGATTGGTGCATTCATCATGAGAAGCTTGCTAGCAGCAAAATATAATGTGGAATCTTCTCCTTTCTGAGGATGATAGTTCACATACAATTGCAAATATATGCTCTCTGAGGGATTAAAAAAAGACTCTCGAAAGGCCAAGATACCCGTTATGAAGCTATCAGGCTGGAAAGCTGCCATTGACTAGATTAATATGAGCCTGGTCAATTTTTCAAAACATACATTATAAAAAGAACAATGCTTAGTGCTTTGTTTTCAAGGTGCTTTCAGTCATTCATGAAATCATCCTCATAGATACAAAAGATGTGCTTATGCAGAATTTGGAAAGCATTTAATTCAGGATTTATTTAGTTCTTACAGAAACCAGTAAAACTCTGGGTCTCAAACATTTTTAACTTTCTTCCTTCCTCCTTGCCCCCACTGTCATTGCTAGTTGAGACTTGTAAATGCAGTGGAGGTGCTCAGCTGATCCACTGCTGCAGAGCTGCTGGTAGAACGTGGTAATGCAGTGGGTTCTGGGGCTGATGGGACAGGAGAGAGGGTGCTGGCAGAAGATGGGTGGTACACATTTGTCCCAAGTGTTGCTTCTCATCCATCTTGGTCTGATCCCCCCGTCTCTGTGTGGCAGTGTCTGGAGTCACCTCCCAGGCTTGTGTGATCCAGAAGTACTCTGCTCTCACTCTTGCTTTAGACTTACCCACTCTTTTCATTTCCAGTTTTATTTTCACCTAGGACTAAGGAGCTGGGAGAGGTGGTGGAGCAGGCAGCCACTCAGTGCATGGAGTGGAAAAAGCTGTAGAGGGGCTTGAGGTGGTGCCTTCCCCTCTAGATCTGCGCTGCACTTTCTGCTGCCCTTTGCCTTCTCAGCTACTTCATCTCCTGACTTGGCTCCGCTGCCTCCTTCCAGATACAGCCTCTCTGCTCTCTGAGCTCTCTGAGCTCTCTGAGCTCTCTGCTTGTTTTTTTTTTTGTTTTTTTTTTTTTTTTTTTTCCAGCATAAAGATATTTGTGAGCAATGTTCTGTCCATAGCTGTGCGAGTATAGGAGGGTCCAGCAGGGAGCAGAGCTGTAGAAAGGGACTGCCCAAGCAGCATTTTCCAGCAGCCCAGAGGGGAATGAAAAAAAATGAACTATGTCAGATGACATCTGGAACAAAGTACCCTTCGCTTTAACAATTGTCCTTATTATAGCATTATTGAGTTATAAGAAAAATAGCCAGGGTATTGGAATAAGGAGTTAAAAACCTAATAGTTGGGAAATGATGCTTTAGGTGACACTGAGTAAGGGCATTCAGAGCCTTAGCACAACTTGTAGACTGGCTGGTGAATTGCTTCATTCATTATATTTTTTTAAGTTTATAAAATGGTACAGGGATTACAGATTATCACAATACTTTCTTGCAGTTTTAGCTGTTTATATTACACACTGTACAGATGAATCAGGAGTGTTGCTTTGCCTAAGAAAGTTGGCAACATAATAAGTTTTCACGAAATTTCCTTACATGTTTAGAACAGCAATAAGCACGCAGTATTTCATCCTGTTTTAATGGTCTGGATGTGGCTGCCTGGAAATAAAACCCCCTGGGAAAATCCCACACTGCTAAATGTGTTTTCTTTCTATATCAGACCCTTCCTCTCTCCAGCCCTCTTCCACCCCAATTCTAAGATTTTTCTTTCATTGAATGGAAAGTAATTTTTGAGACATTCAGTATTGTCATTTTACAAATGTAAAATCGTGAATATAATCTTACGGTCTTGGTACAACTGAGAATCAAATCACTGGAACAAAATAACATAAACATTTCTTGCTTCAATACTTGTCAAGGGAGTTTAGTCATTAAATATTTTGCAGGAATAACTCAGTCTTTTGATAAAACAGCATTTCCCACAGAGAATGTGGTTCTGGCTCATTTTGGCTTTCCAAGACTAGTGCTAGCCAGCAGCAATTCTGTTGACTTTTCCTAAGATATGGGACAGAGTTTACAGCAAAAACTTCAGTGTGTTTGAATGTTTGTGTATTTCTAAGAATCATGGTTTATATAACTTCAGGGACCTTATCAGCAAAAAGGGACAGGGAACTGAAACAAATTTGTGTTGCTGAGTGGAGTGATATATAGAACGATGACAACAACAAAATTACACATTGATAGCATTGACAAGTATGCTTTTTTAAATTGTAGTAGTACTCAAAATTCATGTTTTTATGCATCATGGTGGTTGAAACCAGTTATTAATTTGGCACTCTGAGTGATAAGAAGAAAGAAAATTGATCTGTAATAGCAAAAATGAGTGGTCTTGGATCTTAGCTGGTGGTAGTAGTTTTATCCCTGGTGTAGGTTACAGATTCTGGTCCATTGATTCTGTACGCTTATTTTTATTGCTAGCATAACTTTAAGCCTTCTTTTTATTTTAATTTAAAGACTTAGAGTGATATTTTTACTATCTATAAATGAGTGTTTCTTTCAAATGTGCCCTGATGTAAAATGCTGAGAGGGTTAGCTTTGGCTTTTTTCTTTACCTACTGTATACTTTTTCTGACATGTTAGATTAACTTTCAGCCTCAGGCCAATCTGTCAAAGAAACAGGGAATGTCTCCTGCTATGACAGATTTGCCAGAGGCTGAGGTTTGAAACAAGCTGGGTATTGCTTCTTACACAAAAGTAATTTCTCCCTACTGAAGAGAGCTATCACTGAATCAGCTGAACAGAAGCCACTGACTTGCATTACTAGGTTCTGATCAGAAAATCTGCAACAGGCATTTTTTTAATAAACTTATATGCCACAAAGGAGCTTTGGCAGTATAACTCGGGGAGAACTTTCAGCAATATAAGGTCAAAATAATTTCCTCAAGGATATCAGGAATCCAATATATATTTAAAACGTTTCCCTGGTTGACTTCAGTATTGTTATCATGTTGGATGAATATACTGCTACAAAGATATACCCATAGGTCAGACTTTAACATACAGGCAGGACCTATGCTATCATTCTGGAATCTGTTCCAAAAATAGCCACCCCTGCTCCCAAAACCTGACTCAATTTACGGTATGAGCTGAACGAAATTGTGCCCTCTGCACCCCAATTTTTCTGCCTTCGCTGTAGTGCTGAGCACTGAGATGCTGTGTATCCTGAACTTTCTGTTGCAGTGTGGCTTCTTCCAATGGGATATCAACAGCCGGCTCTCAAAGCAAATCCAGCTGTGTAGCAAAGCCTGGGATTTTTGCACAAATGGCTAAACAAGAAAATCCATCACAGGCATCCCCTAAGACACATTCTAGACAATTGCACAATAGTTACAGTGCTGCTGGGCACCTCGTGGGGTGAAATGAAGTCGCTGTTCGTTCAGTCAGGGCTCCTTCTGTGGAGGGCATTTTCCCTCTTCAGGACTGGCTGGCAGAACGTGTGCAATATTACAGGAAATCTTCTGAGAGAAATGAGAGGATTACACTGGGAGCCCTTGCTCCCTCTTTTGCCTTCCGTGATATGAGTGTTTAACTCTGTAGCAGTGCTTCATGCAAACTGGGAAAGTACATCAGCAGCTTGTTCTACCAGATTTTTGTACCCCATACGTGTGAGCCAGACTCTAGGATATTTTAAGAAGTACATTTTATTGGCCTTGATGGATGAATTAATAGGTATCCTCCTCAGGCGTGTGCCATGAAAAAGAACTTAGACACACATAATGGGCTCCTTCTGGCATTGGAATAGCTAAAGCTATGCCCATTTCAACAGGCTAATTTGAGTCGATGCAGTTGTATTAGTTTATGCCAACCGAGGATCTAGCCCAATTAAACTGGAATGATACACCATGCTAATTTTAACTCTTTCTCCAGAAATGCATCTTTGCTGTTTTACCTGCTGATCACAAAGTTCATAAGCTTCTGCTTGTAACTGAGCTTCCACTTTGTGAAGTGTAACCCCTATTTGTATTTTCTTAAAAACAAAAAAAAAAGGAAAAGAAAAAACACTTTGTAAATGTTGTGAAGAGTAAATAGATTATAAGTATTAATTTATATTTTCAGAGTTCCCAGCTGTTCCATTTCCCTTACAGCTGCACAAAATCACAACAGTGGTTCAGAGGGCTGTAGTAAGGTAGGAAGCGTATCTCAATGCTGTTTCTTTACAGCTGTCCTTGTTACCAGGTAGTGTCTCTGCATGTATTTTAAGAAGAAAGCACTGTCCATCTGTTGGACACGTGGTGGGCTTCTGAGGAACAAGAAAGTATGGAAGTATGCGTGTTTAAAAGTTCAAGGAACACCAATAACAAGTCCCACGTCTACCTGAAACTGAAGAAAATGGAAGTGTTGTGTGGCCTAGGGATGTTTGGCTCCCTGTTTGGGCCCTGGTAGTGTGCCTTAGTGTCATAGAAGAGGTACAGGAAAAGGTCTCTTGGCTTTTCTTTTCGAGAAGACCAAGTATAACCAAAGGAAATATGCAAAATATAACCAAATAGCAAAATAATAGAAATAGAAATAAGAAAGAGAAATAAGCAAAAATATGACCAAAGGAAATAAACAAGAATATGTATTCACTCTGAAAGCTGGTTTCTGCTTTGTGGTAGTGCTAGTGATCTAAAAATACAGTGAGTTGCAGGGGGGGAAAAACAACAGCAACAAAACCAAAAACAACAACAACAAACTAAAACCCAAAAAACAGAAAAGGAGAGATGTTTTCAACCTATACGAAACAACTGCTGGAAGATCATAGCAAGAGACTTTTCTTTGACAGAATCCTGTAGGGCTGCTTTGTTTTGGAAGTGTGCAGGGTGATGATGGTGACAACTGTATTGGAAAATGTTTGCAAAAACAGATAGGAAATGTGTGGCAGCTTGTTTTAAGTGTATGTCAACAGACTGGGGGGGGGACTTCACACTGGAATGGTTTTGAAGGCAGGTGACTGAGCACAAGAAGGCCCCCCAAAAAGCATAAGTTAAGGAATTTGTCCCTCTGCATTTTTCAACTATTTTACAATTTCTGAGAAAAAAAGATTGAATTTTAAGCGTAATCAGGACTACTTTATTTTAGTCTCAAACAAGAAGAAAAATCTATAAGCACATAAACTGTGGGGATCTGCTCCAGAGTCTCTCAGGAAGGATTCTGGGTTTGAAGAACTAGATTTTTCTCCAAAGTATCACTAATATTTTACACTTGGCATTTGTCCAATTCTGTTTTGGTATAAATTATTTAAGAGCAGGCAAAAAGTGATCAATCTTCACGGATAATGAGGTTATTATTGCTAATGAGAAAAGCTTTTCAAGCTACAAATGGTGAACTCTGATCCAGCAAAAAGTTTCTTTAGGTAAGACCCAAAGAAGAAAATGAATCCTTTCTGGGTTGCCATTTTACTTTGGAGTTCTGGTGCCTTATCAGTCAGTTGCACCCTTGCCATACGATCTATTTGGAAAAGAGGGAGTTTTAGGCTTAGTTCAATTGATTGGATTGATGGAGGGATAAGCAAACCTCCCTCCCCCCTCACTTCATTCTTGCGGCAACGCCTAATGCTGTTTTGTGGACCTCAGTCCAGGTCCTACAAGTTCTGGATTTATTTGCTTTGTGACATGGGGTGCTAGCTACAGATGCTGTTTGTTTTTTTTTTTGTTGGAGGTCACGTAAATCAGTGTTAAAATGAATCTTAATCCTATGTGCTCGAGAT